>NC_058084.1:279180241-279489241 GCF_014858855.1 Bufo gargarizans | reverse complement strand
AAAACACGATCGTGTGCATGTAGCCTAAGGCGGTGAAATGGAAGGATTTAAAGTAGTATGATTTTTCCCCCCTTTTTTCTATTGTCAAAACATGATCATGTCCTATACTCCAACAAATCTGGTACTTTGAAAGGTATCAGTAGGTCAAAAAAGTAAGTCACATTTTAACATCAGATAGATTAGGCAAATAGGTGCAAACTGAGTATGTAATAAAAGTATGTAAAAAAAAAAGTATTATTAAGTGGTGATTATACCTGCAGAGATGGCTTCATATGGAGGTGGCACTTCAAGCTGGCTGTAGGAAGGTGCAGGAGGTAATGAGGCAGACGGTTCACCTAGCGAGCTGTCATCCTGAACACCATACCAGTTGGCCCATACTGAAGGCTGTAGAACAAAAACAGGAACATGCAAGTAAAAATAATAAATCAAGTGTGTTTTATGTGAATAAAGCACAGTTCCCAACAAGCTGCAAAACAGCAAAGCTTTAACCCCTTAGGGACACAGCCTTATTTCACCTTAAGGACCAGGCCATTTTTTGCAAATCTGACCAGTGTCACTTTAAGTGCTGATAACTTTAAAACGCGTTGACTTATCCAGGCCATTCTGAGATTGTTTTTTTGTCACATATTGTAATTCATGACACTGGTAAAATGAAGTCAAAAAAATAAAAAATTTTGCACAAAAAATTACCTAATTTACCCAAAATTTAGAAAAATTTGCAAATTTAAAGTTTCAGTTTCTCTACTTCTGTAATACATAGTAATACCCCCCAAAATTGTGATGACTTTACATCCCCCATATGTCTACTTCATGTTTGAATTATTTTAGGAATTATATTTTATTTTTTGGGGATGTTACAAGGCTTAGAAGTTTAGAAGCAAATCTTGAAATTTTTCAGAAATTTCCAAAAACTCAATCTTTAGGGACCAGTTTAGGTCTGAAGTCACTTTGCGAGGCTTACATAATAGAAACCACCCAAAAATTACCCCATCTAAGAAACTACACCCCTCAAGGTATTCAAAACTGATTTTACATACGTTGTTAACCCTTTAGGTGTTGCACAAGAGTTATTGGCAAATGGGGATGAAATTTGAAAATTTTTATTTTTTGCCTAATTTTCCATTTTAACCCATTTTTTCCACTAACAAAGCAAGGGTTAACAGTCAAACAAGACTGTATCTTTATTGCCCTGACTCTGCTGTTTACAGAAACACCCAATATGTGGCTGTAAACTAGTGTATGGCCACACAGCGGGGCGTAGAGTGAAAGGTGCGCTGTTTGGTTTTTGGAGGGCTGATTTTTATGGACTGGTTTATTTACACCGTGTCCTGTTTCAACCCCCCTGATGCACCCCTGGAGTAGAAACAACCTAAAAGTGACCCATTTTGGAAACTACAGGATAAGGTGGCATTTTTTGGGGGACTATTTTTAGGGTAAATATGATTTTTGGTTGCTCCATATTACATTTTTGTGAGGCAAGGTTACCAAAAATTGAAATTCTGAAATTACATCTCCATTTGCCATAAACGGTTGAGGAACACCTAAAGGGTTAATAAAGTTTGTATAATCAGTGTTGAATACCTTGAGGGGTGTAGTTTCTTAGATGGGGTCACTTTTAGGGAGTTTTTACTCTAGGAGGGCATCAGGGGGGCTTCAAAAAGGACATGGTGTCAATAAAAAAGGCCATCAAAATCGGCCTTTCAGAAACCATGTCGGTCCTTTCCTTTTGCGGCCTCCCTTTTACTGATACAGCAGTTTACGACCACAAATGTAGCATTTCTGTAAACTGCAGTATCAGGGTAATAAATTTTAACTTTTGTTTGGTTGTTAACCCTTGTTTTGTTACCGGGAAAAATGGATTGAAATGGAAAAGTGCCAAAAATAGCGGTTTTGGCACTTTTTTTTTTAACCGTGTTAACTTGGGGGGTTAGGTCATGGGATATTTTCATAGAGGAGATTCTTACGGATGCAGTGATACCTAATAAGTCTACTTTTTTGTTTACAATTATTTAGGTTTTTGACTATATTATCCTTTTTGATTTTGATTGAACATTTTTGTATCTCTAAGTCTAAGTGTCTTTTTTTTTATCCGATTATCTTATGTGGGAAGAGATGACGGTTTTATTGGCACTATTTTGGGGGCTATATGACTTTTCGATCGCTTGCTATTAAACTTTTTATTATGGAAGGTAAAAAAATAAAACTTTTTTTGCACCTTTATATATTTTTTTTCTGGACCGTGTTAATCTGGGGGGTTAGGTCATGGGGTAGTTTTATAGAGGAGATTATTACCGACGCGGCAATACCTAATACTTTTTAGTACTTTTAATAAATTATTTTCGTTTTTTGGGGTGTCTCAAGTCTGAGAACCAGTTTTTTTTTCATCCGATGTCAGTGCTAAATTGGGATACAAATGTAGTACTCCATGGAAGTGTGATACTCCCTGAAGCAACCGTCAATGCAGAGGCCCGGATGATCGGGGCACGTGTCGCACTGAGTAGTGGTGTCCTTCCGTATCCCCCTCCTGCGACACACTCTGCACTTTTTTTGTTTTCGTCCCTTCTTTCCAGTATGGGGGACCACACCTGGAAAGTGTTGGCCAGGGACGATCCGGGCACCTACAGTTCCCGAGGTGCTCCGGCCTGCTCTTTCTCGGTCCGAAAAGATCAGGACTTTGAGGACTGCCTCATAGAACTGGAGGAATGTCCCTGTGCTGCCAGCGCTTTGGGATAGTACAAAAGAGTTGTACATGGCAACCTGTACCAAGTAGACCGCAACTTTTTTGTACCATGCCCGGGTTTTGCGCATGGCGTTATATGGCTTGAGGACTTGATCCAAGATATCAACTCCTCCCATACACCGATTGTATTCGACGATACAATCGGGCTTGATGACCGTTGCCACGGTACCTCGCACAGGGACAGGGGTGATGCCGTTACCATGAATTGTGGACAGCATAAGGACATCCCTCTTGTCCTTATACCTGACCAGCAACAGGTTTCCAGTGGTAAGGGCACGGGTCTCACCCCTGGGGATAGGTACCTGCAGGGGGTGGGCAGGGAGGCCGCGTTGATTTTTCCACACGGTCCCGCAAGCGGACGTGGATCTGGCGGCAAGGGACTGGAACAAGGGGATACTGGTATAAAAGTTATCCACGTACAGGTGGTAACCCTTATCCAGCAGTGGGTACATAAGGTCCCACACAAGTTTCCCGGTAACACCCAGAGAGGGGGGACATTCTGGGGGTTGAATCCGGGAATCTCGTCCCTCGTATACACGAAATTTGTAAGTGTACCCTGAGGTACTCTTACAAATTTTGTATAGCTTCACGCCATACCTCGCCCACTTGGAGGGCACATACTGGCGGAAAATGAGTCTCCCCTTGAACACAATGAGAGACTCATCAACCGTGACCTCCCTTCCAGGTACATAGGACTCCATGAATTTGGCCCCAAAGTGATCGATGACCGGCCGTATCTTATACAGACGGTCATGGGCAGGATCACCTCGGGGAGGACATGCTGCATTATCGGAATAATGCAGACATTTCCGGATGGCCTCAAACCGGGAGCGTGTCATGGCTGTACTGTAAAGTGGGGTCCGATATAGGACGTCCCCACACAGTACAGCCTGACACTGGGTTTCTTGACCAGGCCCATATGCAGCACGAGGCCCCAAAATGTCCTCATTTCGGCTGCACTGACCGGCGTCCAGCCACCGGGCCTGGCCAAAAAGGGGCCCGGGTGTTGAGCGACGAACTGTAGGGCGTACAGATTCTTCTGCTCCACCATCAGATTTACCAGTGGGTCACTGAAAAAATGACAAAAAAAAGTCATATTCAGTGTAGCCCACTGTGGAAATCTGGATTCCTGATTGGCCTACAAAATCAGGAATCACTGGCTCGTATCGCTCTGGGCTACACCAGACAAGTTTACCGGCAGGGTGCTCTGGTGGATTTAACTGGTGGGCCGGGAAACCAGTACGTGCCCCAGAGCTGCTTGTACTAGTGTGGGCCACAGGGTCCCTAACATGGCGATCCCCTTGCTCCACCTGGCGGCGTCTCCGCCGCCTTGGAGGCTCATCATTGCTAGATGATGAGGAGGACACGGATGACAACAGGAATGTGGGGTCATCCTCGTCCTCACTGGGACTCTCGGAGTCGGAGGCAAGCTGGGCGTATGCCTACTCGGCCGAGAACATCCGGAGGGCCATAGGGCAGTGTGTGTCTGCGTGTATATGTGCGTGTGTGGAAATCTTAATTTGGTGTCCGTGTGTGTGGGGGCACGGGTGTTCGCGGACTTAACCCTAAAACTAACAGAAAAAAAAATTATAACTAAAAAAAGGGCAAAAAATGTGGGGAAAAAATTCAAAACCGCTGATCAACCGTCCGAAGTTGATCAGCGGTGGGGTGTGCGATGCGCTAACAGTGGCCAGACACTAAGAGTGCCGGCCACAGTCAGCGTACACAACTGTGTGGGGGTCAAGAGGCAGCACCCCTGGAAGGTCAAGGGTCACACAGCTGTGCTGTGGACCCCAGACACCCTAACTTAGGGTGATGCAATAAACTGTAAAAACTAACTTTCCTTTTTATTTCCCTGCCTAACTCAAACTTTCCCTATGCTGTCCCTATGTACCTGATGGGGGGTTCTGGTGGCACAGATCGGGTCCTGGGGGCACACATCGGGGTGCTGGCAGCAATGGTGGACACTCGTGCAGGCAGCTCCTCTCTCCTAGGCTCCGGAACACAAAAGGAGGAGGAGAGGAGCGCCTGCCTCTTTTGAATATCGCGCCGGACCGCCCACAAACCAATCAAAAGCGATCCTGAGTGGTGAAATCAACCCACCATCACCATCCTGTTCCGGGTTTTCGGGTCTTCAGAGACCCGAATAACCCGGAAACGCAGAAAACTGACCTGCGGTTTTCTGTGATCGCATACATGGGGGGGGGACACCCCGGCGCATTTGCCCCAAGTGCCTGCGGTGATCAAAAATACACAGGCGGTGATCAAAAATACACAGGGCGTACAGGTACACACGGTGTCCTTAAGTACCAGGACATCAGGGCGTACCTGTACGCCCTATGTCCCTAAGAGGTTAAAAGCCTCATATTAGTACCAGACCCTAACCGACCCAACTCAACCCATAGGGAGATAAATAGGAGCCTTACCCCTTGATTTCTTGACAATGCTACACTACTGTGTCTTTTTTGTGAACTACGCACTGAAACAGTGCCTTCACAGATGTGAGTCCATTAGGGTCCATTAACACATCCGCAACGTGTTTTGCAGATCCACGGATCTGCAAAAACACGGACAGCGGCAATGTGCGTTCCGCATTTTGCGAACCGGACATTGCCGGCACTAATAGAATATGCCTGGTCTTGTCCGAATAGGACATGTTCTATTTTTTTCGGGAACAGAATAGCGGACCCGGAAGTGCGGGTCCGCAATTCCCTGTCCGGACAGCACATCGTGCTTCCCCATAGAAATTAATGGGTCCGCAATTCCGTTCCGCAAAATGCCGAACGAAATTGCGGACGTGTGAATGGACCCTTAAGGACAGGACCCCTGCCGATTAGCTGTTTGAGAAGGCAGCGGCGCTGGCCCAGTGACGTCACGAGTAGTATCAACTGGCCTGGGCACGGCTAACCTCCGTTCACTTGAACGGAGCTTAACCCTGCCCAGGCCAGTTGATACTAGTTGTGACGTCACTGGGTCTGCGGTAAACAGTGAGAAGGCCGCGGCGCTGCTGGAGTCAGATGCTGATTATCTATCCAGATCTATCCAGATGATAGATTATCAGTTTAAACAAACTGCAGAACCCCTTTAAGGATTCCAAATAAGTTCCACCTGTGACCAAGCAAACACTGTCTTATAGCTCTCTAAATAAACAGTGCATCATGTCTCATAGATTTTCAGAAGATAGAGTAAAATGCCCTCTCTAGCGAATCCTGTCCTTAATGGAGAAATAATAAAGAATTATAACAGATACTGTTAGTAAGGGTTTAGACAGGATTAGAAAAACACTGCTTTCTTCCAAATCGTGTACGTTCTACATGCCCAAAGGCTGTGTGGTGTATTACAGCCCATCTCCATTAAAGGGGTTGTCCAAGTTATATTTATTGATGACCTATCCTATCTATACAGCGATCCGTACCATTAAAATGAATGGGACAGCTTGGGAGTAATTACACCTGCTCACCGTTACAGATGCAACGGCGAGAAGGTAAACAGTGAAGGGGAGGCAGTGCTGGCACGGCGCACGCCTTCTCTTCAAACAGCTGATCGGTGGGGGTGCCGGGTGTCTGACCCCGCTGATCTGATATTGATGACCTATCCTGAGGATAGTAGAACAAAAGGGGAGTCAGGAGCAGCACTACGTTCATGGTATAATGCAGCAGCTGGGCAAGGGACCCCAGATCCAAGGCGGTCCAAAAGTAGGCAGTAAAAATCGAGGGCCACAGCAGCATGTCCAACCAAATCTTCTTTATTGTACAGAACTCCAAAGCACAGTGTACAAAGGTAGCAACGTTTCGGCTAAATGTAGCCTTTGTCAAGCATATGTTACAAATGCACAAGCTCACATATAAATACAAAAAATTAGACACTCCCACATTAATGATGGCCCAATGGTCAGATTGATCGACCAGCCCACATCAAATGCAGCAAATCACAGTGGACTCTAACAGCAGTTACTAAAGGATGAACATACACTCCCTCAGCAGTTGCTAACAAATGAACATACCCCAATCTACCTCATGTGTATTAGATGATCCATAGTGGCAATAAGCGTGACCCGTAGCGTCCGATTATGACGACTGCGCATGTCCGCACATTCGGCCGCGACTGCGCACGTCATTCGGCAGCGACAGTCCAAGGTATAGCAGAAAAAGCACGAGACTACACTAGCGGCGCAACAGCCAATCAGAGGTGCCTGCACCGACGGCATCATAGACATGTGACCGAGAAGAACTCAATCACATGACCACTG
The DNA here is from genome assembly GCF_014858855.1 of Bufo gargarizans. Classification (NCBI taxonomy): domain Eukaryota; kingdom Metazoa; phylum Chordata; class Amphibia; order Anura; family Bufonidae; genus Bufo; species Bufo gargarizans. The sequence goes on along the minus strand of NC_058084.1, from coordinate 279,482,252 downwards.
AAATAATTGTGTTGTGCGTTTTGTTGCTGAAACCCAGCAGTGCCACATAAATATAACATATAGATCTCCAGTGTGGATCATGATATGTAGGTAGATGCGTATGACCTAAAAGTGGGAGATGCCCACTGCTGCAAAACCACAGTCATGGAAGGAATTCCAAAAATGTAAATGCATTGACATAGATGTTTCACCACTGTTCAAATCATTTAATGGGGGTGCATAAAAAGCTACAAACATAAAACATATATAGATATACATATAACGGACGGGAATCTAGCTGATCCCTGCTACATTGAACTCCAAATTAAGTCCAAAGGGCTGTAAGGACCTCAGCGTATATATCCATTTGAGTTCTTTTTTTCTCAGTCCTTGTCTCCACCCCTGCATAGGGTGCCCACACTGTCAATCACCCTGAACCGCAGTTGGTTGACAGAGTGCCCGGCCTCCACAAAATGTTTGGCTACAGGTTTGTCCATGTTTGCCTTGCGGATTGTGCTTTTGTGTTTATTAATCCGTTCACGGATTTCCATTGTAGTCTCCCCTACGTAGATAAGACTACAGGGGCATTGAATGACATACACAACATCACGTGATCTACAAGTATAGTAGCCATTAATTTTATACTTTTTGCCACTATTGGGGTGAAAAAAATGATCCCCTTTTAGAATGTTACCACAATTGCAGCAAGACAAACATGGAAAAGTGCAATTTTTGCGTGGGGCAAGGAGCCCTTGTGTACACAAAGCGCGGCCACCAACATCAGATTTCACCAACCTGTCACGTAGGCTAGGGTTCCTCCTGTATGCCATCATCGGCAGGGACTTAAATTCTTCTATATCTGGCAAACCACTTTGCAGTATGTGCCATTGCTTCCTAAGGATGTGGGCAATGTCACCACTGTTCCAGCCGAAGATGGATACAAAGGGAACCCTAGCCACCGACCTAGCCCTTGTGGGTTTTTAGAGTGTAGACTCTCTATCCACCAACGCCACCCTTTTTTTTGTTCTACTTAGCAGTGTCTTGGGATAGCCACGTTCAATTTAGCGATCACACAATCCTCCTGACCCTTAATAGCTGGCTCCAAGGTATGGAGGAATCCAACATATGTCGCGGGTGGTAGCTGTCATGTGTGAGAAGGGTGTTTCTATCTGTGGGCTTCTGATAGAGGTCCGTTTCAATTAGCCCCTCTACCACGCAAACCCGTACATCCAAGAACTGCAATGGAAATCTGTGAACGGATTAATAAACACAAAAGCACAATCCGCAAGGCAAACATGGACAAACCTGTAGTCAAACACTTTGTGGAGGCCGGGCACTCTGTCAACCAACTGCGGTTCAGGGTGATTGACAGTGTGGGCACCCTATGCAGGGGTGGAGACAAGGACTGAGAAAAAAAGAACTCAAATGGATATATACGCTGAGGTCCTTACAGCCCTTTGGACTCAATTTGGAGTTCAATGTGGCAGGGATCAGCTAGATTCCCGTCCATTATATGTATATCTATATATGTTTTTGTTTGTAGCTTTTTATGCACCCCTTTAAATGATTTGAACAGTGGTGAAACATCTATGTCAATGCATTTACAGTTTTGGAATTTTTTCCAGGACTGTGGTTTTGCAGCAGTGGGCAGCTCCCACTTTTAGGACGTACGCATCTACCTACATATCATGAGCCACACTGGAGATCTATATGTTATATTTATGCGGCACTGCTGGGTTTCAGCAACAAAACGCGACTCACAACACGATTATTTCAGCGGTCATGTGATCGAGTTCTTCTCGGTCACATGACTTGCACGCCGGCTATGACGCCGTCAGTGCAGACGCCTCTGATTGGCTGTTGCGCCGCTAGTGTAGTATCGTGCTTTTTCTGCTATTCCTTCGACTGTCGCTGCCGAATGACGTGCGCGGTCATGCGCAGTCGCGGCCAAATGTGCGGACATGCACAGTCGTCATAATTGGATGTCACGCTCATTGCCACTATGAATCATCTAATACAGGTGAGGTAGATGGGGGTATGTTAATTTATTAGCAACTGCTGTGGGAGTGTATGTTCATCCATTAGTAACTGCTGTGAGAGTCCACTGTGATTTGCTGCATTTGATGTGGGCTGGTCGATCAATCTGACCATTGGGCCATCATTAATGTGGGAGTGTCTAATTTTTAGTATTTATATGTGAGCTTGTGCATTTGTAACATATGCTTGACAAAGGCTACATTTACCCAAAACGTTGCTACCTTTGTACACTGTGCTTTGGAGTTTTGTACAATAAAGGAGATTTGGTTGGACATTCTGCCGTGGCCCTCGATTTTTACTATCCTGAGGATAGGTCATCAATAAATATCATTTGGACAACCCCTTTAAAGGAAATCTGTCACCAAATGTTTTTTTCTGCCAGTTAAAACCAAATAGTAACACATATCCTAATCTGGTTTTATTTTCTGTAACAGACACCACAAAAGTAATCAAAATCTGTATTGGGAAATCTAGCAACAAAACAGAGAGAACAAACCCTAAAACACTATACTTTATCAATTAAAACTTGGAAACAAACCCGAGTTCGGGAAATGTTTTTTTACAGTGCAAATTAATTTATGAAGTTATTACCCAAAGTCTCGTGAGAATTTGCTAAGCAATAACTTCGGCTCATCGGAGCCAATACATTCCAATACTGTACGAAGCTTTTGCTTCATACAGTATTGGAACTAAGTTTTATGCAAATCTACTTCGGATGTTTCATCCGAAGTCTATTCGTTCATTACACCCCTAGATGAATACATGAAGGGGTCTAGGTTTTGAAAATGTGGTCATTTCTTGGGGTTTTCTATTGTTTTGGCAGCTCATACCTTTACAAGTGTGCAATAGAGCCTGAAATACCGTATTTTCAAGGAAAATGTTTGTTCTGAAAGACAGTGAATGCTCCTTTACATTTGGGCCCTGCTGTATGTCAAGAAGTAAAATTATGGCAACAATGGGGATACTTCTAAAGACAGGAGAAATGCGGTGATACATTTTAGGGTATACATCTTCATTTTCATGTGCTCTGTACAAAATAACTGTCTTTAAAATGACACTTACGTATAAAAAATTGATTTTTAATAGTTTTCACCTGCTTTGTATTTATTCCTGCAAAAAAAACTGTGGGATCAAAATAGTAATGACACCCCCAAATGAATAATTCAACGAGTGTAGGTTTAAAGTGTGGTCAATTCTAGTGGCTTCTATTCTTCTGGCACCTATAAAGCATCTGCAAAGTTGGCTTGGTGAAGGAAAAAAATATGTACTTAAAAAATGTTAAAACTAAGTAAAAATTGTAAGTCTCCTAAATTTCTGATAAAAACATTGAAAAATATGTATATATGTGAAATATTAAAGTTGAAAATAAGAAATAAAATCACAATTTAATAGATTTTAGAACTTTTAAATAAATCTATAGTTAAGTTTCCCCACCTAAATAAAATACAATATGTCAAAATTACCTGCATGAGCAAAACCTTTATGTAGTTGCTCTTGTTAGTGACACATGCCAGATTTCCAAAAATTTGGCCTGGTCATTAAGGCTTGGTCACTTTTGTGACTCCCTTATTATAACATTGTAAAATCTCAGTAAATGTACCCCATTGTTTACATGCAACAATCTCCTGCGCATTATAAGGGGGAGTGGTTTATGGCTTCTGAGTGTTTCACTTGTTCATTGGGTGATTGGCGGCACATTTACATGGCCAGATTGTTGGGAACTACCGTTTCCCGATAATCTGCCTGATTCTCAGGCCGTATAAATGCACCTTTAGCTAGGACACAGTGAGATTTGACACCCAGACCTGGCTTCTACCGGCTTCAAAATTTTGACAAATGGAGATCAGTTCATAGAGAAAAAGGTGTAGAGATCCGCTCACTTCTGCTCTCTCACGGTAGGTGCTCCAAACCCAAAACAAATAGAGTATGTGAAAAAATATGGATAGGGCACTCATATATGAAAATATAGGATACTATTTAATCAGTATAAAATACAATCAGTTCATCTCAGTCAAACATCCCCATCCCATTTTGTGAGGTCCTTGCCCCCTTATTATTTACTGTCCAGTCACCTACAATGGATTTGGACGATTCACCAGAAGGGTGGCACTTAAACCTGAGCCGAGGGCTCAATGTGTAAAACAGATTTAAAGCAATAAATCGGTACTGATATTTTGAGGCAGGCAACAATGAATGTGAATCTATGCCTCTGTTAGATCTTCAGCACTTTTCTTCCTCTTATTGTACAACTATTTACTAGTTCTACGTCATTTTCATCCACTGCTATGAGAGTTACAGCAACATGGGAGCACCGGCACCGTAGCTCCCTCCCCTGCAAGACCTTACTATGGTTATTCCTGATAAGAGAACCGCTTTATCAGATTGGCATCTTGTTGGCCACAACGACATCTGGTGGAAGTGTATTTGGGGAGTGTTTTATTATCAGTTTTACAGCCTGAGGGGAGACAGACCAACCCCTTGCTGTCACACCTCCAATACGTGCATCTATGAGAAAATTGAGTTGTTTATAACATGAATGGTTGTGATGTTAGCCTAAAGGCTAAAGTTTTAAATGTAGTTATACCTTAGCTGTCAGCTATTACTCATAACCTCCACTCATGCATATGCAGGCCTGGCTTAGCCAAGAGTGCATGTGTTCTCAATAGAAGGGAAGGGAATACTCCACTGCCAGACACAGCGATGGCTTATCTTACATAAGAAAGGATTGGGCTTTGCTAAAATCCAACATGCCTGACCCTCCTTTCCTCCAACACTTGCCATAAGGATACCCCAATACATAGAAGGTTGGTAACTACTGCTAAAATAGGCAGGTAATGTCAATGTTCATCTGTGCATGTGTATCTGGTAGTCACAATCTGTAGAACAATGGAGTGGTTACAAGTCCCGCAGTGTCTGACATTGACTTACATAAGTGCTTAAAGGGGTTGTCCCACAAAAAATATTCTACAGTTTTCAAACCAGCACCTAAATCTGAATACTTTTGTAGTTGCATGTAATTAAACATTTAGTATAGCCACTGAGTTATTCAATAAACTGTATCTGTATAGCACCACCTGTTGTTTGTTCTTTTTCTTATTTATTTGTCCTATTCACTAAAATGGCCGCACATGCTCAGTTTTATCCTTCAACTGCATCGTGAGCTGGGATAGGGAGAGCATGGACACGCCCCCTTAGCTGCAGCAGAAAAGACACTCCCCTTGTGCTGCCAGCTTGATATAAATCTAGCAGAGTAATGAATGGGGAGATCTCTGGATCCATGTCAGGTACAGGGCCGGTTCTAGTTTTGTTAGAAAGAGGTTGTAATTTACTATATGATGTCTGATTTTCATTTTTTACATTAGTCATGGGATAACCCCTTTAAATTAAAAATAATTTATCATATGGTGAAATGATGGATTACTGGAACGATAAAATGCCCACTCTAAATTTAATAACCCTTTTCTTGCCTGATACAATTTATAACCTAGACATGCAAACTGTTGGAAAGAGATCTGATGTTCATAAAACCTATTTATAGATCTCGCTTCATTATTTTTAGAAATCTCTGTGTAAAGTAATAGTTTTCATTGCAAATATTATCCCCTGGATTCCTTCAGCTGAATTAACTGTAGGCGTTATGGGAACAGGGAATTGGTAGAAAATAGTAACAGTTCAAGCTCGACTTTCACTGACAGGCTTCATTTTATAGCTTTATTATTTTTAATAGAGCTATCAAACTGTGTTCTGCAAAGATAAACAAACTAATGTGAAGGTTTACAGGATTAGGAGGAATATGTCTGGTCTGATGCATTTTTAGCCACTTGTACATGCGTATATTTCAATGAGATTGCATGAAATGTTTGGGAATCAGTAAAAAAATACATAGTAAATATACAGATTTCCTGTTTTGTGAACATGATTAACCCCTTGATCGGTTTGTCGCGAGTATCGAAATTTGGATACCCAATCAATACTTTTGTCCTGGTATCGATACGATACCGGGATTTCCATTTTTTCGATACTGGGCTGCGCTGCTGCGCAGTCTAGTGTCTCTGAACATGAGCGCGCTGCTGTCAGCACGCTCACGTTCCCTCAGCAGCACAGGGGAGAAGGAAGCTATCTCTCCCTCCCCCCTGTGCTGCTGCTTCCACCAATGTGAACAGAGGGGCGGAGGAGGGGCGGGCGCACTGCGCCACCAATGATAAAACTTTTCCTGGGTCCAGACTTTAAAGGGACACTGACAGGCAAATTCAGCATATATATCTGTGTTATATATCTGACATTACAGGTCTTATACAGTCTATTAAAAGCATGTAAGTATCCCCCCTGTCCACCTTCTAAATACCGAAATATAAAGTTTTATAACTTGCCTGTCTCCTCACCAATCTGCCCAAGGGGCGGCGTTTCATCTGAAAATGCGCCCAGCCAGCTGCTCCCAACTGCCGTTCTGTAGTCCCGCCCAGCTCATCAATATTCACTTCGCTGGACGGGGCTACAACTCTCCGCACTATCATTAACCCCTTTGGAGATGTGAGTGAGCAGCGCTCTGAAGCGCTGCTTTGAACAGTGCCTGGGGCATGCGCATGAGGCAGAGGCTGCAGCTGCCTCTGGGAACGCAGGCAGGGTGTGTACAGCAGGCGCGATCTAACCACGGCGGGGCGCAGGCGCAGAGGATTAGACGGACGCTGCCAAGAGGATTCTATCAACCATACGCAGGATCGTGACTGGGGAGAGTTGTAGCCCCGCCCAGCGAAGTGAATATTGATGAGCTGGGCGGGGCTACAGAAAGGCAGTTGGGAGCGGCTGGCTGGGTGCATTTTCAGATGAAACGCCGCCCCTTGGGCAGATTGGTGAGGAGACAGGCAAGTTATAAAACTTTATATTTCGGTATTTAGAAGGTGGACAGGGGGGATACTTACATGCTTTTAATAGACTGTATAAGACCTGTAATGTCAGATATACAACACAATATGCTGAATTTGCCTGTCAGTGTCCCTTTAAGTAGCAGGCTACATAGAGCGGCGCCCAGAGATGTCTCAGCACTTACTATTATTTCTGGGTGCCGCTCTGTTCGCCAGCTGTGCCCCATTACTGTCTCCTGCTCCATATGCTAATTACTATCTGAGCAATGGGGAGGAGACATCAGCTTCTCTCCTGGGCGTTCCTTCTCCCTGCGCTTGCGATTGGACAGCGCTACAGCCAGTGAGAAGGAACGCCCACTAGAGAAGCTGATGTCTCCTCCCCATTGCTCCGATAGTAGTAATTAGCATATGGAGCAGGAGACAGTAATGGGGCACAGCGGGCAAACGGAGCAGGGACATCATTGGGCGCCGCTCTGTGTAGCCTGCTACTTAAAGTCTGGACCCATATAAGGTGGTCTTTAACACATAATACAGGAGGAAGGAGCCTAACCTGAGGGGTTAACTGTCGCTGATCTTTTGCCAGTACCTGCCTCCTTTATTAAAGGTAATCATCATTGGTGGCGCAGTGCGCCCTCCCTCCCCCCACCAACACCCCCCGCCCATTAAAATCATTGGTGGCACAGTGCGCCCACCCCTCTCAACCCCCCAGTATTAAATTCATTGGTGGCAGTGGCCACAGGGTCCCCTCCTCTTCATTGGTGGTAGTGGCAGTTCTGATCGGATCCCCAGCAGTGTAATGTTGGGGCTCCGATCGGTTACCATTGCAGCTAGGATGCTACTGAAGCCCTGGTTGCCATAGTCTGCTCCCTGCTGCTGTGTGCACTATGCACAGGGCAGCAGGGAGAGTGTGAAGTCCTATTCACCCTGATAGAGCTATATTAGGTTGAATAGGACAAAGGATTAAAAGATCTCAGGTTCTGGCCCCTAAGGGGGGAAATGGTTATTAAATAAAAAGTGCAAAAAAAAAAAACAATGAAAAGAACAAAACACCAAAATATTAAGTATAAATCACCCTCTTTCCCAATTTCACATATAAAATATATAAAACAATAAATAAACATATTACATATCGCCACGTTGGAAAAGTCCAAACTATTTAAATATTTTTAAAAAAATCTCTGCGGTGAATGCCGGAACAGAAAAAAATTAAAAAATGCGCGATTTGCAGTTTTTGAAAATGCGTAATGCACCTGGCTTTTTGGGTTTATTTTTTCGCGTGGTATCGAATATAGCAATACTTTTTATGGTATCAAAATCGAATAAAAAATTTGGTATCGCAACAAATTAAGTACTGGGCCGATGTTTGGTTTTGCAATTTCGTTTTTCACTACCCACAATGTCTGTTATTGGAAAATGGAAAAATAATTTATTTGTGGAGTAAAATAAAAAAATTAAAAAAACACACAAAAAACATGACATGATATTCTCATTCTGGCTCAATACAAATACGGCGATACCAAACTTGTATAGTTTGTTTTTGTTTTACTCAGGGGCGTAGCTAAAGGCTCATGGGCCCTGGTGCAAGAGTTCAGCTTGGGCCCCCCTTCCCTCAGTGCTTTGTGGCCAGGGGCAGGGAAGCACATAGTTTTCATGCTGCCTGAGGTAAAAATTGAAATGCCCCCCCTCCCTCCCCAATACCACATTCCTGACCTAACCCCTTCCCTCCAGCCAGAGGTGTAACTTGACCAGCATACACTTTCTATAATACCGGTGTCTACTTATGTGGCACAAGGGTCTTTGGGCCCCCTCAGGCTCCTGGGCCCGGTAGCGACTGCTACCTCTGCACCCCCTATAGCTACGCCCCTGGTTTTACTACTTTTTTCTTTGCATCGCCATCTTCTTTTTTGTATTTCTATCCACAGAGCTGTATGAGGGCTTGTTTTTTCGCGGGATGAACTGCAGTTTTTATTGGTACAATTTGTTTTACGTAGGACTTAGGGGAAACAGCAAATTGTGTGCTTTTCATTTTTTTTTCATTATAGTATTCACTGCACAGGAAATTTTCAGATGCAGTGATACCTGCTAAGTTATTTTTTTATTGTCTATATATTGTTATATGTAAAATTGGGAAAGGGGAGTGATTTAAACTTTTAATATATATATATATTTTTGCAATAACTTTTAGCCCCCTTAGGGGGCTAGAACCTGGGATCTTTTGATCCCTTGTACCATTTACCTTAACAAAGATCTATTAGGGTGAATGGGATTTTGACATGCTCCTTGCTGAGCTTCATACAAAGCTTAGCAGGGAGCTTACCATGGCAGCCTGGGAAGCTTCAGAAACGTTCATGCTGCCAGGATAGCCGATAAGAGTCCTGTGTTTTCCTGTAAATGTACCACTGATTACCCGATGAACAAGCAAAACACTCGTTCATTGGGTAATCTGATTGCTTGTGCAGACACAAAAATCGTTGTTTGCTCGCAGCAGATCATGCTGTGTAAGCTGCGGGCAAACAAGTCAGTATGGGGAAGAGCACAGAACTAGGACCGAATCCAGACACGCAGGGGCAAAATCCATGGAACAGACATCACAGAATCCAGACAGACAAAACGTGCAAAGATCCAAAAGAATCAATGTTGCACAGAGAAGGTCAGAGAACTCAAGGAATTGAATGAGACCAAAAAGTTTAATCTTCTAGTTAATACCAGATTGCAACACTTTTTTAAATGTTTAACAATAAAAATATGATTTAAACAATAGGTCATTTTCTGATGACACATTCCTTTTAAAGTGGTTATTCCAAGTGCAGTTTTCCCATGATCAGCACCCCCCCTCTTCAATAAGATAGTTATGGCCAATAGTAAGAGGCTCGACAACCCCTTAAGGATGATTCTCCATTTTAACCCCTTAAGTCCCCTTGCCGTACATGCCGTCACAGCTGGATGTGACTTTAGGGCCAGTGACGTACATGTACGACACAAGGTCTGCTGGGTACTGGGAGGGAATCATGGGGGAATCGGGGCACCATGGCTGCTCTTACCGGCAGGCATCCATACCAGGTAAGGGCAGCATGGTGCAGCACTGCCCTCCTGCAGCTCCAAGCGTTGCGATTGGCCGGTCACTAAAGACCGTCACATCGCAGCGCCGAAAGAAGTATGGAGCTGCGGGGCAGGTCTTCAGGGTCAGCACCTGTCTCCTCCGAGGTGAGGCAGGGGACACCAGTATTTGGCATCCCCTACCAGCGCTGCGATTGCCTGGAACAACACTCCAGCCAATGGCAGTGCTATAGCTGCACAGGAAAGGGCTGAACCTCCCTGCATGCAGCCATTCTAGCTGGTGACTGAATGTAGAGAGGCTCTGTGCTGCTTGTTTGCATGCTGGGACTTGTGGTGCACCACCACTGCGATTTGAGCTTTTCCTTCTGAAAGAAGTAAAGAAGAAGAACATCTGGAATTGCAGCACTGATTTTTTTTTTCATTTGCAGCTGTTCCAGATCCCTAAGCCACCCTCAGTCCCTGTCCCAGTACTTCAGGAAGTCATGGCGCCCGTGTTGTACCAGGGCAATATTTTCCAGGTCAAGTCCCCCAGACAGCAAGGAAGGGAAGGACCCAAAAAAGATGCAGGGCGCGTTACAAAAGGGGGATAAGGAAAGACACCATTTACCACTGTGAAACCTGCCCTGAAAAACATGGCCTGTGCATGCAGGAGTGTTTTTAAATCTACCACTCATCCATGGAGTATTAATTTAATTTCAACCATGATGTACCCTGTAGTTTTACCACCTTATATCTTTGGTTTAGTCCGCATAGCTTACAGATCCATTTTTCACTAACCACTACATATTCATTTCTGTGAAACACCTGTTAGGTCAAAAGTACCCTTTCCACCACTTAAAATGTTCGTATGGGGGTGCTCTTTCCAAAATGGGGTCACTTCTTGTGGTTTTTCATTTCTTAATTTTTTTATTGCGACCTGGCATCTAAAATCCATGTCTGCCAATTCAGGCCTGCCAGCAAAATCCATATTTTGCTCTTTGCCTGCTGTGCGCCCATACAGCAGGCTACAAGCACATATGGGGTGTTTCCTGAATGGCTAGAAAATGGGGAACACATACTGGGGTGCATTTTCTCCTTTAACCCCTTGTGAAAGTAAAAAATTGGGGTCTGCTAGTAATTTTTTATTTTTACAAATGTGTGCTTTGAAATCCTTTAACAAGTGTTTCTGCCTTCTGTGAGACACATGTTTGCTGAAAAGTACCCCTTTCACCACTTAAAATGTTCATACAGGTGTGCTCTTTCCAAAATGGGATAACTTCTTGGGGTTTTTAATTTCTGGGGACCTCAGGATTTTTTAAAATGCGGCATGGCACCTAAAATCAATGTCTGCCAATTTAGGTCAGCAAAATCCATATTTTGCTGTTTGATTCTAGACCCCTGCTGTGCACCCATACATCATTTTTTTTTAGCACATATGGGGTGTTGTCGTATTCGGGGGGAAATGGGGAACAAATTGTGGGGTGAAAAAAAAATGCAATTTTTCATTTTCAATGCCAAGTGTTTCCTAATTCTAGGAAACACCTTTGAGGTCAAAGTGCTCACTACACACCTTGAGGGGTGTAGTTTCCAAAATGGGGTCACTTTTTGGGAGTTTCCACTGTAGGGCCGCCTCAGGGTGTCTTCATATGTGACATAGCTCCCAATTACCATTCCTTCTAAATCTGCTCTCCAAAAGCCATATGGTGCTCCTTCCATGCTGAAGCCTGCTATGCGCCCATACATAAGTTTTTGAGCACATATGGGGTGTTTCTGTAAACTTCAGATTCAGGGTAATAGATTTTGAGTTGTGTTTGGCTGTTAACCCTTGATGTGTTGCAGAAAAAATAAATTAACATTTTAAAATTTTTAATCTGCAAAGTAAAAGTTTGAAATTTCATTCCCATTTTCCTTTCATTCTCATGGGACACCTAAAGGGTTAAAGTTTGTTTTGAATACTTTGAGTGGTGTAGTTTTTAAAATGGGGTGAATTATGGGTGGTTTCTAATGTGACTTCATAACTGAACTGGTCCTAAAAAAATTGGGTTTTGGAAATTTTCTTAAACATTTTAAGATTTGCTTCTAAGCCTTCTAACGTTCCCCAAAAAAATGTCCTTTTCAAAATGATCCAAACATGAAGTAGAGATATGGGAAATGTAAAGTAATAACTATTTTTGGAGGTATTTCTATATATTTTAAAAGTTGAGAAATTGACATTTGGAAATTTGAAAATTTGTCCAAATGTTTTGTAAATTTCTTTTTCTTTTTTATTAATAAAAATGAAATATTTTGACTGAAATTTACCACTGTCATGAAGTACAATACATGACGAGAAAACATTCTCAAAATTGTTTGGATAAGTAAAAGCGTTTTAAAGTTATCACCACACCAAATGTCAGATTTGCTCAAAATGGCCTGGTCCATAAGGTGAAAAATGGCTGGGTCCTAAAGGGTTAATCTCTGTTTTCATGGGTTTTTTTTTCTGCTCTTTGGCAGTCCCATAGAGAATGAATGTAGTAGCACGCTCTACCTGCCACTCAGTTAGGACAGGCAAAATAAACCAGATAAGTTATCCTCTGGATAGGCCATCAATATCAGATCAGTGGGGTCCAACAACTGGGACACCCGTCGATCACCTGTTAGAAGAGGCCGGCATTCCAAGAGCGTCGTGGCCTCTTCCTAGGCCATGTGATGTCACCGTACATCAGTCACATGGCCTAGTTGCAGCTCAGCCCTACTGAAGTTGAAGTGGGCTGAGCTGCAATACCAACCATAGTTACTCTACAAAGTACGGCGCTGTGCTTGGAAATATTCTCCTTGAAACAGATGATTGGTGGGTGCACGGGGACTTGGGACTGATAATGATGACCTATATTGAGTACAGGTCACTGTGTGCTGTCCGCATCCGTAGTTCCATTTCGCACCCTCGCAAAAAAGATAGAGCATGTCCTATTCTTATCCGAATATGTATTTATATCACAGGGCCGGCCATGTGTGGTCTGCAAAATGCAGAACGCACATGGCTGATGTCCGTGTTTTGCGGATCCACACTTGCGGACGTGTGAATGGACCCATAACAAGATATTTATCAGAGCTTATTATCTCTGCATACACTACTGATTTATTTAATACTTTCAGCCACTGTGGTGCAATGGTACGTCACGGTCACGTTGGTTGAGGTAATGTATGAAGATGGCTGCTGCAGTGAGCCTGCTCCATATGCAGCGGGTGCCAGCTTTATAATACAGCAGGCACCCAGCCGCAATGATGGAGAATAAAGATCAAGCCGAACCCCATCATTTAAACCCTCAGATGCCACAATCAACACCGATCACAGCATCTGTGCCTTCCGATCAGAACCCCTGCAGTGAAATTGCTTGAAGCTTCCCAGAACTGCCATGGCAAGCTCCCTGATAAGCTGTGCAAGAGACACAGCGCAGCAGGGAAAATATAGGATGCCATTCAGCCGAATAAATCTCTAAGGGGGTTCTAGCTCCCTAAGGGGGTTAAAAGTTATTATTATAATACAGTGCCCCAGACTAAAAAAAATACCTAGTAGCCATTGGCTCCTGAACTGAAAAATTTAGGAGCCAAATCAAATTTTTAGTCGCCAAATCTAAACCGAATCAAAATTTTGGTATCGTGACAATACTACGCCGATCAGATCGGCGTAGGGTTGATTTGATACCAAAATTTTGATTCGCTTTCGTCACCATAAAAAAGTATTGGGATACTCAATACCGCACAAAAAAAAAAAAAAGCTGCATGCATTTTGCATTTTATGAAACATTCGGCCCATAATAGAGCAGTCCTATCCTATTTTTTGGGGTGACAAGGTGACTAAAAAATGGCGAATGATCACCGCATAGGAGATATTTTATAATAATTTAATAGTTTGGACAGCGCTATGTAATATGTTTATTTATTCATTGTTTTTATATTTTATACGTAAAATTGGGAAAGGGGGGATTTAAATGTAATATTTTAGGGTACTTTCCCACTAGCGTTTTATTTTTCCGGCATAGAGTTCCGTCCTAGGTGCTCTATACCAGAAAAGAACTGATCGGGCATATCCCCATGCATTCTGAATGGAGAGCAATCCGTTCAGGATGCATAAGGATGTCTTCAGTTCAGTCATTTTGACTGATCAGGCAAAAGAGAAAACCGCAGAATGCTACAGTTTTATCTCCGGCGAAAAAAAACTGAAGATTTGCCTGAATGCCGGATCCAGCATTTTTCCCCATAGGAATGTATTAGTGCCAGATCTGGCATTCAAAATACCGGAATGCACCCGCACTAAATCCGGACCCATTCACTTCTATGGGGCTGTGCACATGAGCGGTGATTTTCACACATCACTTGTGCGTTGCGTGAAAATCGCAACATGCTCTATGTTGTGCGTTTTTCATGCAGGCCCCATAGAAGTTAATGGGGCTGCGTAAAAAAAGCAAGCAAGTGCGGATGCGGTGCGATTTTCACGCATGGTTGCTAGGATAAAAGTCTATTCACTGTATTATTTTCCCTTATAACATGGTTATAAGGCAAAATAATAGCATTCTTTAATACAGAATGCATAGTAGAAGGTCAATATAATAAACATTGGTGGCGCAGTGCGCCCCCCCAACACCACAGTATGATAAACATTGGTGGCGCAGTGCGCCCCCCCCAATATAATAAACATTGGTGGCGCAGTGCGCACCCCCCAACACCCCAGTATAATAAACATTGGTGGCGCAGTGTGCCCCCCTCAATATAATAAACACTGGTGGCGCAGTGGGCAGTGCCAATGAGGGTTAAAAAAATAAAAAAATAATTAACTTACCTCCTCCAATTGATCATCTCCTGTTCTTTCTTAAGGACCTGTCAAAGGACCTGTGGTGACATCACTGTGCTCATCACATGATACATCACATGATCCATCACCATGGTAATGGACCATGTGATGAGCTCAGTGACGTCACCACAGGTCCTGAAGAAAGAACAGGAGACCGGCAGCTACGCGATCAACTGGAGGAGGCGAGTTAATTTTTTTATTATTTTTTAACCCTCATTGGCACTTCCCACTGAGCCACCAATGTTTCTTATACTGGGGTGTTGGGGGGGTGGGCGCACTGTGCCACCAATGTTTCTTACACAAATACAGGAGGCGGGGAATCAAATAGCCGACACCCGACCTTTGTGACAGGGAGCTGCGATCAGCGGCAGTTAACCCCTCAGGTACCGCACCTGAAGGGTTAACTCAACTGCAGCTGATAGCAGCTCCCTAGTTGATTCCGGCACCCGCCTCCTGTATTTGTATTACAGGTCAGTTTTCTTCATTGGTGGCGCAGTGGCCACAGCCCCTCCCTTCCTCCTCCCGTCTCTCCTCTTATTACGTCGGAGGCGGCGGCGGCAGCAGCACAATGGCGACAAGACTAAAAAGTCTTGTCGCCATTTGTAAATTCTAAGTCGCATTGGCGACCATTTTGGTGCCATCTGGAGCCCTGTAATAGTAAAAAAAAAAAAAGCTAATCTGTTAAAATATAAAGTTTAATTCACCCCCTTTTCATTTTCTACAAACAAAATATATATAAACAATATAAAAATAAACCTATAACATTTTCAGAAATATTAAAATATTTAAAAAAATTTCCTGTGTGGTGAATGTTTTAATGGAAAGAAAAATGTATATACACGATTCGCCATATTTTAGTCACCTTTTCCACTCCAAAAAATTGAAGAACAATGATTAAAAAGTCATACGTACCACAAAAACGGTACCAATAAAAGCTAAAACAAGCCCTCATATAGCTCTGTGGATGGAATATAAAAGTTATGACTGTCAGAAAATGTTATAAGTAAAAAAAATGTTATGCAATAGATTATAGGAAGTAGTTTTCATAATAGGGCATTACCACCAGACATGTTTATAGGTGTCTACTTGACCATAATTTCTCCTGCAGCTTGGGAGGTATGTATGGTTCATTTTATGATAGTGGTTTGGTGTAAGATACCATCTTAATAATATTTGGAACTCAGTCTGGAAGGTCTGACCAAATAAAGGAACTCTTGTATTTGCTTGGGAAATTCTAGTAACTGATTATGAGAATCCATTAAAGCATGCCTGATCCTCAAGTATTTGTAAAAATCTTGTTTTGAGATGTCATATCTATCAGTTATATTCTAAAAAGTGTTTAGTATTGTGTCAAAGAGTTGTTGGATGTTATATATGCCAGCTGTAACCCAATTATCTAGTTGTAGTTCAGGGATCCATATGTTTAAGTAGTGCAAGGGGAGGTTCCTTACTAAGGTTTTGGCCAGTGAACCCGTATAAGGCTGGAAGTTTTTCCAAGCTGTGACTGATACCTTGAGCTGCAGAATAAGGACGTCATGTCATTTTAAGCACACAGTGAACTCTATGATGTCAAGACGCCCAAAACTTTGGCGGAATTGTGTATTTTTTTTTATGTAGTTTTAAATAGTGCACTTAAAAATACTACTTATTCCGCAAAAAATAACAGAAAGCTAAAAAAGTTATAGCTAATGGAACATGGGGAGAAAAAATTAAAATGCTAAACCAAAAATGGGCCTGGTACGTAAGGGGTTAAAGAGTAAGTACCTCTAAATAGGAATGATACTTACATTTTGTCGCTGTTCACAGAGTTGGTGTAAATAAGCCCTTCCTCCCACAATTACGATCTGTGCATTACGTGGATTGCTGAGATAAGCATCCAGCTGTCTTTGTCGTGAACGGTACCAGCAGACATAGAAGAATATTTTTATGATGATAAATATTATCACTATTCTGAAAGGAAGGACATATAAGAAAAAAATAAGGTATCTATTCACATGAATTACCATTTACATTGCCATTTACTTACAATATTACAACAAAAATCTAAAAATTCTATGCATTTTTAAATTACTGAAAATAACTACCAAAGACACACCACAAAATAGTGAAAACATATCATTTTATTAGATACCATTAAAATATATAAACAATAATTCTTAGAATGTGTCAATCATTTGCAAAGGGGAACAGCAGCCAGAGATATATGTATACAATAGTACATTCTAACAGTGAAAAAAAATGCTATAAGGTTAAAGAAAATCACCACAAACGGCATAAAAAGAGGCACGGATATTAAAATATAAGATGATACTGACCACCAGGTGACTCCCATCCCAATGCACATTTCGCCTATGGCTTCTTCAAGGGGGTATGATACTACTGTGTGGAACCACCATTAAATACTTAGCCTACCCAATCATCTAGTTGAAAACACACTCGGCAGAGGTTCCACATAATGATTGAAAGCAGTGGCGGTAATGATTGAAAGCAATGAGCAGAACACCATATAAAAGAAAATAGCCATTTGCAATGCAAAGGAACGTAATGTTTCCCACCATGCGTTCCACTGTCTATAAAAATAAATAGTGTAACTATTGGAGCGCATAGAAGGTGGAACATTACAATGAACACAACACAACCCACCATGCATTCCACCGGTCCAAAATAGAGATGATCTCACCATTGGAGCAGGTGGAAAAGAAAGAGAGCCACAAACATTACATACACGTGCATAAAATGAGCTCCACCATACGTTTTAGAGAAGGGAGCAATGAAAACGTAAGATGCGTGTGCACCCACGTCCTGTGTTCTGAGCCCCCCAATTCAGACAACAAAAGTAATATAAAACTATACCAACATATAGACTAAGTGTGATGTACAGGGCTGGTTCTATCTTTGTTAGAAAAAGATTGCCATATACTAGAATATGTCTGATTTTTATTTTTTACATCAGTCTTGGGACAATCCCTTTAACCTGCTCAGGACCGCCGTACGCAGGATTGCATCTTTGCGGCGGTCCTGTTACTCTGGGTGGACGCGCCGGTGCGTCCTCTCGCGAGACGCGAAATTTCTGGCAAAGCCGGCCTGCGCATGCGCATCGCGGGCCGGCAAAATTTAAAAGACAAGTTCGTCATCAACCTGCCAGCCAATGATCGTGGCTGGCAGGTTGATGATTTTCAAAAAAACTAATCAGAAGCCAGCTAACACATCATATTTAGTAAATATGATGTGTTAAATGGCTGCTGTGCTCCTCTGCTCCTTCTTTTGGTCGGTTGGTTCCAGCAGAGGAGCACACATCACTGTGAGTACCCACCAACACCACACTTAGCGCCCAGATCACCCTCCATCACCCCAATTAACCCCTTGATCACCCCTTCTTGCCCCTGTCAATCACTAGTGAAAGGGAAAAAAGTGATCAGTGTAAACTGTCACTTTTTTTTTCACTGGTATTGACTGTTAGGTTTTAGGATAGTTTAGGTCCCTTGGTTAGGTAGTTTAGCGATCGATTAGCGCCCAGCCCACCGCACCGCAGTCACTTATTCGCTGATTAGCGTATCGCTAATCAGCATTTGTACTTTTATAGTATCTGTAAGCGATCAAAACTGATCACAGTCAGATCTATAATAGTATTAGTGTCACCTTAGCTCGCCCTCCACCCAAAACGAAGTGTTTGCCCGATCAGGCCTGATCGGTCGCCCACATGTGCGTTCACCCACGCCCGCCCCACCGCAGTGACAAAAAATTATTTATTTTTTGATCACTGCACATTCACTTTACATGTGCTGCGGCGATAAAAAAATCAGTTTTGATATTTTTTATCAACCGCAGCGGCCTCCGGTACTTCGCTGCCTCCCATTTGTAAGACAGGCTTGCTTTTTTTCTTGGGTAGTCTCAGGGAATACCCTTAAATTTAGTTGCCCAAATGTCAAACAGGGGGTATTCTTCTGAAGAGGCCTAAAGGCTTCTGACCCAGTCGGATGAGGAATGGGAACCCTCATCTGATGAATCTAGCGGGTCAGAATATGAACCTGTAGAAAGCAGTGGCAGTCTGACCCAAAGTTCGGACGAGGAGGTTGAGGTCCCTGATAGCACCAGGCGTACCCGGCCGTGTCGCTAGACCACAGGTTGCGCAGGATCCGTTTCAAGGGCAGCAGAGTGGGGCTGGCTCTGTCATATTACGTGGTGAGGCATACACCAGCAGCGCAGCCCATCCTGGACCTAGTACCAGCACTGCCGTACAACATGGTGAAGTGGCGAGCACCAGAAGGGCAGTTGAAGCTGGTACGGTGGCACGTGCAATAGTTACCCCATCGCAGCCACCGCAAAGACGGGCCCGTAGACCCCCTAGAATCCCTGAGGTGCTGGCAAACCCCAATTGGCAGTCCCCAACTTCAGCCGCACCTGTAGGTCCCCCTTTCACCGCCCAGTCTGGAGTTCGGGTTGAGACAGCTCAGATCGGGATTTTTTGAGCTGTTCTTGATGGCGGAGCTCTTGGACTTAGTTGTGGCAGAAACAAATCGGTATATGCCACTCAATTTATATCCGCCAACCCGGGAAGCTCTTATGCCCAGTCTATCCGGGGAAACCAGTCTAAGTTTCCAAAATTAAAATTTTTCTGGGCCTTCTCCTGAACATGGGTCTAACCAAAAAGCATGAATTGCGGTCATATTGGTCCACGAACCCAATTCATCACATGCCCATGTTCTCTGCTGCTATGTCCAGGACACGATTTGAGACCATCCTGGGTTTCCTGCACTTTAGTGATAACACCACCTCCCGTCCCAGAGGCCACCCAGCTTTTGACCGGCTCCACAAAATTCGGCCCCTCATAGACCACTTCAACCAGAAATTTGAAGATTTGTATACCCCTGAGCAAAACATCTGCGTAGATGCGGAGTCCCTTATACATTTTACAGGGCGCCTTGGCTTCAAACAATACATCCCAAGCAAGCGCACCCGGTATGGGGTCAAATTGTATAAGCTCTGTGAAAGGGCCACAGGCTATACCCACAAATTTCGGATCTATGAGGGAAAATATCAGACCCTGGAGCCGGTCGGTTGCCCTGACTACCTGGGGAGCAGTGGGAAGACAGTCTGGGACTTGGTGTCACCCTTATTTGGCAAGGGGTACCATCTTTATGTGGACAATTTCTACACAAGTGTGGCCCTCTTCAGGCATTTGTTTCTAGAACAGATTGGCTGCTGTGGCACCGCGCGAACTAGTCGCGCGGGCTTCCCCCAAAGGCTCGTTACCACCCATCTTGCAAGGGGGGAGAGGGCTGCCTTGTGTAACGAAGAACTGCTCGTGGTGAAATGGAGAGACAAGCGTGACGTTTACATGCTCTCCTCCATTCACGCAGACACGACAATCCAAATTGAACGGGCAACCCGTGTCATTGAAAAGCCCCTCTCAGTCCACGACTATAACCTTCACATGGAAGGGGTGGACTTCAATGGCTCCGTATTTAGTGTCCCGCCGCACCAGACGCTGGTATAAGAAGGTGTCTGTATACCTAATTCAATTGGCTCTGTATAATAGTTTTGTTCTCTACAGTAAGGCTGGGAGAACTGGATCCTTCCTCAAATTTCAGGAAGAGATCATCACGAACCTCCTGTAGCCAGGAGGTTCCGTGGCCCCATCCACCAGTGTAGTTAGCTGTCTACACGAGCGACATTATCCCAGTGTTGTTGCTGGTACCTCAAACCGACCGCCACTCCGAAAAAAATGTTGTGTCTGTAGCAGGAGTGGAATAAGGCGTGACACCCGCTATTTCTGTCCTGACTGCCCTCACCACCCTGCCCTATGCTTTGGAGAGTGTTTCCAGAAGTACCACACACAGGTACACTTAGCATAGGGATCACATCTCACCAGGACAGGCACACAGGGCTATTAGGGCCCATTCACACAGAGCTGCTGCAAACCTCTCCTTTTACCTGGGACAAAGTGCATAATGTACTTCGCCACATCTTTGGGCGATTTTCGCTTTGCACATTGTCCCATGGGGAAGGAGAGGTTTGTCCTATAAAAGGTAAAAAAAAAAACACCAGTAAGCAAAAAAGTTAAAGTTCAGTTTCAAAAGTTAAATAAAGTTTATATGTTCTGTTCTAAAGTTATTATAAAGTTAATAAAATGTATTGCGTTGCGGCCTGGTTTTTTCTTTTTTTTTTTTTTTTTTACCTTCCAGGTGGACCAGCCGATCGACTAGCTGCAGCCAGCACTGATGTGCATTCTGACAGAAGCATTGCGCTGCTGTCAGATTACACACAAGTTGGTGTATGCAGCGCTGCAAGACGAGATTTCTCCTCTGCAGTAAAAGATACGTTTGCCGAGGCATATGAGCTGAGGAGGTGGCAGTGTTCATATGCTTTGGCAAACACTTTGTATATATATATACATATATATATATATATAAAAAAATAATAATCCCGGCAATGATTTATTCATCCACATCGATTGATGTGAATGGAGAAATCGGGTTTGCCAGGGCATACGAGCTAAGTGGGTATGGATGTTGGGCGGAGCTCCTATGTCCTGGCAGATGCTTTTCCCCTCCTTTTTTTGGGGGGCAGAGATTTTTTCATCCACATTGATCGATGTGAATGAAGAAATCTGTGCCGTTCATTTTTTCTTTCAGCCCAGAGGCTGAACGGAAAAATAAAATCTAATTACCTGTATGCTCAATATAAGGAGAATAGCAGAAACTCCTAATGCTGGCCATACATGTAATGATTGCGGAGACCCTCAAATGCCAGGGCAGTACAAACACCCCACAAATAACACCATTTTGGAAAGAAGACACCCCAAGGTATTCTCCGAGGGGCATATTGAGTCCATGAAAGATTGACATTTTGGTCTCAAGTTAGCGGAAAGGGAGATTTTGCAAGAAAAAACAAAAAATAATCAATTTCCGCTAACTTGTGCCAATTTTTTTTTTTTCTATGTACTCGGCATGCCCCTCATTGAATACCTTGGGGTGTCTTCTTTCCAAAATGGGATCACATGTGGGGTATTTATACTGCCCTGGCTTTTTAGGGGCCCTAAAGCGTGAGAAGAAGTCTGGGATCCAAATGTCTAAAAATGCCCTCCTAAAAGGAATTTGGGCCCCTTTGCGCCCCTAGGCTGCAAAAAAGTGTCACATATGTGGTATCGCCGTACTCAGGAGAAGTTGGGGAATGTGTTTTGGGGTGTCATTTTACATATACCCATGCTGGGTGAGATAAATATCTTGGTCAAATGCCAACTTTGTATAAAAAAATAGGGAAAAGTTGACTTTTGCCGAGATATTTATCTCACCCAGCATGGGTATATGTAAAATGACACCCCAAAGCACATTCCCCAACTTCTCCTGAGTACGGCGATACCACATGTGTGACACTTTTTTGCAGCCAAGGTGGGCAAAGGGGCACACATTCCAAAGAGCATCTTTCGGATTTCACCGGTCATTTTTTTTACAGATTTTGATTGCAAACTACTTCTCACGCATAAGGGCCCCTAAAATGCCAGGGCAGTATAACTACCCCACAAGTGACCCCATTTTGGAAAGAAGACAATCCAAGATATTCCGTGAGGGGCATGGCGAGTTCCTAGAATTTTTTATTTTTTGTCACAAGTTAGCGGAAAATTATGATTTTTTTTCCTTACCAAGTCTCATATTCCACTAACTTGTGACAAAAAATAAAAACTTCCATGAACTCACTATGCCCATCATGAAATACCTTGGGGTGTCTTCTTTCCAAAATGGGGTCACTTGTGGGGTAGTTATACTGCCCTGGCATTTTAGGTGCCCATATGCGTGAGAAGTAGTTTGCAATCAAAATGTGTAAAAAATGGCCTGTGAAATCCAAAAGGTGCTCTTTGGAATTTGTGCCCCTTTGCCCTATACCCATGCTGGGTGAGATAAATATCTTGGTCAAATGCCAACTTTGTATAAAACAATGGGAAATGTTGTCTTTTGCCAAGATATTTCTCTCACCCAGCATGGGTATATGTAAAATGACACCCCAAAACACATTCCCCAACTTCTCCTGAGTACGGCGATACCAGATGTGTGACACTTTTTTGCAGCCTAGGTGGGCAAAGGGGCACACATTCCAAAGAGCACCTTTCAGATTTCACCGGTCATTTTTTACAGATTTTGATTTCAAACTGCTTCTCGCGCATCTGGGCCCCTAAAATGCCAGGGCAGTATAACTACCCCACAAGTGACCCCATTTTGGAAAGAAGACACCCCAAGGTATTTTGTGATGGGCATAGTGAGTTCATGGAAGTTTTTATTTTTTGTCACAAGTTAGTGGAATATGAGACTTTGTAAGAAAAAAATAAATAAATAAATCATCATTTTCCGCTAACTTGTGACAAAAAATAAAAAGTTCTATGAACTCACTATGCCAATCAGCGAATACCTTAGGGTGTCTACTTTCCGAAATGGGGTCATTTGTGGGGGTTTTCTACTGTCTGGGCATTGTAGAACCTCAGGAAACATGACAGGTGCTCAGAAAGTCAGAGCTGCTTCAAAAAGCGGAAATTCACATTTTTGTACCATAGTTTGTAAACGCTATCACTTTTACCCAAACTATTTTTTTTGCCCAAACATTTTTTTTAAATCAAAGACATGTAGAACAATAAATTTAGCAAAAAATTATATATGGATGTCGTTTTTTTTGCAAAATTTTACAACTGAAAGTGAAAAATGTCATTTTTTTTGCACAAAAATCGTTAAATTTCGATTAATAACAAAAAAAGTAAAAATGTCAGCAGCAATGAAATACCACCAAATAAAAGCTCTATTAGTGAGAAGAAAAGGATGTAGAATTCATTTGGGTGGTAAGTTGCATGACCGAGCAATAAACGGTGAAAGTAGTGTAGTGCAGAAGTGTAAAAAGTGGCCTGGTCATTAAGGGGGTTTCAGCTAGCGGGGTTGAAGTGGTTAATATATCTGCAGTGATTGAAGAAGAAAAGTCAGACCCCTACATGCCCAGGTAGGCAGAAGTGGATGGGGATGCCTTCAAGCATTGTGGTTAAAGGGGCTGCCACCCTAAGTATCAAAAAACCAACGTGCCCCAGACAATAGCCAAAACCATGAAGTATTTACCGTATATCATGTGACATGTACTGGCTATACAGTTGTGTTTAAAATTATTCAACCCCCAATGCTGTAAAGGGTTTTAGGGAATTTAGTGTACATTTGCAATTGTGTTCAGAATGACATCTTACAGGGACTTTTTAAAGAACCAAATGCAACTAAAATGACATCAATTGTTTTTGTAATACAGTATTAAATGTTTTTTTTTTGTGATTTCTTCATTGACACAATTATTCAACCCCTTAAAGACTACCACTCTTAAAGACTACCACCTGTGGATGTCAAGGAGCAGCAATCAAGCATAATAAGCACCAATTAGGCAGATTTAAAAGGACTGTGATACTCAGCTCCTTGTAGACATTTACTGGTGTGTTTACAAACAACATGGTGAAGTCAAGAGAATGGTCCAGGAAGACAAGATAAGAGGTGATTTATCTTCACAGGAAGGGCAATGGCTATAAGAAGAGTGCAAAGATGTTAAACCTTCTAAGAGACACCATAGGAAGCATCATTCGCAAATGCAAGGCAAAGGGCACTGTTGAAACGCTACCTGGTCGTGGCAGAAAGAAGATGCTGACTTCGACTGCTGTGCGCTACCTGAAGCGCAAAGTGGAGAAAAGTCCCCGTGTGACTGCTGAGGAACTGAAAAAAGATTTGTCAGATGTGAGTACTGAAGTTTCAGCTCAGACAATAAGGCGCACACTGCGTAATAAAGGCCTCCATGCCAGAACTCCCAGGCGCACCCCCTTGCTGTCTCCAAAGAATAAGAAGAGTCGACTGCAGTATGCCAAAAGTCATGTGGACAAACAACAAAAGTTTTGGGATAGTGTTCTGTGGACTGATGAAACAAAATTAGAACTGTTTGGGCCCATGGATCAACGCTATGTTTGGAGGAGGAAGAACAAGGTCTATGAAGAAAAGAACACCTTGCCTACTGTGAAGATTGGCGGGGGTCAATCATGCTTTGGGGCTGTTTTGCTTCTACAGGTACAGGGAAGCTTCAGCTTGTGCAAGGTACCATGAATTCTCTTCAGTACCAGGAGATATTGGATGAAAATGTGATGCAGTCCGTCACTAACCTGAGGCTTGGACCTTTCAACGGGACAATGATCCCAAGCATACCTCCAGGTCCACTAGAGCATGGTTGCAGATTAAAGGCTGGAACATTTTGAAGTGGCCATCGCAGTCACCAGACTTAAATCCGATTGAGAACCTCTGGTGGGACTTAAAGAAAGCAGTTGCAGCGCGCAGGCCTAAGAATGTGACTGAACTGGAGGCTTTTGCCCATGAAGAATGGGCGAAGATACCCGTAGATCGCTGACACTTGTGTAAGGCTATGCTTCACATTTAAAAGCTGTTATAACTGGAAAAGGATGTTGTACTAAGTACTAAGATTGAATGTCACTTGGGGGTTGAATAAAACTGATAATGATGTGAGCACAGAAAATACATTTGTGGTTATTTCATTATAAATGTTATGTTATATTTGTCTGACTTACAAGTGCCTCTTTGATTTAATTGTAAACAAGATGACTGAAATGATCAAAATCAATGTCAAACTGGCCAAAACACTCAATTTCAGTGGGGGTTGAATAATTTTGAACTGTATATCATTTTTCTAACCTGTTCCACATGTCATGCCTCCCTGGAGGAGCTCCTCAGACAGGCTGTATGGGAGGAGCAGCTGTAAAGTGAAAGTAAAACCCCCAGCATGCACTGCAGTCACATGACATCCCCGCTCACCTGTGTTCCCATGGAGACAAGAGCCCTTCCGACATTATCAATAACTCAGTCATCAGTAAATAACTGCAGACATAGAAACAACGCCCCAGTCCCAGCAGTAAAGAGAGGTCACTACCCGTCCCACACAGGAATGTGCTAATGTATCACA
The DNA here is from genome assembly GCF_014858855.1 of Bufo gargarizans. Lineage (NCBI taxonomy): Eukaryota > Metazoa > Chordata > Amphibia > Anura > Bufonidae > Bufo > Bufo gargarizans. Next base: position 279,456,533 of record NC_058084.1, on the reverse strand, counting down.
CATATGTTTCGGGGTGGGGTGGGTACCCTGTTCATAAATTTGCTGTGGGGCCAAGTAATTTCTAGTTGTGCCACTGGATGTAAGCCATGAACAGAATGAATAGAAGGGGAGATTTATCATTTGCCTTATTTCTGAAATGTGGCAGTAAAAAGTTGCAAACTATGCGTTTGCGACTTTATAACTGTGCCTTAAAAAAAAAAAAAATGGCCAGGAGGGGGGGGGGGGGGATATGGTGGCCAGTCGCCCCAACAATTTTATGTTCATTTTCACCAGTTTTCTGACTTTCTGAATGAAGCCAGAAGTACAAATTGATCTGCTCACATAGAGAGGAGCCTCCTGTCTGTCATCACATGACTTACTCCCAGATGACAGCCTAGAAATCATCTATGAATATATGACTACCCTTCACCTGGGGAAAAATGGAAATGAGTGTAGTCCTACATCTCTGTATACAGTGTACAGGGGCTCACACATCACTATATACAGCATAAAGGGGGTCTCACATCACTGTATACAGTGTAGAGGGGTTCACGGATCTCTATATACAGTGGTGGGGCTCACACATCACTATATACAGCATAAAGGGGGTCTCACATCACTGTATACAGTGTAGAGGGGTTCACGGATCTCTATATACAGTGGTGGGGCTCACACATCACTATATACAGCATAAAGGGGGTCTCACATCTCTGTATACAGTGTAGAGGGGTTCACGGATCTCTATATACAGTGGTGGGGGTCACACATTAGTATATACAGCATAAAGGGGGTCTCACATCTCTGTATACAGTGTAGAGGGGTTCACGGATCTCTATATACAGTGGTGGGGGTCACACATTACCAGTGTACACGGGCACCTTATAAACAGTATATAGTTGTATGTGTCCTACCTGTACACTGTATATAGAGACACCCCCTTCCCTGTACACTGTGTATAATGATAATAATGAGATTCTCCAGTGAAGGGGGGGGGGGTCACACATCTCTATATACAGTGTACAATGGTGGTGGTGTGGGGGTCACATATCACTGCATACAGTATACAGAGGGTCACATATCTCTATATACAGTATACAGTGGTGGTCACATATCACTGCATACAGTATACAAAGTGTCACACATCTCTATATACAGTATACAGTGGTGGTGGTCATATATCACCCCATACAGTATACAGAGGGTCACACATCTCTATATACAGTGTACAATGGTGGTGGTGTGGGGGTCACACATCACTGCATACAGTATACAGAGCGTCACATATCTCTATATACAGTGGTGGTCACATATCACTGCATACAGTATACAGAGGGTCACACATCTATATACAGTGGTGGGGGGTCACATATCACTGCATACAGTGGGTCACACATCTCTATATACAGTGGTGGGGGTCACATATCACTGCATACAGTATACAAAGTGTCACACATCTCTATAAACAGTATACAGTGGTGGTGGTCATATATCACCCCATACAGTATACAGAGGGTCACACATCTCTATATACAGTATACAGTGGTGGTCATATATCACTGCATACAGTATACAGAGCGTCACACATCTCTATATACAGTGGTGGTGGTCACATATCACTGCATACAGTATACAGAGGGTCACACATCTCTATATACAGTGGTGGTCACATATCACTGCATACAGTATACAAAGGGTCACACATCTCTATATACAGTGGTGGTGGTGGTCACATATCACTGCATACAGTATACAAAGGGTCACACATCTCTATATACAGTATACAGTGGTGGTGGTCACATTACTACATACAGTATACAAAAGGTCACACATCTCTATATACAGTATACAGTGGTATTGGTGGTCACATATCACTCCATACAGTATACAGAGAGGGTCACACATCTCTATATACAGTATACAGTGGTGGGGGTCACATATCACTGCATACAGTATACAGAGGGTCACACATCTCTAGATACAGTGGTGGTGGTCACATATCACTGCATACAGTATACAGAGGGTCATACATCTCTATATACAGTGGTGGTGGTGGTCACATATCACTCCATACAGTATACATAGGGTCACACCTTTATATACAGTATGCAGTGGTGGTCATATATCACTGCATACAGTATACAGAGCGTCACACATCTCTATATACAGTGGTGGTGGTCACATATCACTGCATACAGTATACAGAGGGTCACACATCTATATATAGAGTATACAGTGGTGGTGGTGGTCATATATCACTCCATACAGAGTCACAAATCTCTATATACAGTATACAGTGGTGGGGGTCACATATCACCGCATACAGTATACAGAGCGTCACATATCTCTATATACAGTATACAGTGGTGGTCACATATCACTGCATACAGTATACAGAGGGTCACACATCTCTATATACAGTGGTGGTCACATATCACTGCATACAGTATACAGAGGGTCACATATTTCTATATACAGTGGTGGTCACATATCACTGCATACAGTATACAGAGGGTCACATCTCTATATACAGTGGTGGTGATATATCACTGCATACAGTATACAGAGGGTCACACATCTCTATATACAGTGGTGGGGGTCACATATCACTGCATACAGTATACAAAGTGTCACACATCTCTATATACAGTATACAGTGGTGGTGGTCATATATCACCCCATACAGTATACAGAGGGTCACATCTCTATATACAGTGGTGGTGATATATCACTGCATACAGTATACAGAGGGTCACATATTTCTATATACAGTGGTGGTGATATATCACTTCATACAGTATACAGAGGGTCACATATTTCTATATACAGTGGTGGTCACATATCACTGCATACAGTATACAGAGGGTCACACATCTCTATATACAGTATACAGTGGTGGGGGTCACATATCACTGCATACAGTATACAGAGGGTCACACATCTCTATATACAGTATACAGTGGTGGTCACATATTACTCCATACAGTATACAGAGGGTCACACATCTCTATATACAGTATAGATTGGTGGGGGTCACATATCACTGCATACAGTATACAGAGGGTCACACATCTCTATATAAAGTATACAGTGGTGGTGGTAGAGGGTCACATATCACTGCATACAGTATACAGAGGGTCACACATCTCTATATAAAGTATACAGTGGTGGTCACATATCACTGTATACAGTATACAGAGGGTCACAAATCTCAATATACAGTGGTGGTGATTTATCACTCCATACAGTATACAGAGGGTCACACATCTCTAAATACAGTATACAGTGGTGGGGTCACATATCACTGCATACAGTATACAGAGGGTCACACATCTCTATATACAGTATACAGTGGTGGGGGTCACATATCACTGCATACAGTATACAGATGGTCACACATCTCTATATACAGTGGTGGTCATATATCACTGCATACATTATACAGAGGGTCACACATCTCTATATACAGTATACAGTGGTGGGGTCACATATCACTGCATACAGTATACAGAGGGTCACACATCTCTATATACAGTATACAGTGGTGGGGGTCACATATCACTGCATACAGTATACAGATGGTCACACATCTCTATATACAGTGGTGGTCATATATCACTGCATACATTATACAGAGGGTCACACATCTCTATATACAGTATACAGTGGTGGGGTCACATATCACTGCATACAGTATACAGAGGGTCACACATCTCTATATACAGTGGTGGTCACATATCACTGCATACTATATACAGAGGGTCACACATCTCTATACACAGTGGTGGTGTTCATATATTACTGCATACTGTATACAGAGGGTCACACATCTCTATATACAGTGGTGGTGGTCATATATCACTCCATAAAGTATACAGTAGGTCACACATCTCTATATACAGTATACAGTGGTGGTAAATGTCAGATATCACTGTATGGGGGGGGGGGGGGGGTGTCACATATCACTATATACAGAGTGCAGGAAGGAGAGGGCATACATTTACAGATGAGACCAGATGAGACCAGCTGCTGATATGACTGACCTCAGTCATACTGATAGCTCAGGAGGGGTTAAACTGTTGGTCTGGCTGTAATAAACATGTCTGTAATGAGAACACAGTACAGAGGGGCCATAAACAGGACAGACACTGGGATTGCTCACAGTTTGGGTTCCACAGCACCTTCTTAGCTCTGCTACATCCTCACATACAGCAGACATAAGCCCCTCCAGACATGCACAGCCAGGAGTGTCACAGTATGTACGTACAGTCACAGAAGGAAAGCACATCTGATACAAGCAGGGCCCAGGGAGCAGCATACTCCTTCAGGCATGGACGGGTTTGCTCCTCCATGGCACATGCACAGATGGCCAAGATAGGCAGCTAGGAGAGCAGGACAGAAGGGGGCGTGGAGAGAGCAGGACAGGAGGGGGCGTGGAGAGAGCAGGACAGGAGGGGGCGTGGAGAGAGCAGGACCGGAGGGTGCGTGGAGAGAGCAGGACCGGAGGGGGCGTGGAGAGAGCAGGACCGAAGGGGGCGTGGAGAGAGCAGGACAGGAGGGGGCGTGGAGAGAGCAGGACAGGAGGGGGCGTGGAGAGAGCAGGACAGGAGGGGGCGTGGAGAGAGCAGGACCGAAGGGGGGGGGGGTGGAGAAAGCAGGACCGAAGGGGGGGTGGAGAGAGCAGGACAGGAGGGGGCGTAGAGAGAGCAGGACAGGAGGGGGCGTGGAGAGAGCAGGACAGGAGGGGGCGTGGAGAGAGCAGGACAGGAGGGGGCGTGGAGAGAGCAGGACACAAGGGGGCGTGGTGAGAGCAGGACACAAGGTGGCGTGGTGAGAGCAGGACACGAGGGGGCGTGGTGAGAGCAGGACACGAGGGGGCGTGGTGAGAGCAGTTTTTGTGCCTGCGGGCGCAGCGGGGGGGGGGGGATTGCGGGCGGTGCTAGAGGCGGGTGGATCTTCCGCCCGCCCCCCGTTTATTCTCAGGGTGAGCGAGCAGTTGAATCAGAGTGTCAGCTCATTGCTGACACTCTGATTCAAATAAACAATAGTAACAGTCCAGCTCACCTGCATCAGTAGTTTAGAAGGTGCACGGATGGGAAGAGACCCAGACTCATATACTTGAAAGGAAAAATTTCAAGTATTTGAAGCCCCCCCCGATGCACCCCTAGAGTAAAAACTCTAAAAAGCGACCCCATTTAGGAAACTACAGTTTTGAAACAAACTATTCAAAACTGATTTTACAAACTTTATTAACCCTTTAAGTGTTCCACAAGAGTCACTGGCAAATGGAGATGAAATTTCAGAATTTCTATTTTTTGTTACTTTGCTTCACAAAGTGTAATATAGAGCAAAGAAAAATCTTATGTACCCTAAAATAGTACCAAAAAAACTGCCACCTTATCCCATAGTTTCCAAAATGGGGTCACTTTTTTTAGAGTTTCTACTCTAGGGGTGCACCAGGGGGCTTCAAATGGGACATGGTGTAAATAAACCAGTCCAGCGAAATCTGCCTTCCAAAAACCACACGGCGCTCCTTTCCCTCTGCGCCCTGACGTGGGGCCGTACAGTGGTATACGACCAGATATCGGGTGTTTCTGTAAACCGCAATAAATATAGAGTTTTGTTTGGCTGTTAACCCTTGCTTTGTTAGTGGAAAAAATGGATTCAAATAGAAAATTTGGCAAAAAAATTAATTCTGAAATGTCATCTCCATTTGCCATCAACTCTTGAGGAGCACCTAAAGGCTTAATGATGTTTGTAAAATGAGTTTTGAATACCTTGAGGGGTGTAGTTTCTAGAATGGGGTCACTTTTGGGTGGTTTCTATTATGTAAGCCTCACAAAGTGACTTCAGACCTGAACTGGTCCCTAAAAAGTGGGTTTTTGAAAATTTTCAAGATTTGCATCTAAACTTCTAAGGCTTGTAACGTCCCCAAAAAATAAAATGGCATTCCCAAAATGATCAAAACATGAAGTAGAAATATCGGTAATGTAAACTAAGAACTAATTTTGGAGGTATAACCATGTATTATAGAAGTAGAGAAATTGAAACTTGTAAATTTGCAAATTTTTCAAAAATTTGGGTCAATTTTTTTATAAATAAAAATGTTTTTTTTTACTCCATTTTACCAGTGTTATGAAGTACAATATGTGACGAAAAAAAACAATCTCAGAATGGCCTGGATAAGTAAAAGTGTTTTAAAGTTATCACCACATAAAGTGACACTGGTCAGATTTGCAAAAAATGGCCTGGTCCTTAAGGTGAAATAAGGCTGTGTCCTTAAAGGGGTTATCCCATCTTAGACAATGGGGGCATATCGGAAGGATATGCCCCCATTGTCTGATAGGTGCGGGTCCCACCTCTGAAGTAGACATATGGGGAAACATGAAGTAGACATATGGGGAATGTAAAATAATAACTATTTTTTGAGGTATTACTATTATAAAAGTAGAGAAATAGAAATTTGGTATTTTTTTCATTTTATTTATTCCATTTTACCAGTGTCATGAAGTACAATATGTGACGAAAAAACAATCTCAGAATAACCTGGATAAGTAAAAGTATTTAAAAGTTATTTACACATAAAGTCACAATGGTCAGATTAGCAAAAAATGGCCCTGTCCTTAAGGTTAAATATGGCTGTGTCCTTAAGGGGTTAAAGGGGTTGTCCCATGAGAAATATTCTACAGTTTTTGTCAAACCAGCACCTGGAACTGAATACTTTTGTAATTGCATGTAATTAATAATTTAGCCCACTGAGTTATTCAATCAAATTTATCTATATAGCGCCACCTGCTGTATGTCTTTTTTTCTTATTTCTTTGGCACATGCTCAGTTTCATCCTTCAACTACCTCCTGAGCTGGGATAGGGAGAGCATGGACACGCCCCCTTAGATGCAGCAGAGAAAACACTCCCCTTGATCTGTCAGATTGATATAAATCTAGCAGAGCAGTGAATGGGGAGATCTCTGGATCCATGTGAGGTACATGGCTGGTTCTAGCTTTGTTAGAAAGAGCTTTACATTACTCATGGAATAACCCCTTTAAATGGCAGGTGTGAGGTGGTCTCAGAATGTAGTCGTTAGTAGGTACTAAAAGTAGTCCAAGAAAGGACAACCAGTGAATCAAAGACAAGGTCAAGAGCATTCACATCATAAGATTGTTAGTGGGGCACTGTGGCTGACAGCGTCAGCCGCAGTGCCCTACAAGATTTTTCAATTCCACCAAAGGCACTTTCAGACATACGTTTTGATGGTGGTTCTTTGCACTTTTGCCGCTCAGCTGGCGCCATATTTTAAAATCTGTCATTACCCGGATTAAACACAATTGTGATCCTATTAAAAAGTTGCAGGAGTGAGAGTGAGCAATTTGAATACACACAAGTGTTAAACATTCGTATAAGATTTGGCCAATTTCAAAATGAATGGACAATCCCTTTAAATACTGTATGTTCTAACAATGTTACTTAAATTGCATAATACCAACCTTTCACATTCACCCAATGAAAACATGTACAATGTCAATCGTCATACATCTTTCTCTGCTCTTAAAGAGGACCTTTCATAGATTTTTTTATAGCTTAAAGTATAACTGTCATCTTTCTTTTTTTTTTTTTTTTGAGTATTGGATTGTGGTGATTAATATCTCCTTGGTGGCCCTATTTCAACTTTTCACTGTGTACTCAATTACCCCTTAAAGGGCTTCTATTACCCCACTAAAGTCATATTTTTTTGGGGGGCTAGTTACATTCTTTATAGTGCGATATATTAAAATATAATGGTGTTACTTACTTTCATTCAGCCGTTTCTTATAAAAACGAAGTTTTATAATATGTAAATCAGGTCTCTACCAGCAAGTAGGGCGTCTACTTGCTGGTAGCCGCCGCAAAAAACCGCCCCCTCGTCGTGTTGATTGACAGGGCCAGCCGCGATCTCCTCCTCCAGCCGGCCCTGTCAGCATTTTAAAAATCGCGCGCCTCTGTTCATTCGGCGCAGGCGCTCTGAGATGAGGAGGCTCGACTCCTCAGAACTCCCTCAGTGCGCCTGCGCCGATGACGTCTTCTCTTTCGGGGAGGTCATCGGCGCAGGCGCACTGAGGGAGTTCTGAGGAGACGAGCCTCCTCATCTCAGAGCGCCTGCGCCGAATGAACAGAGGCGCGCGATTTTTAAAATGCTGACAGGGCCGGCCGGAGGAGGAGATCGCGGCTGGCCCTGTCAATCAACACGACGAGGGGGCGTTTTTTTGCGGCGGCTACCAGCAAGTAGGGCGTCTACTTGCTGGTAGCCGCCGCAAAAAAACGCCCCCTCGTCGTGTTGATTGACAGGGCCAGCCGCGATCTCCTCCTCCGGCCGGCCCTGTCAGCATTTTAAAAATCGCGCGCCTCTGTTCATTCGGCGCAGGCGCTCTGAGATGAGGAGGCTCGTCTCCTCAGAACTCCCTCAGTGCGCCTGCGCCGATGACCTCCCCGAAAGAGAAGACGTCATCGGCGCAGGCGCACTGAGGGAGTTCTGAGGAGACGAGCCTCCTCATCTCAGAGCGCCTGCGCCGAATGAACAGAGGCGCGCGATTTTTAAAATGCTGACAGGGCCGGCCGGAGGAGGAGATCGCGGCTGGCCCTGTCAATCAACACGACGAGGGGGCGTTTTTTTGCGGCGGCTACCAGCAAGTAGACGCCCTACTTGCTGGTAGAGACCTGATTTACATATTATAAAACTTCGTTTTTATAAGAAACGGCTGAATGAAAGTAAGTAACACCATTATATTTTAGTATATCGCACTATAAAGAATGTAACTAGCCCAAAAAAAAAAAATTACTTTAGTGGGGTGACAGAAGCCCTTTAATTCCACAGTTTTATTCCCTGTACTGCCAATTTTTATCTGTGCTTAAAATCAGGTTGAAGGACAGCATGCAGCGTGCAAGGTCACATTATTGACAGCCAGGGACTGTAAGTAAATGATTAAAGCCAGGTCCTCCCCAGCAGCTGATAACAGTGCCTGGGCTGTGTGCACTTCTCCCTGTCCCTGCGCTTGGCAGATGCGCCCTCACTCAGCAGACTTGGACAATGCAGAGTCGGAGCAGTGCACAACAGGGAAGGGAGATCTGCCATCTGCTCAGTGTATAAATGAAAGCAACATGTGGTAAGAGGACCCCTTTCTGCTGCAGGAGATTAACCCTTTAGGGTGGAGGGCTCTGGTTACTGACACTTTTGGGGGGCTATTGTTACTGGCTAGTGAGGGCAGGCGGGATTAGCCTCAGGGTGAGGGCAGTGGCGGCCATCTTAACTGAATAGTGAAATTGCAGTTTTATGCAGACTGGTTGCTAAGGGCTGAATCTTATTAAATATGGGGTAAGTCAGTCTAATAGTAACGGATTCTGGAATATCATGTTATTAGTAACTACATATATGAAAATTGAAATTAGGGTCTAAGTGTGACAGTTATCCTTTAATTAAATACCTTTCTTTGCTGCCACCATGCCTGTTTTTTTCGCAATACCGCTTGTATGCCCAGCTGTGCCCCCCTGCTGTTTACCTGCTCAAAGGAGAGCGTTACAGCCAGGGATAAGATGAGCTTTTTCTCCTTGGCTGTGACGCTCTCCGCTGTGATTGGATCGCGGCACAGCCAGGGAGAAGGACACGCCCCCTGAGAAACCCTGGCATCTCCTCCTCCCTGTACCGATACTCAATATTAATATAAAACTACAGGGGGGCACAGCAGGATGTACGAGCAGGGGCTGATTGGCCATAGAGCTCACAGGGAAATTTCCTGGTGGGCCGATGCCCAGGGGGCCGCCTGGGCCCTCCTCATGGCCGGCCAGTGAAACATAGCCAAGACGGATCCATCATGAACTCCATTGAAAGTCAATGGAGGACGGATCTGTTTTCGTTTGTGCCAGATTGTGTCAGAGAATACGGATCCGTCCCCTTTTCTTTTTGGCTCCGCTTCCAGAGCGGAATGGAGACTGATCGGAGGCAAAGTTTTGGACCGCTTGTTGAGAGCCCGGAACGGATCTCACAAACGGAAAGCCAAAACACCAGTGTGAAAGTAGACTAAGACCACATGGTACTTCTTTATCTTAATTTGGCCAATACAAGGGGATACTGCAAATCTGCTGTAAGTAAAAAAATGTTACTCATTTAAACAAAAAAACTACAAAAACAGGATTTACAGCAATTCAAACTGAAACCATATGGGAGTGACAAAGGGATTATAACCCTGGCTTGCATAGTTTCTGGGCCAACAAGGAAAGAACTAGTTAAAGGGAACTTGTCACCTGTATTTTGGGTATAGAGCTGAGGACATGGGTTGCTAGAAGGCGACTAGCACATCCGCAATACCCAGTCCCCATAGCTCTGTGTGCTTTTATTGTGTAAAAAAAACCGATTTGATACATATGCAAATTAACCTGAGATGAGTCAGAGCTTGAAAATATGACTCTTCTCTGGTCACGCAAGTAAGACATGACTCTTATGTTAATTTGCATAAAAGGCGGGAAGTACAAAAATACTTATTGAATTTGTCTGCAAATGAAATTAAAAGTGTAATTTATATGTTTAGGGTAACACAATGAACATTTAGAAACGCTCAGTAAGAGCAGCATAGTAGAGGTGACAGGTTCCCTTTAACCACCTCAGCCCCCCTAGCTTAAACCCCCTTAATGACCAGACCACTTTTTACAATTCTGCACTACACTACTTTCACCGTTTATTGCTCGGTCATGCAACTTACCACCCAAATGAATTTTACCTCCTTTTCTTCTCACTAATAGAGCTTTCATTTTGTGGTATTTTATTGCTGCTAACATTTTTACATTTTTTGTTATTAATCGAAATTTAATGAAATGTTTGCAAAAAAATTAAATTTTTCACTTTCAGTTGTAAATTTTTTTTTTAAACGACATCCATATATAAATTTTTCGCTAAATTTATTGTTCTACATGTCTTTGATAAAAAAAAAATGTTTGGGTAAAAAATTGGGTAAAAAAAATAAATATGGTTTGGGTAAAAGTTATAGCGGTTACAAACTATGGTACAAAAATGTGAATTGCCGCTTTTTGAAGCAGCTCTGACTTTCTGAGCACCTGTCATGTTTCCTGAGGTTCTACAATGCCCAGACAGTAGAAAACCCCCACAAATGACCCCATTTCGGAAAGTAGACACCCTAAGGTATTCGCTGATGGGCATAGTGAGTTCATAGAACTTTTTATTTTTTGTCACAAGTTAGCGGAAAATGATGAATTTTCTTCTTTTTTTTTCCTTACAAAGTCTCAAATTCCACTAACTTGTGACAAAAAAAAAAAACTTCCATGAACTCACTATGCCCATCATGAAATACCTTGGGGTGTCTTCTTTCCAAAATGGGGCCACTTGTGGGGTAGTTATACTGCCCTGGCATTTTAGGGGCCCAAATGCGTGCAAAGTAGTTTGCAATCAAAATGTTAAAAATGGCCTTTGAAATCCGAAAGGTGCTCTTTGGAATGTGGGCACCTTTGCCCACCTAGGCGGCAAAAAAGTGTCACACATGTGGTATCGCCGTACTCAGGAGAAGTTGGGGAATGTGTTTTGGGGTGTCATTTTACATATACCCATACTGGGTGAGCGAAATATCACGGCAAAAGACAACTTTTCCAATTTTTTTTTATACAAAGGTGGCATTTGACCAAGATATTTATCTCACCCAGCATGGGTATATGTAAAATGACACCCCAAAACACATTCCCCAACTTCTCCTGAGTACGGCGATACCACATATGTGACACTTTTTTGCAGCCTAGATGCGCAAAGGTGACCAAATTCCTTTTAGGAGGGCATTTTTAGACATTTGGATCCCAGACTTCTTCTCACGCTTTAGGGCCCCTAAAAAGCCAGGGCAGTATAAATGCCCCACATGTGACCCCATTTTGGAAATAAGACACCACAAGGTATTCAATGAGAGGCCTGGCGAGTTCATAGAATATTTTTTGGGGGGCATAAGTTAGCGGAAATTGATATATATATTTTTTTTCTCACAAAGTCTCAGTTTCCGCTAATCTTTCATGGACTCAATATGCCCCTCAGCGAATACCTTGGGGTGTCTTCTTTCCAAAATGGGGTCATTTGTGGGGTGTTTGTACTGCCCTGGCATTTGAGGGTCTCCGCAATCATTACATGTATGGCCAGCATTAGGAGTTTCTGCTATTCTCCTTATATTGAGCATACAGGTAATAATTTTTTTTTTCCGTTCAGCCTTTGGGCTGAAAGAAAAAATGAACGGCACAGATTTCTTCATTCACATCGATCAATGTGGATGAAAAAAATCTCTGCCCAAAAAAAAAAAAAAAAAAAAAGGAGGGGAAAGGCGTCTGCCAGGACATAGGAGTTCCGCCCAACATCCATACCCACTTAGCTGTATGCCCTGGCAAACCAGATTTCTCCATTCACATCAATCGATGTGGATGAATAAATCATTGCCGGGATTTTTTTTTTTTTATATACAAAGTGTTTGCCAAAGCATATGAACACCGCTGCCTCCTCAGCTCATAAGCCTCGGCAAACGTATCTTTTGCTGCAGAAGGGAAATCTCGTCTTGCAGCGCCGCATACACCAACTTGTGTGTAATCTGACAGCAGCGCAATGCTTCTGTCAGAATGCAAATCAGTGCTGCAGCTAGTCGATCGGTTGGTCCACCTGGAAGGTAAAAAAAAAGAAAAAAACAGGCCGCAACGCAATAAATTTTATTAACTTTATAATAACATTTGAACAGAACTATAAACTTTATTTAACTTTTTGAACTGAACGTTAACTGTTTTGCTTACCGGTGATTTTTTTTTTTGTTAGTTTTTTTTACCTTAAGGCTGGGTTCAGACCGGAGCATTTTACACCACGTTCCTACGCGCTGTAAAACGCTTAACAGGCAAGAACCAATGATTCCCTATGGGAATGGTTCTCACCTGAGCTTTTTACAGCGCGTATGATCGCGCTGTAAAACGCCCGACGCCCCAAATGATCGCGCTGTAAAACGCCCGACGCCCCAAGAAGTACAGGAGCTTCTTTGGGGCGTCTTGTCGCGCGTTCCCGTACATAGACTTCAGCGGGAACGCGCGACAATGGGCGTTCGCTTGTTCTGGAGCCGCGATTGTAAACGCGCATACAATTGCGCTCCATCCCGAACGCTCAGGTCTGAACCCAGCCTTATAGGACAAACCTCTCCTTCCCCATGGGACAATGTGCAAAGCGCAAATCGCCCAAAGATGTGGCGAAGTACATTATGCACTTTGTCCCAGGTGAAAGGAGAGGTTTGCAGCAGCTGTGTGTGAATGGGCCCTAATAGCCCTGTGTGCCTGTCCTGTGAGATGCAATCCCTATGCTAAGTGTACCTGTGTGTGGTACTTCCGGAAACACTCCCCTAAGCATAGGGCAGGGTGGTCAGGGCAGTCAGGACAGAAATAGCGGGTGTCACGCCTTATTCCACTCCTGCTACAGACACAACATTTTTTTCGGGGTGGTGGTCGGTTTGAGGTACCAGCAACGACACTGGGGAAATGTCGCTCGTGTAGACGGCTCACTACACTGGTGGATGGGGCCACGGAACCTCCTGTATCCAGGAGGTTCTCGATCTCTTCCTGAAATTTGAGGAAGGATCCTGTTCTCCCAGCCTTACTGTAGAGAACAAAACTATTATGTACAGCCAATTGAATTAAATTTACAGACACCTTCTTATACCAGCGTCTGGTCCTGTGGGAAAGGAGATAAGGAGCCAACATCTGGTCATTGAAGTCCACCCCTCCCATGAGCGAATTATAGTTGTGGACACAGAGGGGCTTTTCAATGACACTGGTTGCTTGTTTAATTTGGATTGTCGTGTCTGCGTGAATGGAGGAGAGCATGTAAACGTCACGTTTGTCTCTCCATTTCACCACGAGCAGTTCTTCATTACACAAGGCAGCCCTCTCCCCCCCTTGCAAGACAGGTGGTAACGAGCCATTGGGGGAATCCCCTGCGACTAGGTCGCGCGGTGCCAAAGCAGCCAATCTGTTCTAGGAACAAATGCCTGAAGAGGGGCACACTTGTGTAGAAATTGTCCACATAAAGATGGTACCTCTTGCCAAATAAGGGTGACACCAAGTCCCAGACTGTCTTCCCACTGCTCCCCAGGTAGTCAGGGCAACCGACCGGCTCCAGGGTCTGATCTTTACCCTCATAGATCCAAAATTTGTGGGTATAGCCTGTGGCCCTTTCACAGAGCTTATACAATTTGACCCCATACCGGGCGCGCTTGCTTGGGATGTATTGTTTGAAGCCAAGGCACCCGGTAAAATGTATAAGGGGCTCGTCTACGCAGATGTTTTGCTCAGGGGTATACAAATCTGCAAATTTGTTGTTGAAGTGGTCTATGAGGGGCCGAATTTTGTGGAGCCGGTCAAAAGCTGGGTGGCCTCTGGGACGGGAGGTGCTGTTATCACTAAAGTGCAGGAAACGCAGGATGGTCTCAAATCGTGTCCTGGACATGGCAGCAGAGAACATGGGCATGTGATGAATTGGGTTTGTGGACCAATATGACCGCAATTCATGCTTTTTGGTTAGACCCATGTTGAGGAGAATGCCCAGAAAATGTTTTAATTTGGAAACTTGGACGGGTTTAAATTCAGTGGCATATCGGTTTGTTTCTGCCACAACTAAGTCCAAGAGCTCCACAGTCAAGAACAGCTCAAAAAATCCCAGGGCCAAACCGATCTGAGCTGTCTCAACCAGAACTCCAGACTGGGCGGAGAAAGGGGGAACTAATGGTGCGGCTGAAGTTGGGGACTGCCAATCAGGGTTTGCCAGCACCTCAGGGACTCTAGGGGGTCTACGGGCCTGTCTGTGCGGTGGCTGCGACGGGGTAACTATTGCACGTGCCACCGTACCAGCTTCAACTGCCCTTCTGGTGCTCGCCACTTCACCATGTTGTACGGCAGTGCTGGTACTAGGTCCAGCTTCGCTGCTGGTGTATGCCTCACCACATAATCCGACAGCGCCAGCCCCACTCTGCTGCCCTTGCGGATCCTGCGCAACCTGTGGTCTAGCAACACGGGGCCGGGTACGCGTGGTGCTATCAGGGACCTCAACCTCCTCGTCCGAACTTTGGGTCAGACTGCCACTGCTTTCTACAGGTTCATATTCTGACCCGCTAGATTCGTCAGATGAGGGTTCCCATTCCTCATCCGACTGGGTCAGAAGCCTGCAGGCCTCTTCAGAAGAATACCCCTTGTTTGCCATTTGGTCAACTAAATTTAGGGGGTATTCCCTGAGACTACCCAAGAAAAAAAGCAAGCCTGTCTTACAAATGGGAGGCTAGCGAAGTACCGGAGGCCGCTGCGATTGATAAAAAATATCAAAACTGATTTTTTTATTGCCGCAGCGCTTGTAAAGTGATTGTGCAGTGATAAAAAATAAATAAAAAATTTGTCACTGCGGCGGGGCGGGCATGGGTAAACGCACGTTTGGGCAACCGATCAGGCCTGATCGGGCAAACACTGCGTTTTGGGTGGAGGGTGAGCTAAGGTGACACTAATACTATTATAGATCTGACTGCGATCAGTTCTGATCACTTACAGATACTATAAAAGTACAAATGCTGATTAGCAATACGCTAATCAGCGAATCAGTGACTGCGGTGCGGTGGGCTGGGCGCTAAACGATCGCTAAACTACCTAACCAAGGGGCCTAAACTATCCTAAAACTATCAGTCAATACCAGTGAAAAAAGAAAGTGACAGTTTACACTGATCACTTTTTTCCCTTTCACTAGGTGATTGACAGGGGCGATCAAGGGGTTAATTGGGGTGCTGGGGGGTGATCTGGGGCTAAGTGTAGTGTTTGGTGGCTACTCACTGTGATGCCTGCTCCTCTGCTGAGACCAACCGACCAAAAGGACCAGCAGAGGAGCAGAGAAGCCATTTAACACCTTATATTTATAAATATAAAGTGTTAACTGGCTTCTGATTTGATTTTTTGACAATCGCCAGCCTGCCAGCCACGATCATTGGCTGGCAGGCTGGTGACGAAATACAACTCTAACTTTTGCCGGCCCGCGATGCGCATGCGCGGGCCGGCTTTGCCCGAAATCTCGCGTCTCGCGAGATGACGCACCGGCGCATCCACCCAGAATAACAGGGCCGCCGCCAGGACGCAATCCTGCGGACGGCGGTCCTGAGGAGGTTAAACGCTTTGACTTATCCAGGCCATTCTGAGATTGTTTTTTCGTGACATTGTACTTCATGACACTGGTAAAATGGAGAAAAAAAAATTCATTTTTATTTAGGGCTGCAGCTAACGATTATTTGAATAATCGATTAGTTGCCGATTAATTTCTACGATTAATCGATTAATCGGGAAAAACGACAAAATTACAAAACAGAGGTTTATATGATCTTACTTGAAAAATTATGTTCAAAGGCCATATTAAAACAAATTGTGGACGACACTTATGGGGGATCTGTGGACGACACTTATGGGGGATCTGTGGACGACACTATTATGGGGGATCTGTGGACGACACTTATGGGGGATCTGTGGACGACACTTATGGGGGATCTGTGGACGACACTTATGGGGGATCTGTGGACGACACTTATGGGGGATCTGTGGACGACACTTATGGGGGATCTGTGGACGACACTTATGGGGGATCTGTGGACGACACTTATGGGGGATCTGTGGACGACACTTATGGGGGATCTGTGGACGACACTTATGGGGGATCTGTGGACGACACTTATGGGGGATCTGTGGACGACACTTATGGGGGATCTGTGGACGACACTTATGGGGGATCTGTGGACGACACTTATGGGGGGATCTGTGGACGACACTTATGGGGGGGATCTGTGGACGGCGTTTATGGGGGATCTGTGGACGACACTATTATGGGGGATCTGTGGACGGCGTTTATGGGGGATCTGTGGACGACACTATTATGGGGGATCTGTGGACGACACTATTATGGGGGATCTGTGGACGACACTATTATGGGGGATCTGTGGACGACACTATTATGGGGGATCTGTGGACGGCGTAGTTATGGAGAGGGGGATATGTGCACTGTTATGGGCATAACAGTGCACAGATCCCTTTCCTCATAACAGTGCACAGACCCCCCTTCCCATAGCAGTGCCATACACAGACCCCCCCTCCTCCCCATAGCAGTGCTATAGACAGATCCTCCCCCCTCCCCATAGCAGTGCTATACACAGACCCCCCCCCTTCCCCCTAACAGCCCCGGCGCTTGCATCTTTATTTTACCTTTTTACAATGACGCTCCCGCTCCTGTAACAGCCAGGCAGAGCGGACGGCGGCGTAACGTCACTCAATCACGTGACGCGCCTGCTCCGCCCACTTCATGAATGAAGGAGGCGGAGCAGGCGCGTCACGTGATTGAGTGACGTTACGCCGCCGTCCGCTCTGCCTGGCTGTTACAGGAGCGGGAGCGTCATTGTAAAAAGGTAAAATAAAGATGCAGCGCCCGCCCGCCCGAATAGCAACGAATCGGCGATTATTCGATAACTGGATTCGTCGACAACGAATCCAGTTATCGAATATAATCGATTACATCGATTAATCGTTGCAGCCCTATTTTTATTTATAAAAAAATACCAAATTTACCAAAATTTTTGAAAAATTTGCTAATTTTTAAGTTTCAATTTCTCTACTTCTATAATACATAGTAATAGTTATTACTTTACATTCCTCATATGTCTACTTCATGTTTGGATCATTTTGGGAATGATAGTTTCTTTTTTGGGGATGTTAAAAGGCTTAGAAATTTAGAAGCAAATCTTGAAAGGTTTCCGAAATTTTCAAAAACCCAACTTTTAAGGACTAATTCAGGTCTGAAGTCACTTTGTGAGGCTTACATAATAGAAACCACCCAAAAATTCTAGAAACTACACCCCTCAAGGTATTCAAAACTGATTTTACAAACGTCGTTAACCCTCTAGGTGTTCCAAAAGAATTATATAGAGATACAATTTTAAAACTTCACTTTTTTGGCAGATTTTCCATTTTAATATTTTTTTTCCTGTTACAAAGCAAGGGTTAACAGCTAAACAAAACTCAATATTTATGGCCCTGATTCTGTAGTTTACAGAAACACCCCATATGTGGTTGTAAACTGCTGTACGGGCACAGGGCAGGGTGCAGAAGGAAAGGAATGCCATACGGTTTTTGGAAAGCAGATTTTGCTGGACTGGTTTTTTGACACCATGTCCCATTTGAAGCCCCCCTGATGCACCCCTAGAGTAGAAACTCCCAAAAAGTGACCCCATTTTAGAAACTACGGGATAGGGTGGCAGTTTTGTTGGTACTAGTTTAGGGTACATATGATTTTTGGTT
The DNA here is from genome assembly GCF_014858855.1 of Bufo gargarizans. Classification (NCBI taxonomy): domain Eukaryota; kingdom Metazoa; phylum Chordata; class Amphibia; order Anura; family Bufonidae; genus Bufo; species Bufo gargarizans. The sequence continues at coordinate 279,438,208 of NC_058084.1, read as the reverse complement.
GCTCTATATTACACTTTTTGTGAGGCAAGGTAACAAGAAATAGCTGTTTTGGCACCGTTTTTTGTTGTTATTTACAACATTCATCTGACAGGTTAGATCATGTGATATTTTTATAGAGCAGGTTGTCAAAGACGCGGCGATACCTAATATGTATACTATTTTTTTTATTCATGTAAGTTTTACACAATAATATCATTTTTGAAACAAACAAAAAAATAATCATGTTTCAGTGTCTCCATAGACTGAGAGCCATAGTTTTTTTCATTTTTTGGGCGATTATCTTAGGTAGGGTCTAATTCTTTGCGGGATGAGATGACGGTTTGATTGGCACTATTTTGGGTGCCTATGACTTTTTGATCGCTTGCTATTACACTTTTTGTGATGTAAGGTGACAAAAAATAGCTTTTTTTTTTACAGTTTTTTTTTTATGGTGTTCACCTGAGGGGTTAGGTCATGTGATATTTTTATAGAGCAGATTATTACGGACGCGGCGATACCTAATATTCATCCTTTTTTTATTACTTTACAAGTTTTACACAATAACAGCTTTTAAAAAAAAAAAATAATGATGTTTTAGTGTCTTCATATTCTGAGCCATAGTTTTTTTTATTTTTTGGGCGATTGTCTTAGGTAGGGGCAAATTTTTAGATTGGTACTAGTTTGGTGGGCATACGCCTTTTTGATAGCTCACTGTTGTACTTTTTGTGATGTAAGGTGACAAAAAAATTGTTTATTTTGCACAGTTTTTATTTTTTATGGTGTTCATCTGAGGGGTTATGTGATATGTGATATGTTTAAAGAACCGGTCGATACCTAATATGTTTTTTAACTTTATTTGGGCTAAATGACGTTTTATTTTTACTTGAAACTTTTCATTTTTGGGGGGAAACTTTTTTTACTTTATTTTTTTGTCCCACTTTGGGACCTCAAATTTTGGGGTCTGATCCCCTTTACAATGCATTCCAATACTTCTGTTTTGGAATGCATTGGCTGTATGTGTAATACAGGGGGCTGGATCTCACAGGCTCATCACCGGAAGGCAGTGCCAATGTCTAAGGAAGGGATCGCGCTGCCTTCCATGCCATCGGGTCACCCCTACAGCCGCACGGGGACCCGATGGCACCGCCGCCCGCCTCAACATGTAAAATCCGCAAAACGCAGGTCTGAATTGACCTGCGGTTTGCAGCGATTGCCGGGTGCCTGTTCAATGATTTGAGCGGGCACCTTGTTCCGATCACCGCCCGCCACGCGGCGGTGATCGGAAATACATAGGAAGTACAAGTACGCCCTGTGTCCTTAAGTACCAGGACATCAGGGCGTACCTGTACGCCCTATGTCCCAAACAGGTTAAAACACATGGCCCTTATGCTTTGAATGGCCATACACCAGGGCTCAGGAGTAAAGAGCACCATGTGCACTGGGAGCCCAATGTGGTGATTTACACATCTGACAACTGTATCTGGGGTGAAATAGTAAATGAAACCCCGAGAAGTGAGCCTAAATCAGAAACTACACCCCTCAAGGTATTTACCAATGGGTGTAGTGAACATTTTTACCTCACATGTGTTTAGCAAAAATCAATGCACAGCAGATGATTGTAATTTTTCCACAGTTATGGCATTTCAGTGCCCAATATACTGTGCACAGTGCCATCTGCGACTCACACCACAGTATTTGAATTCATAGGAAGGTTCTGTTGGGTATGAAAATGCTGTAAATGTGGATGTAAGATTCTGTATGAGCATGTGGTAGAAGGGAAGGAACGCCATTTGAGTTATGAAGCGCAGATTTTACTGGAATGATTTTCGAGTGCTACATCACATTTGCAGAACCCTTGAGGTACCCATACAGTGAAATCCCCCTATATGTGACCCCAAATTTGGAAACAACATTCCTCAAGCTATTTATCAAGGGGTGGAGTGAGTATTTTGATACCACAGGTGTTTTGCAGAAATTAATGAGCAGAGGATGGTGCAAAATGAAAACTGCAAGTTTTCCAGTTTTCAGTGCCCAATATGTTGTGCCCAGCTTGTGCCATCTGAGACACCGCACACACTTTAAATTGTTAGGTGGATTCTACTGGTTACTGAAATGCCATAAATGTGGATGTAAACTGCTTTTTGGGTACGCTACAGGGTTCAGAAGGGAAAGACCACCTTTTGGCTTGTGCAGCACAGATTTTGATGGATTGTTTTATGGGCGCCATGTTCCCATTAATCAACTGCTAGGGTACCAGTATAGCCATATAAACTATACATTTTTTTTTTGTTTTCTCTAGATGGAGCTGTGTGAGGGCTTATTTTTTGCATGATGAGTTGTCATCATCATTGATCCTGTTTTGGGGTACAAAGGACTTTTTGATCACTTTTTATTTAGCTTTTTGGGAAGCAGGATAAAGAAAAGGCATTCTGTCACTGCTTTTTGGGCTTTCTTGTTGCGGCGAAGATCGTGCAGGAAAAATAACCTTATCTTTATTCTGCTGGTCAGTACGATTACAGGGATACCAATTTTATATATTTTTTTTCATTTTACCACTTTTACACAAAGCATTTTTAAAAGAGAAAAAAATCATGCTTTTGCGTTTCCATTTTCTGAAAGCCTATTTTTAAAATTTTACTGGTGATGGTCTAGTATGGGAGTTTGATTTTTGCGGCATGAGGTGACATTTTTATTGGTACCATTTTGGGGTAGATACATTTTGTTTGCTAAATATTATGCTTTTTGTCAGGCGAGGTGACCAAAAATGGCTGTTCTGGCACACTTTTTATTTATATATAGAGCTGATCATTACAGATGTGTCGATACCTAATACGGTATCTCTAGTTTTGTCCTGGTATAGGACTTCAACAGGGTTTGATCCCTATTTCAATGCAGTAGAATCCATGCTGTACTGTACTGCATTGAACTGTGTATTACACTGACAGGTCGCCTATGAGACACAGCCTGGGTACTGGGCCTCATAGGCCTTCATAGCTGCCGTGCCCTAAGGCCTATGCAATTCCTGGGGATACCATAGCAGCCATCGGGACCCTGCCATTGCAGCCCGGGGACCTGATGGGGTGAGAAAGAGAGCCCCATTCCACTGCAAACCTTCTATATGCCGCAGTCAGCATTGAGTGCAGCATATCAGGGGTTAATCAGATGGCATTGGAATTTCCAGCAATGCTGGCAGATACAGCAGGGGCCCAGCTGTCAGTAAGGGATCATGCACACGAACGCGTGTGGCCCGCGCCCGTATTGTGGCCCACAAACAGTGGGTCAGCAATATATGGACACCGGCCGTGGACGCTCTGTATCATGGATGCGGACCCATTCACTTGAGAGACTTGGAGAGGCAAGGAAGCTCAAGGAACGCTTCCTGGGATTTTGGTCCATGCCTCCACACCACAAAAAATATTAGAACATGTTCTATTCTTTTGCGGGTGAGGACTGAATCTTGCAGATCATGGACTCATTCAAGTAAATGGGTCTGCAAACGAGGGAGCACAAGGCCGGTGCCCATGCTTTGCAGACCTGCTTGATTGGTGCACCATACATATATGGCATGTGTCAGGAAGGGGTTATCAATGGTCCATCTTGCACTATATAGACAAAGAAAAAAAATCCTGGAGTGCTTCTTTAAAAAAAATAGTATGTTGTACTTACATATACCAGTACAGTTCCATCTTCTTGTACCTCTCTCATGAACTGCTCATTTCAGCACTGGTGATGAAAGAAGAGAAATCAATAAGAATTATGTCACACACATATGAGAAGCAAAGTAAATGATTACGGAGGTAAAACCTAGCTTAGTATCAAAGATAAACACTGTTACAAGAAACGGAAGTGCATTATTAAGTTTATTTTGGACAAACTGTTTGTATTATGTAAGTTTTAAAGGGGTGTGTTAACAAAGCAAGTTACCTCTTGTCCACTGGTTAGGAGATAACTCTCCCAACATCTACTCTGTTAGAATGGAGCAAGGATCAAGCATACGCACTGCCACTCAATTCAAACTCTATGGGATTGCCAGAGATAGCCGAGGAAAGTACGGCGTGCAAAGTGCGGCAAGAGTGGAGGGGTGGATATTTATCAAGTTATCATCTGGATATCGGGGGGACACTGTAGCAGTATAGATTGCTTTTAGCCATTGAACCACAGCTGCAGTCCAAAGTGATGTATGAGGCTGCATGCGCCCTTGAATATTACAGCTGTCACTCAATAGTTAAAAATCTATCAAGCGCGCAACAAAAAGTCACAGCGCAGAAAATGCTGTGACTAACAAACTCAATGTATCACTAGTATGAATTAATGTATTTACTAAAAGGTCAAAATGTTAAACGGGGTCATCGTGTTTGCAGTGAAAACAACATTTTACAGTACCAGGAAAGCTTGAAGAAATTTGAAGAAATCTCATCCACAATCTGCAGAAAAATCTGCAGCATATATTGACATGCCATGCGGATTTCCACCACAGATTTCAATCTTTCAATAAATAGGCTGACATTTTGTCAAAATCTGCAATAGAAAATCAAATTTGTGTGGCCATATCCATATCCCTTTCAGCCCCGGACCATTTTCGTTTTTCACTTTCTGCCCTCCCAGAGTCCTAACTTTCTTTTTTCATTTTTCTGTTCACATATCCGTTTGAGGCCTTATTTTTTGTAGGGCACCATCTAATATTGCATACAGTGTAGTGGGAAGTTGGAAAAAATTCCAAATCGAGTTGAAGCTGATGTGTGCCCTTCATTTTCTGGGTCAGTACAATTATAGCAATACCACATTGGTTAGACCCTTAGGCTTCCAGCGCCTATATGTATGGCGCTGGGAGGGTCTTTAAATATGGCACACGCTTGCTCCAAGGTTAAGACTGGCCCACGCATAAGCCATTCGGGGAACCCGATCCTTCATTCTAACATGCTGAGTCTCTCTGACGAGTCCCAGTGTATTAGAGCTGCAGTTCCTATGTTGGCCTGCAGGTGGTAGGCCAACATAGGATAACGGCAAAATCAGCTTATAATGTAGTTTTCATAAAACATTTTATTGCATGTACTTTATGTAAAAGCTAAACAAGGTATCCATCTAACTGAGTTACCGTGTAAATAATAACACATTATTTACATGCTGACCCCACACTATATTATACCTCTTAGGGATCATTCAGATGGCAGTATACTGTCCGCAAAAATGCAGATCTGTTTTTTTTGCGGATTAGATGCAGACCTGTTCACTTCTATGGGGCTCTTTTCTTCTGTTCTACGGCTCAGCAAAATAAATAAAACATGTCCTAAACTTGTCAATGAAAATCTGAACGTAGCCCCATTGAAGTCTATGGGTCCACAAAAATGTGAAATGCAATCAGTTTTTTTATGGACATGTTGAACTATCCTGAAAAGAAAATGATCCGCATTTCTGCAGACAGCATACAGCTGTCTGAATAAGCCCTTATGGTGCCACAATGGCCTCCATTAAATTCAGGGAATGCACTAGAAATGTGGCTCCATTGGTCGTGCACTTCTAACTAACCTGTCTGCCCCATAGGCTGATTTTAATTAGTACACTTCTCTCTCTCTCTCTGCATTTATTGAAGGTCTTTTGGCACCAGGAGAGGTAAAATACAGAGTGGGCTTAGCATGTATGTGTAACCTGCATTCCCTTAATAAATGGAGGCCAGTACGGCACCAGCAGAGGTAGTATTTAGTGTACAGTCCGGTCCTAAAGAGATCGCCTTGTCGTTGGCAGACAGGCACAAATAATTTTGTACAAAATGTATTTGTCAAGAATCTCACATTTATAACAAAATCATTAGTACATTTTCTATAGTGTGTATGGTACGATTGTATTTACTTTATTATTTGTATTGCAGAGTGCTGTTGCATTGTGTCTGTTTTTGCTTTTGTGCTTCCAGTCATGATGGCAATGTGTACCTGAACATTGGGATGTGCTGACTAACCCCAATTTTTTCTTTGCAAAACACAAAAAAGCAATGCTTTTTTTCTATATTTGCAACACAAAAAAGTACCCTCAAACAGAACAAAAGCTAGGCCTTATGCAAGCATGTTGATTAAAAAAAAAAAAAAACATAAAAAGTGTTAACTGCTTAACCCTTTCTAACCCGGGCCAGTTTTCACCTTCCTGCCCAGGCCATTTTGTGCAAATCCGATATGTGTCACTTTATGTGGTAATAACTTTGGAACACTTTTATTTATCCAAGCCATTCTGAGATTGTTTTCTCGTTACACATTGTACTTTATGATAGTCATAAATGAGTCAATATATTTCACCTTTATTTATGAAAAAATCCCAAATTTACCCCAAAATTTGAAAAATTCGCAATTTTCAAAAATTTCTATTTCTCAGTTTTTAAAACAGAAAGTGATACCTCATAATATAATTATTACTTAAAATTCCCCATATGTCTACTTTATGTTGGTATCATTTTGTAATTGTCATTTTATTTTTTTAGCACTTTACCAGGCTTAGAATCCAAATATTAAAACCCACTTTGTGGGGCTTACATATTAGAAACCACCCCATAAATGACCCCATTATAGAAACTACAGCCCTCAAGCTACTCAAAACAGATTTTAATAACTTTGTTAGCCCTTTAGGTGTTCCACAAGAATTAAAGGAACATGGAGAGGACATTTCAAAATTTCACATTTTTGGCAGATTTTCTATTTTAATATTTTTTTTTCTTTAACACATCGAGGGTTAACAGCCAAACAAAACTCAATATTTATTACCCTGATTCTGCGGTTTACAGAAACGCCCCACATGTGGTCATAAACCGATGTAAGTGCACACGGCAGGACGCAGGAAGAAAGGAATGCCATATGGTTTTTGGAAGGCAGATTTTGCTGGACTGGTTTTCAGATGCCATGTCCCATTTGAAGCCCCCCTGATGCATGCTTACAGTAGAAACTCCCAAAAAGTGACCCCATTTTGGAAAGTAGGGGATAAGGTGATAGTTTTATTGGTACTATTTTGGGGTACATATGATTTTTAATTGCTCTATATTATGTTTTTTGTGAGGCAAGATTTTTTGTGTTGATTTATTCACTCAAGCAGCCAGTATACAGCGACGTTTCGACCTCAGTTGGCCTTTATCAAGCAGACTGCTTGATAAAGACCAACTAAGGTCGAAACGTCGCTGTATACTGGCTGCTTGAGTGAATAAATCACCACTATTTTCATCATTTACTGGTGAGTGCTGCGGATTATTGAATTGTCTGGATGAGTTGGGACCCCCAGCCAGGATCCCTATCTGCGCGCACCATTTGGCTTATAAGCCATTTTCTGGTCAGTACCCAAATGAGTGGGATGAGTAGTGCTGCCAACCCCTGAATTTTCAAGATTTTTTGTGTGGCACAGTTTTTTTTTTTTTTTTTACAACATTCATCTGACAAGGTAGATCATGTGCTATTTTTATAGAGCAGGTTGTTACGGACGCAATGATATCAAATATGTCTACTTTGTTTGTTTGTTTCAGTTTCACATAATAAAGCATTTAAAAAAATAAATAAAATTGTGTCTCCATTTTCTGAATGCCTCTTTTTTTATTTTTCTGCCGATCATCTTGTGCAGGGGCTTGTTTTTTGCAGGAAGAGTTGACGTTTTTATTGGCACAATTTTTGGGTACATATGATTTTTTGATTATTCATTATTACACATTCAAATCAGCACAGTTTTTATTTATTTTTCCAGCGTTCACCTGAGGGGTTAGGTCATGTGATATTTTCATAGAGCAAATTGTTACGGACGTGGCAAAACCCAAAATGTACACTTTCTTATTTATTTAAGTTTTACACAATAAAAGCATTTTTGAAACACAAAAATTTATGTTTTAGTGTTTCCATAGTCTGAGAGCCATAGCTTTTTTTATTTTTTGACCGACTGTCTTAGGTAGGGTCTCCTTTTTTGCGGGATGAGGTGACGGTTTGATTGGTACTATTTGGGGGGGACATACGCCTTTCTGATCGCATGGTGTTGCAATTTTTGCAATGTAAGGTGACAAAAAAAATGGATTTTTTGGCACTTTTGTTTTTTTTAATGGTGTTCATCTGAGGGATTAGATCATGTGGTATTTGTATAGAGCAGGTTGTTACAGACGTGACAATACCTAATATGTCTACCTTTTTTTATTTATTTTACTTTAGCACAATAATAGCAGTTTTAAAACAATAAAGAGTGATCGCTTTTTTATTTTTTAACCGATTGTCTTAGGTAGGGTCTATTTTTTTGCAGGATGAGGTGACTGTTTGATTGGGGGTCATATGGGGTCATATGCCTTTTTGATTGCTTGGTGTTGCAATTTTTGTGATGTAAGGTAACAAAAATGGCTTTTTTTATAGACAGTTTTTATTTTTTATGGTGTTCATCTGAGGGGTTAGGCCATGTGATATTTTTATAGGACTTGTTGTTACGGACATGGCGATACATAATATGTATACTTTTTATTTATCTATTTCACTTTAACACAATAATAGCATATTTGAAACAAAAAAAAAAGGTGTTTTAGGGCCGTTTCACACGAGCGGATGCCGTGCGTGGCATCCGCTCCGTGAAAGAGTGCCAAGACCCGCTGCAGACTGCAGAGGCACGGAGCAGTAACATGACTGTTAATGCTCCGTGCCTCTCTGTGATCTCTTTACTATGAAATCACAGTGACAGTTGTTCTAGAGATGTGTCTGCTGCTAGAACTCTGTGTGGCATTGACCTGGTCTCTAATCTGAGCTGCTGTTAACCTGCGATTTCTGAGGCTGGTGACTCGGATGAACTTATCCTCTGCAGCAGAGGTGACTCTTGGTCTTCCTTTCCTTGGGCGGTCCGCATGTGAGCCAGTTTCTTTGTAGCGCTTGATGGTTTTTGTGACTGCACTTGGGGACACTTTCAAAGTTTTCCCAATTTTTCAGACTGACTGACCTTCATTTCTTAAAGTAATGATGGCCACTCGTTTTTCTTTACTTAGCTGCTTTTTTCTTGCCATAATACAAATTCTAACAGTCTATTCAGTAGGACTATCAGCTGTGTATCCACCTGACTTCTCCAACTGATGGTCCCAACCCTATTTATAAGGCAAGAAATCCCACTTATTAAACCTGACAGGGCACACCTGTGAAGTGAAAACCATTTCAGGTGACTACCTCTTGAAGCTCATCAAGAGAATGCAAAGAGTGTGCAAAGCAGTAATCAAAGCAAAAGGTGGCTACTTTGAAGAACCTAGAATATGACATATTTTCAGTTGTTTCACACTTTTTTTTTGTTATGTATATAATTCCACGTGTTAATTCCTAGTTTTGATGCCTTCAGTGTGAATCTACAATTTTCATAGTCATGAAAATAAAGAAAACCCTTTGAATGAGAAGGTGTGTCCAAACTTTTGGTCTGTACTGTAGACGTTTATTGTCAACAGACAGTTGAATTTTTACACTGTGCCTGCTTTCTACTTTCAGAAATATATGGGAATGGGAGATTGGTATGTTTTTTTATTTATTTGCAATTTAGGTTATTATTTATTTGTACAAAACCACGAAAGTTTTCCTGGCTACAAGCTGAGCAAAAATGTCCAAAAACCCCTGGGCAGCAAAAGGATTAAATTTCACTGTGAATGAGATTTCATAAAATCCTATTCACTGCACTATAGGCAAAGTATATGTCTGCAAATCTGACACATGTGAACACGTGCCCTATTTTTTTTAGATTTTTTAGATTTTACTGCAATTTCCCCATTGACTTTTTTTTTTAATCTTTATTTTCATTACATAAAAGGAAACATATATATCCCAAACATATCAAATATTTCAATATCTCCAAAAAAATAAATACAATACAATTTCTTTCGTCAATCCAGCCCTAAAGTAGCAATTTTTTCCAAAGTTCATCAATACTTTTTACTCTTTTTCTATGGCCCTCCATTAGTCGTTCTTCCTTAATCAAGTTATCCACCGCTTTCCTCCACTGTCTCACTGTCGGAGGATCTGCCCCTACCCATTTCTTAAGTATAAGAAGTCTAGCTTGAAATAACACTTTGCAAAGAACCACTCGTATATCTCTATTTAGATTCAGGTGTTCAATTGCCCCTAATATACAAATCACCAGATCTTCGGATATTTGAACCTTCAAAATTAAATGTACAGTCTCCAGTATTTCCCTCCAATATGTAAACAGCCTTGGGCATCTCCATAAGCAATGTATTAAATCAGCATTCTCTCTCCCGCATTTTGAACATGTATCCGAGGCTCTCACACCCATTATCTTCAATAACCGTGGGGATCGATGCAACCTATGCACTACAAAAAACTGATCTTATGCGAACCCCTATTGGAAACCGCTGAATAACTTCTGAGGGCATCTTTCCATTTATCTTCCGTAAAAGATTGAAGTTCATCCTCCCATTTTTTTCTAGCGAGTATTATAATCCGTTTCTTTTTGTTCTCCATCAATATCTTATATCTTTTTGCGGTTATACCTCCTCTTTCCCCCTCATTAGTAAATTTATGTATTATATCAGATTTTTCTATTTTATATTTATCCTCCTGAAGGGCTGTCCGCAGGGCATTCCTAAGCTGAAAATATTTATACATATCTTTTTGGGGAATCCCAAACTCACTAACCATTGTATTAAAATCTTTCAATTTGCCCTGTTCAAATATCTGACTAAGGTATTTCATCCCTTTTTTTTCCCAGTCTATGTAAATCTTAATCGTTTGCAATTCCTTAAGATTTATATTTTTCCAAATAGGTGTGTAATACAGAAACCCTTTCATCTCTAATATTTTTTTAATTTCCACTCATATATACTCTAATAAATTCAATATTCTATTACCTGTGCTCTTTTTACCCAATGTACCCGATTCTAACACCTCCAAATGGTTCCATTCTTCTTTCTACCCCAATCTATTTATAACTTGTCTACCCACCAAACCATTTAAAGTGCCTTTTATATGACCATATTGTGATATTAAATAATAAAAAAAAAAAACAATTTGGAACAGCTAGTCCACCCTCTCTTACTGGGAGCTACAGCACTTCTTTCTTCATCCTGGGGATAGCACCTTTCCAAAGAAAATCCCCCATTAAACTATCGAGAAGCTTAAAAATACTCTGCGGTAACCTCAATGGGGCATTTTGGAGAACATAGAGTATTTTAGGGAGAAAGATCATTTTTATCAAATTTACCCGACCCTGTATTGACATTGGTAAACTCCGCCAGATATGTACTTTAGTCCAAAATTCTTTTAATAAGGGGAGTATATTTAATCTTTCGTATTCTGCTATATTTCCAGAAATTTGTATACCTAAATATTTAAAATGGTCATATTTCTCTAACACATGCACCCTTAAATCACTCTGTAATTGTGCCTTGCCTAACTTCAACATGTGTGACTTCCCCAGTTGATATTTAATCCAGAAAAAAAATAAAATTATTATATCAATGACTCTATTGAACTGATCCCCAGTGTTGTGCATAAATAATAAAATATCATCCGCATACATCAGAAGTTTTTCTTCTCCACCCTCATATTGAAAACCTTTAATCTCCCTATAATTTCTTATTATGCATGCTAACGGCTCAATTGCAATGGCAAATAGTAATGATGAGAGCTACCAATGGTGAGAGATCCCTGCCTAGTGCCCCGATAGAGGGCAAGAGGCAGGGACAAGCTCCCATCCACCATCACCCTAGCCCTAGGATTATGATATATTAGCTGAATCCATCTTATAAATTCCTCCCCTATACTGACCCTTTTTAATACAGCCCATAAGTACTCCCATTCTATACAATCGAATGCCTTTTGGGCATCCAGTGAAAGTACCACTTTCTCCCCAGATTGTAATCTATTAGCTTCGATATTTAAGAACAACCTTCTTATATTTGAATATATCGTTCTCCCGGGTATGAAGCCTGTCTGGTCCTCATTTATAACTCCCCCAATCACCTTCGACAACCTCTCGGCCAAAACCTTTGCCAAAATTTTGACGTCCGTGTTTAGGAGAGATATTGGCCTATATGATCCCGGGTCGAGTTGCTCTTTATCCTTTTTTGGAATTAGAGTTATAATTGCCTCTTTCATGGATTCTGGTAAATCCCCAGTTTTTTGGCCTCATTCAATGTTGTTTTTAACTCTGGTATTAACACCTGGGAGAACTTTTTATATATTTCAAAAGGGAGCCCATCACCTCCCGGTGCTTTATCTGGTTTTACCTTACTCAGAACCTCTTTTATTTCCGCCATCGATATTTCTTTCTCTAAGTATTCTTCTTGGGGCTGAGATATCTCTTTAAGAGATATCCTATCTAGGTATAGGTCCAGATCTTGTTTTGAGTAATGTGCCCTAGATTTATAGAGTTCCTGGAAATATTCCAGAAACACTTCTTTAATTCTTTCCGGTGTAGTGGTTATTTCGCCCGTTTTATCTTTAATTGCCCCTATCCAGGATTTCCCTCTTTGATTTCTACTATACTTGCCAGAATTTTACCAACCTTTTCTCCCTCTGAAACTAGGCGGATCCCTTGGAAAAGTAGTTCTTTCCTACTTCTCTCCATTTGGTATACCTTTAACTTTTCTTGTTATTCCTCCCATATTTTCCTATTGTGATCCATAGGGTGTGCTATACAGGTTATTCTTGATACTTTAACTTTTTTTTTCCAGTGCATTACCTATTTCTCTAGTACTCTTTTTCCAATAATTCACCTTTTTAAAAGAGCAATCCTCTCAGATATCCCTTAGCAGTATCCCAGACAATTAGCCTACTAGCAGTGCCATTGTTCTCCCCCAAAAAATGTTTTAGTTCTTCCATTATAGTCTCTTTATCTGTAATCATCGTTAACCAATGGGAGTTAAACTTAAATGGTGGCAAAATATTTTTTTTAATCAGATTTAATTAAATTACCACTGCACTGTGGTCTGATAGGGCCATAGGCAGATACTTTATCTTAATCCTATTTTGGGATATTAAGTTTTTATTTCCCAGGACCATGTCTATCCTTGACCAAGTTTGATGTGTTTTAGAGTAACAGGAATACATGGTTCTGTCCGGGTTTTGAAGACGCCAGACATCCACCCAGTTAAATTCTTGGGCTAATTTAAAAAAGTCCACCTTTAATGCTCCTCCATCTCTGCCAGACGTTCTATCCCCCAGTGGGTCCATCACCGCATTATAGTCTCCTATCGCAATCATCTTGGATTCCTGTCTATTCAGCATAAATCTATACAATTGATACAAAACATCTGGTTTATATGGCGGTGGGATATATATTCGCAATTACCATTTTAACACCTTCTATGTTGCAATATAGAAAGAGGTACCTGCCATAGTCATCCACCTCAATTGCCAGAAACTCAAATCTAATCTTATTATGTATCAAAATTGAGACCCCTCTAGAGTAAGTAGTATACACTGAATGGTACCCCTCCGTTATCCATCTCTTCTGCAACCATCTTAAGGATTCCTTATCCAAATGTGTCTCTTGGAGGCAGATGATAGCTGGCAAGAACCTCTTCAACCACTCAAGGATAGCATGTCTCTTCACTCTCTCCCGTAAACCCCTCACATTCAATGAAAGAATCCTAACCATCTAGCAGAGGCGGAGCAGAAAAAACAAACAAAAAAAAACAAAACACAACACATCCCACTCTCCCCTCTCCCAAAAATACCTCCCCTCCCTAAATAGCCCCCCCCTTCGGCTAAACAGCAGTCGGGGCGACTCCATATCTCAGCATATGGACTCCTTTCCCGTCCCCCGACCTCAAAGGCCCTCCCCATCCGCCCACTCGCTAACCTCTTCCGGCGCCTGAAAAAAAAAAACAGTCCTACCTTTATATTCTACCCTTAATTTTGCCGGGAAAAGTAAGCTATATTTTAATCCTGCTTCCCTCAGTCTTTTTTTAACAGCAATATATTCTTTCCTATGAGCATTAGTATAAGCAGAATAATCTGGAAACAATCTTATCTTTTTATCGTCTATTTGATATTTTTCTGAGTTCCTGGCGTCAGATAGTATTGCGTCCCGGTCCTTAGCCAATAAACATTTAACCAGTATCTGTCTGGGGTATTCCCCGGGGATCCTCTTTTTCATGGGGACCCTATGTGCTCTTTCAACAACGAAAAGGGGGGAGAGAGTGTCCACCCTGCCATTTTCCCTTATCCATCTCTCCATATATTCAGTGCAATTGTCTCCCTCTACCCGCTCTGGGATCCCTACACATCTTATATTGGATCTTCTTGATCTATCTTCTTGACTAATTAATTTTTGGTCCATCTTAGCATTCATTTCTTTTAAAGACAGTACCTCCTTCTCTAAGTTCTGTACCGAATGCTCTAAACCAGGGACCCTTTTTTCAATCTCATGTAAGCGTTGTCTAATTTTCTCCATCTCATCCCTTATTATACTGACATCCGTCTGCACTGCCCCAATCTGGGTTGCTATAATCCCCATTGCATTCTCCATCCTCGAGACAGTGCAGAGTATGTCCTTCATCATCCTCGCGTCTGAGACTGTAAATATCGCTGCGGCGCCCCTCTCTCCTCCTCCCCCCGTCAACCCATTCTCGTGGGTCAGAACCTGGGGACCAGAATCTATAGTATTTTCTTTTTGTGGAGTTCTAAAACCTGGTGAACTCGGGGCTAAAAATGTATTTAAACCCTGTTGTTTGGGCCCACTCTCCGAGCCTGTTGTTGATCTCCTGCCACTACCACCCACAGGGTCAGATTGTTTCTTTGGTGGCATTTTGAACTCCCTTTCTCTCACCTGTTCCTTCCCTTTTCTCCTTCCTCCCCTCTTTCTCCCAAACCACCACCACTACCAAATTACCAAAAATATAAAAAAGCAAACGAAAATTAATGTCCCAAAAAATAAACCAATATCACATATACAAGGGGAAAATTAGACACAAATACACATTTCAACTTATCCAAACTTATCAGAAAAAAAAAACAAACAAAAAAAACACCTCCTAAGGAAAGGGAGGGGAACAACGGCACAAAGCCCACAACCGGGTTATCACTGATTCCTATTGTTTGAAAAAGTCAGACAAATACGGTCAGAGGGAGTGATGTCCACTTTTCCAGGAAAAAAGAGGCACAAGATGGCATAGATCTCAATCAGAACAAATAAGGATGGGACCAGACAAAAGCTGAATGGATTAGTTATTGGTCATTGATCCCCCGTTGGGCCCGGAAATTTTTTGAAGGTATTAAAAGGATTAGAGGATTTAGTCCTGTAAAAAAAGTTTTCTTCAGAGGGTTAATCAGAGGATTATTAAAGGTCAAGCAGGGAGTATCAATAGAAGTGTTAGTAAAGTCACTGCAGTTCACTATGGTAAACCACCGGCCAAATATCTTCACTCCCCCCATTGACTTCAACTGGAAAAAATTACAGCATTGAGAACCAGAAGCAAAAATGACATTGCAGTTTCTACATGTGCTAACCAGATTTTGGTTTTCATTAAGAGCATTTTTAAGACTATTTTATTAGACTGTTTCTTCAATAAAAGAAGGAATAGTATAGCTGCTATTTTATACTCTATGATCAAGGTTTGACCACAGTTTTTTCCCACAATTCAATATGCTCACTGATACTGAAGATTTATAGTATATTATAAAAAAAACTAAAACATTGCAAGGAAGCTGGAAGGATAAAAAACCCCTTTACACAATTCTGTCACTGTTTCTTCAGTATTAAATTAATCATTGTTTGAATTAGTCACGTACTTTTTTGAACTAAGAACATTTTCTTCCCTAAGTTACATACAACAGCCATGCCAGGAAATACTTTGCTTAGCTTATTTCCTTACTTTTCAGGATTTCCTAGTGTAAATACAAACTATTCCTTTCATTGTTTTACTGTTGATAAACAGCTTTATCATCACCTTAAAGTATATTTAAAGAGAACCTGTCACCATACAGTGCAATTTGCTGGGAGCATTCTCTAAAGTACGAGGAACTGAGCAGACTGATATATAGTTTTGAGGAAAAAGATTCTAAAAGACTTGTAATTTTATCTACTCTTTCTGGGCTGAGGACGGCCCATTCAGCTACTATCAGTGATTTTTTTTGTATGTGTGTACACTGAGATAGCTGTTAAGGCTACTTTCACATTAGCGTTTTTCTTTTCCGGCATAGAGTTCCGTCCTAGGGGCATGCGCAGACCTTTAAAAATGAGAAAAAAATAAATACTGGATCCGTTTTGTCTGATGACACCGGAAAAACAGATCCGGTATTGCAATGAATTTTTCTGACTGATCAGGCATTTTTCTGACTGATCAGGATCCTGATCAGTCTGAAAAATGCCTGATCAGTCAGAATAAATGACATGCGTTTGCATACAGTTTGCCTGATCAGGCAGTCAGTTCAGGCAACGGAACTGCCTGCCGGAATCAAACAACACAAGTGTGAAAGTACCCTAATCAATGTTAACACAGCCCCCGTGTACAACTGAACTCGGAAAGAGCAGAGAAATGTATAAATAACATATTTTGTTGAATCACAAAACTATGTATCAATCTGCTCAGGTCATTCTGCTCCACAGCATGCCAAGCGCTAACTGCACTACATTGATGGTAATGGATTCCCTCTAAGGGCTCTTTCACACCTGCTCTTTCGTCGGGGCTCTATGCCGTAAGAATCCTGATCAGGATTATCCCAATGCATTCTGAATGGAGAGAAATCAGTTCAGGATGCATCAGGATGTCTTCAGTTCAGGACCGGAACGTTTTTTGGGCCGGAGAAAATACCACAGCATGCTGCGCTTTTTGCTCCGGCCAAAAATCCTGAACACTTGCCGCAAGGCCGGATTCGGAATTAATGCCCATTGAAAGGCATTGATCCGGATCCGGCCTTAAGCTAAATGTCGTTTCGGCGCATTGCCGGATCCAACATTTAGCCTTTTCTGAATGGTTACCATGGCTGCCGGGACACTAAAGTCCTGGCAGCCATGGTAAAGTGTAGTGGGGAGCGGGGGAGCAGTATACTTACTGTCTGTGCGGCTCCCGGGGCGCTTCAGAGTGACGTCAGGGCGCCCCACGCGCATGGATGACGATATTCATGCGCATGGGGCGCTCTGACGTCATCCTGGAGCGCCCCGGGAGCCGCATGGACTGTAAGTATACCGCTTCCCCGCTCCCCACTACTACTATGGCAACCAGGACTTTAATAGCGTCCTGGCTGCCATAGTAACACTGAACGCATTTTGAAGACGGATCCGTCTTCAAATGCTTTCAGTTCACTTGAGTTTTTCCGGATCCGGCGTGTAATTCCGGCAAATGGAGTACACGCTGGATCTGGACAACGCAAGTGTGAAAGAGGCCTTACAGTATCATTATCGAAATAAAAGAGAAGTATGAGGTTTTACCTTGGTTTAACAGAAGATTCCCTTATGTCCTAACCAGCAGCACAAGTGGGGAGTTCTCCGCTGTGAAACTAGTAGGACAGGTGGAATTTTTGATGACAATAAATTTCCTACCGAGAACTAATTAAATAATTAGTAAAAAAAAAAAAAAAAAAAAACCCTATAAAAGGGCAGACTGCCCATAATCCAGTGCTTTTTTTCTCTGTCCCTGTGGACAGTAGGACGGGTCAGGCTGCGGCCTGTTACCTTAAAGAATTTGTTTTTCTAATAAAGATATTTTCCTACCACTTAATATGGTCGTTCTAGCTCCTGGCCCAAAGTCGTCTTTGGTCCCTTCAGCCTACTGTATCGCTGGTCCGCGATCCGCCGCGCTGCACCGGATGTAGCGGTAGTCCAGGCTAGAGGGGCAGAGCCTATCGGCACTCTGTCCTGCTCGGGAGACTGGCGTGAATCACCGGCGTCCCATCGCCGGCTCCTCTGCACGGCCCGACAGGAAGTGAGTCATCGATGACTTCCGGTTCTCGCGCCTTTCTTTTAATTTTAAACACAGGTGTATTTCTGTAATGTGAGCCCCGGGGGCTACAGGATTTTAAAGATATATTTAATATATATGTTATTTAAACTAATATTCCTGGGCGTTCAGGAAAATATTTAGGTTGAGGCGGAGCTTCAGGCGGGGGGGGGGGGGGGGGCGAGCTAAGGTCAGAGGTGGAGCTAGTCCACCTATATAAGCCCACAACAAGAGGAGTACTTCCTCTTTCTGAGCAGAGAGCTAAGGCTACATTTCTGTGGCTACTACTACTAAACTCTTTCTAGATGGCGTCCCCTAATGGTGATCAGCGCGGGAAAGCGACATCTAGTCTGCGCTTCTTGCGAGATGCAAATGCCGGACTCCTATGAGTACAATAGGTGTCCGTTATGTCGTCCTCCTCAGTCGCAACCCACTGTAAGCGACATGTTTGGGTGAATGAAGAACTTTATGGGAAATTCCATTTCCGAAATTAAGGGCGCCCTCGCCAAGAGAGCAAGAGTATCTTCTCCGGGTCCGATGCCTATGCTGGAAGACGCTATCTCCGTGGACAACCATTCTTCCTCTTCCTTGGATGATGAAGACTTACTGTTCCTGTTTCCAGCCGAAAAGACCCAAAAGGTTTTTACGCTCCATCCGATCGTGATGTTGAGCAAGGGGAAGCTCCACCGTCCACCTCTAGGGGGTTAAGAACCTTCAAAGCGAACGAAAACCTTAAGCGATTCATGCTTACCGAATGGAAGCATCCGGAAAAGGGTCCAGTCCTCAACAAGAGGTTTAAACTTATGTTCCCTCTCCAAGAGTCGGAGTCCAACCTTTGAGTACCGCCTCCGAAGGTAGACATGGCGATTTCCAAATTGTCCAAAAGGATCCTAGTCCCGTCAGATGACGGTAGTCATCTCCAGGACCCGTTAGATTGGAGGGTTGAATGCACCCTAAGGCGCAATTACTCCGCTGCGGCAGCTTCCGCGTCAGTAGATGTTGCCTCGTCTGAGACCGCGGACTTTGTACGTTCCTGCATCCTAAGATGTTCATGGAGAGCGCGGCCGCAGAAACACAAGACCTCTCAAAAGCCCAAAGACGTCAGGGGTCCTCCAGACGCGGACGCGGTCGGGGCAGAGATCACAAGGCAGACCTATGACTCTCCCGCTTACCTTCCCCTCCAGACCCTCCGTGCGATGCACAACTTCCAAGTGTTCCTCCGGTCAGAGGTCGTTTAAGTTTTTTTCAGCAGGCCTGGCTGCAAGAAATTCCGGATCAGTGGGTCCTAAATATAATTTTGTCCGACTACACAATAGATTTCGTGTCTCATGAGAAATTTGTGTTAACCCGGCCTCTACCCCAAATCAAACAAGATCCTGGAGGACGTGGTCCTCCTTTACCTTCACAAAAGAGCCCTAGAGGAGGTTCCCTCCCACGAACGAGGGCGAGGGGTGTATTCCCCCATAGTTCTAGTCCCAAAGCCTTCCGGAGACTGGCGCATGATAATAGATCTGCGCTACCTAAATCGCTTCATAAGGCAGAAGCGCTTCAGAATGGAGACCATCCGCTCCCTAATCAACATTCTAAATCCCGGAGACCTCATGGTCACCATAGATCTAAAGGACGTTTATCTTCATGTCCCTATTCATCCAACTCACCAAAAGTTCCTAAGAGTTGCGGTCTCCAAAAAGGATGTGGTAAAGCATTACCAGTTTGCTGTTCTACCCTTTGGCATCTCTTCCGCTCCCCACACCTTTACCAAGGTTGTGGCTCCGGTTGTTGCCAAGCTCAGGCTTCAAGGGCTAGAAATCGATCTGGCTTTTAAAAGCCGCGTCTCTAGACGTTCTTCAAACCATCTTCATCTGGCTCTTCAGACTCTCCAGCGGTTAGGCTGGTTGATAAACTGGGAAAAGTCCCAGATCCTGCCTTCCACTTCTAGGGTATTCCTGGGGTTTATAGTGGATTCTCAAGCAATGCCTCCCATCCCAGAGGCCACCCTGCTTTTGACCGGCTCCACAAAATTCGGCCCCTCATAGACCATTTAAACCTGAAATTTGCAGATTTGTATACCTCCCTGATACATTTTACCGGGCGCCTTGGCTTCAAACAATACATCCCAAGCAAGCGCGCCCGGTATGGGGTCAAATTGTATAAGCTCTGTGAAAGGGCCACAGGCTATACCCACAAATTTCGGATCTATGAGGGAAAAGATCAGACCCTGGAGCCGGTCGGTTGCCCTGACTACCTGGGGAGCAGTGGGAAGACAGTCTGGGACTTGGTGTCACCCTTATTTGGCAAGGGGTACCATCTTTATGTGGACAATTTCTACACAAGTGTGGCCCTCTTTAGGCATTTGTTTCTAGAACGGATTGGCGCCTGTGGCACCGCGCGAACTAGTCGCACAGGCTTCCCCCAACGGCTCGTTACCACCCGTCTTGCAAGGGGGCAGAGGGCCGCATTGTGTAACGAAGAACTGCTCGCGGTGAAATGGAGAGACAAGCGTGACGTTTACATGCTCTCCTCCATTCACACAGACACGACAATACAAATTGAGCGAGCAACCCGTGTCATTGAAAAGCCCCTCTCAGTCCACGACTATAACCTTCACATGGGAGGGGTTGACTTCAATGACCAGATGTTGTCTCCGTATTTAGTTTCCCACAGAACCAGACGCTGGTATAAGAAGGTGTCTGTATATTTAATTCAATTGGCTCTGTATAATAGTTGTGTTCTATACAGTAAGGCTGGGAGAACTGGATCCTTCCTCAAATTTCAGGAAGAGATCATCGAGAACCTCCTGTACCCAGGAGGTTCCGTGGCCCCATCCACCAGTGTAGTTAGCCGTCTACACGAGCGACATTTCCCCAATGTCGTTCCTGGTACCTCAACCCAACCGTCACCCTGATAAAGATGTCGTGTCTGTAGCAGGAGTGGAATAAGGCGTGACACCCGCTATTTCTGTCCTGACCACCCTGCCCTATGCTTTGGAGAGTGTTTCCGGAAGTACCACACACAGGTACACCTAGCATAGGGATCACATCTCACCAGGACAGGCACACAGGGCTATTAGGGCCCATTCACTCACAGCTGCTGCAAACCTCTCCTTTCACCTGGGACAAAGTGCATAACACACTTCGCCACATCTTTGGGCGATTTGCCCAAAAAAAAAAAAAACACACCAGTAAGCAAAAAGGTTAATGTTTAGTTCAAAAAGTTAAAGTTTATATATTCTGTTCCAAAGTTAATAAAATTATTGCCTGGTTTTTTCTTTTTTTTTTTTTACCTTCCAGGTGGACCAACCGATCGACTAGCTGCAGCACTGATGTGCATTCTGACAGAAGCATTGCGCTGCTGTCAGATTACACGCAAGTCGGTGTATGCGGCGCTGCAAGACGAGATTTCTACTCTGCAGTAAAAGATACGTTTGCTAAGGCATACGAGCTGAGGAGGAGGCGGCGTTCCTATGCTTTGGCAAACACTTTGTATATAAAAAATAAATAAAAAAATCCCGGCAATGATTTATTCATCCACATCGATTGATGTGAATGGAGAAATCTGGTTTGCCAGGGCATAAGAGCTAAGTGGGTATGGATGTTGGGCGGAGCTCCTATGTCCTGGCAGACGCCCTTCCCCTCCTTTTTTTTTTTGGCAGAGATTTTTTCATCCACATTGTTCGATGCGAATGAAGATATCTGTGCCGTTCATTTATTTTCTTTCAGCCCAGAGGCTGAACGGGGAAAAAAAATCTCATTACCTGTATGCTCAATATAAGGAGAATAGCAGAAACTCCTAATGCTGGCCATACATGTAATGATTGCGGAGACCCTCAAATGCCAGGGCAGTACAAACACCCCACAACTGACCCCATTTTGGAAAGAAGACACCCCAAGGTATTTGCTGAGGGGCATATTGAGTCCATGAAAGATTTAAATTTTTGTCCTAAGTTAGCGGAAAGTGAGACTTTCTGAGAAAAAAAAATAAAAATCTATTTCCGCTAACTTATGCCAAAAAAATTAATTTCTATGAACTTGCCAGGCCCCTCATTGAATACCTTGGGGTGTCTTCTTTCCACATGGGGTCAAATGTGGGGTATTTATACTGCCCTGGCTTTTTAGGGGCCCTAAAGCGTGAGAAGAAGTCTGGGATCCAAATGTCTAAAAATGCCCTCCTAAAAGGAATTTGGGCACCTTTGCGCATCTAGGCTGCAAAAAAGTGTCACACGTGGTATCGCCGTACTCAGGAGAAGTTGGGGAATGTGTTTTGGGGTGTCATTTTACATATACCCATGCTGGGTGAGAAAAATATCTTGGTCAAAGGCCAACTTTGTATAAAAAAAATGGGAAAAGTTGTCTTTTGCCAAGATATTTCTCTCAGCCAGCATGGGTATATGTAAAATGACACCCCAAAACACATTCCCCAACTTCTCCTGAGTACGGCGATACCAGATGTGTGACACTTTTTTGCAGCCTAGTTGGGCAAAGGGACCCACATTCCAAAGTGCACCTTTTGGATTGCAAACTACTTCTCACACATATGGGCCCCTAAATTGCCAGGGCAGTATAACTACGCCACAAGTGACCCCATTTTGGAAAGAAGACACCCCAAGGTATTCCGTGAGGGGCATGTCGCAAGTTAGTGGAATATGAGACTTTGTAAGAAAAAAAAAAATAAAATCATCATTTTCCGCTAACTTGTGACAAAAAATAAAAAGTTCTATGAACTCACTATGCCCATCAGCGAATACCTTAGGGTGTCTACTTTCCGAAATGGGGTCATTTGTGGGGTTTTTCTACTGTTTGGGCATTGTAGAACCTCAGGAAACATGACAGGTGCTCAGAAAGTCAGAGCTGCTTCAAAAAGCGGAAATTCACATTTTTGTACCATAGTTTGTAAACGCTATAACTTTTACCCAAACCATTTTTTTTGCCCAAACATTTTTTTTTATCAAAGACATGTAGAACAATAAATTTAGCGAAAAATTTATATATGGATGTCGTTTTTTTTGCAAAATTTTACAGCTGAAAGTGAAAAATGTCATTTTTTTGCAAAAAAATCGTTACATTTTGATTAATAACAAAAAAAGTAAAAATGTCAGCAGCAATGAAATACCACCAAATGAAAGCTCTATTAGTGAGAAGAAAAGGAGGTAAGATTCATTTGGGTGGTAAGTTGCATGACCGAGCGATAAACTGTTAAAGTAGTGTAGTGCAGAAGTGTAAAAAGTGGCCTGGTCATTAAGGGGGTTTTAGCTAGCGGGGTTGAAGTGGTTAAAGATGGCTGTTCATAAGCCAAACCATCCAACTTGAAGGAGCTGGAGCAGTTTTGCGAGGAGGAATGGGAAAAAATCCCAATGGCAACATGTGGCAAGCTCATAGAGACTCATCCAAAGTGACTTGGAGCTGTGATTGCTGCAAAAGGTGTCTTAGGGGGGTGAATAGTTATGCACATTGAATTTTTCTGTTATTGTGTCCTATTTGTTGTTTGCTTCACAATAAATAATAAAAAAATACATCAAAGAAAGTTGTGGGCATGTTCTGTAAATTAAATTATGCAAATCCTCAAACAATCCATGTTAATTCCAGGTTGTGAGGCACCAAAACACGAAAAAAGTCAAGGGGGGGGGGGGGGGGGTGAAAACTTTAGTAAGTCACTGTATAATTTTTGCGGGGACACGGAACGAAGCAACGGATGCGGACAGCACATGGAGTGCTGTTCTCATCTTTTGCAGCCTGAAGTTAATGGGTCCACACCTGAGCCGCGGCTCGGATGCGGAACCAAACCATGGTCGCGTGCAAGAGGCCTAAGGCTAGGTGCATTTTTACATAGTTTTTCGGGGGTCTATTTTCATATAAAAAAAAAAAAAAACATAATCATGTAAGCTGTGACTGAGCAAGAAGGTTACATCCACACAGTTCTCTGCAGTGTGTGCCATATTTTTCCCAATGCATTAGATATTTTTTAATTATAGCATGCTATTTAGGTGTGGCGTATGTCCCCACTGACTTCAACAGACAAAAAAAACTGTAAAAGAAAGCATACACATATTTTACGTTACATTATACACATTTTTAACTGGAAAGTTTATGGACCTAAAAAAATATCAAACAAGCTCAATAAAGGTGCAAAATAGCGGTCCAACTTTGTATGAACAAGGTCTTATAAGGTCATAATCGGTAGGAATTGACAATGATATGTGCATGTAAGCTGAAGTTTATTTTTTATTTTTATATGTTATCACTAGGGATGAACCAACTTGTGTTTTACAATTTCGAGGTTCGGGTTTTATAACAATTCCAATAAGAATTCCGCTATCACGGGCCATAACGGAATCCTGCATAACGGTAACCAGACAGATCCGTTATGCGGCCCATAGATTTATTTTAAAACGGAATGCTTCTTAAAGGCACTCTGTTATGCATTCTGTCATAGAACTCTATTATGGCCTGTGGTAATGGAATCTGTATCGGAATTGTAAAAAAATCAGAACCCCGAACTCAAACTTGTAAACCACAAGTTCGCTCATCACTAGTTATCACTACTACACACAGAAACACAAACAGTGGTATTACAGTATTACACAGAAACAGCTGAAAAGCTCTGAACAGAATCTGATTAACTTAAGAGCACTGCAACAAGGCTCCATGCTGACTTTCCTTTGTCAAAAAGAAGCCAAGGGCAATGCTCTAGAGCAGCTTACATACTTACACAGCATGGTAGTTTATAACAAAAAAAAATATATAGCCTTTTAGACATGTAATTATCTAGGATTTGTAAAAGTAATAAGCGTCCTTCACATGTCAGTGTATTGGTCAGTGATTTCCATCAGTGATTGTGAGCCAAAACCAGGTTTGGAGCCTCCACAAACATAAGGTATAATGCAAAGACCTGCACCTGTTCTGCATTTAGAGCTGCACCTTGTTTTAGCTCAAAATCACTGATGGAAATAACTGACCGAACACTGACGTGTGAATGAGGCATTAGGCTACATGCACACGAACGTTGTTTGTTTCCGTGTCCATTACATTTTTTTTGCGGATAGGATGCGGACCCTATTGTATCTAGTTTGCGGACAAGCATAGGCATTATTACAATGGATCTGAAAAAAAAAACGGATGCCAAACGGAACGGACCGCAAAAACACATACGGTCGTGTGCATGTAGCCTTAGGATGTAGCCTTAGTGGTGCTGAGTTTTGGAAGTGGCAAAAAAAAAAGGATAAAAAAACACATGCGGTTTTTGCAACAACATAATCTGTATTTACCCTGCATCATGAAAGGGTTAATACTGGATTGGTGGTGGTTTGACTTCTAGTATCCCCGTTGATCAGCTGTTTGATTGGTTTGCAATGAGGACACCGCATCACTTACTGGAACAACTTGGCCTCTTCAAACAGGTAATTGCAGCTGTAACTCGTACGATCATGTGGTACATGGCTCCACGCGTCACCCTTAGTCCCCTTTCACACGAGCGAGTTTTCTGCGCGGGTGCAATGGGTGACGTGAACGCATAGCACCCGCACTGAATCCTGACCCATTCATTTCAATGGGTCTGCGTACATGAGCGTTGTTTTTCACGCATCAGTTCTGCGTTGCATGAAAATTGCAGCATGTTCTATATTCTGCGTTTTTCACGCAGCCCTGGCCCCATAGAAGTGAATCGGGCTGCATGTAAAACGCATTGCATCCGCAAGCATTTTTCACTGATGGTTGCTAAGAGATGTTGTTTGTAAACCTTCAGTTTTTTTATCACGCGCGTGAAAAACGCATAAAAACGCATTGCACCCGCGTGGAAAAAACTAAACGCAATCGCAGACAAAACTGACTGAACTTGCTTGCAAAATAGTGCGAGTTTCACTGAACGCATCCGGACCTAATCCGTCAGACTTGTGTGAAAGGGGCCTTAGGCCTCTTTCACACGGGCGTCATGTTTTTGGCCTGGATAAGATGCGTTGTAATGCCATGTTTGGTACCCAAACCCGGTTAGGTGTTGTGTAGATTGTATTATTTTCCCTTATAACATGGTTATAAGGGAAAACAATAGCATTCTTAATACAGAATGCATAGTACAATAGCGCTGGAGGGGTTAAAAAATAAAATAATAATAATTTAACTCACCTTAATCCACTTGTTCGCGCAGCCCGGCTTCTCTTTTTTCGTCTTCTTCTTTGAGGAATACGACTTTTGATGACGTCACTGCGCTCATCACATGATCCACCATCACTATGGTGATGGATCATGTGACAGACCATGTGGTAAACGCAGTGATGTCACCACATGTCCTTTTCCTGTGCACAGCAAAGATGAAGACAGAAGGAGATGCCGGCTGCGTGAACAAGTCGATTAAGGCGAGTTAAATTATTTTTTCTTTTTTTTTAACCCCTCCAGCCCTATTGTAATATGCATTCTGTATTAAGAATGCTATTATTTTCCCTTATAACCATGTTATAAGGGAAAATAAGAATGATCGGGTCCCATCCTGATCGACTCCTAGCAACCGTGCGTGAAAATTGCACCGCATCCGCACTTGCTTGCGATTTTCACGCAGCCCCATTCACTTCTATGGGGCCTGTGTTGCGTGAAAAACGCACAAAATAGAGCATGCTGCGATTTTCAAGCAACGCAGCACACAAGCGAGTTTTCAGCGCGGGTGCAATACGTGATGTAAACGCATAGCACCCGCACTGAATCCTGACCCATCCATTTCAATGGGTCTGTGTACATGAGCGTTGTTTTTCACGCATCAGTTCTGCGATGCGTGAAAATCGCAGTATGTTCTATATTCTGCGTTTTTTCACGCAGCCCTGGCCCCACAGAAGTGAATGCGGCTGCGTTAAAAACGCATTGTATCCGCAAAAAAGTGCGGGTGCGATGCGTTTTTCACTGATGGTTGCTAAGAGATGTTGTTTGTAAACCTTTTTTTTCTTTTTATCACGCGCGTGAAAAACGCATCAAAACGCATTGCACCCGCGCAGAAAAAACTGAAGAACTGAACGAAATCGCAGGCAAATCCGTCACTCTCATGTAAAAGAGGTCTTATTGTCCTTGTTACTTTGAAGACTATAAGCCCCAGCATGTGGCTTATCCTGTACTCCACTCAATCATTGCCTATTGTTATATACTGCCATGGACAGTAGCACGGGTCAGGAAGGACGTAAAGTGCTTTCACAGATATTCCTATAAAGGCACCAGACAAAAGAGGACTTCTCCAAAGGTTTGTGTGTCTGCTGCTGAATAGCCTAATTTCACTTATTTGGAATACAGCAGGCGATATGTATACACTGTGTAGAACTTGAGAGAGCAGTGTTTGACACAGGGGCAATTTTTTTTATTGTCAGTCCCTGTCATGCAATGCTCCTCAGGGCCCTGCAATAGCCATAAAGCCTCTTGCACACGACCGTAGTTTCAGTCCGCATCCGATCTGCATTTTTTGCAGGTCGAGTGCAGAACATTTATTTCAATAGGGCAGCAAAAGATGCGGGCAGCACAACATGTGCTGTCCGCATCCATATGTCCATTCCGTGGCACTGCAAAAAAGAACATGTGATATTATCATGCATTTTGTGGACAAGAATAGGCATTTCTAACAAAGAGGAGGACAAGCGGATCCGCAAAATGCACGCGGCCGGTATCTGTGTTATGCTGATCCGTGATTTGCAAACCACAAAAACAGATGCGGTCATGTGCATGAGGCCTAACAGTGTATAAATGTTCACAACTCTCACCTATACACTGTCGCTTATAAATTTTGCAGACTACACAGTATGCTCATTAATTAGCAGTGCTGCAGCAGAAAAACAGTGGCCCAGATTTACTAATGTGTCTGCGCCTAGAAACTGTAAGGCCTCTTTCACACGGGCGTTGCGGGAAAATGTGCGGGTGCGTTACAGGAACACCCGCGATTTTTCTGCGCAAGTGCAAAATTGTCATGCGTTTTGCACTCGCGTGAAAAAAACTGCGCATGTTGTGGGATTGGGATAAGGACTCTTTTTTCTGTGGGGTTAGCCCCTTAGGTTCTCATTTAGAGGAGATGGTGAGGGAAAAAATTTGGTCCAACCAATATGTGGACGTGTGGTCTTTGATATCGATGGACCAACACACGGTGGATAAAGAAAAGCGTTTCTTGGATAAGCCGTATGATAGGAGGGTGACGGTGTCTAAGACTATGAACAATTGGGTGCAAGCGTTCTCGGTGCTGGGCTGTGTTATGGGCCAGCGGCACCCTGAGCGCTGTTCTGAACTGTTCATATACTAGGACACTATATATAGTGCGTACAAAGCTCACGGTGGTAGTGCATGGTGGAGATATGATGAAGAATTTAGGAAGCATTTAGCGCTTCAGCCGGAACTGGGGTGGGGGGTGAAGGCCACGGATGTTTGGCTTCGCCTGATGGTGTCACAGCGTCCGCCTTCTTTTCCAGGGGCGGCCGCTGGTACGGGGGCCTCAACAGCCCAAGGACCAGTGGCCGTTCGACGACCAGGCGCGTGCTGGTTGTTCAATGAGGGTTTCTGCAAATATGCCGGGTTGTGCAAGTACAAGAACGAATGCTCGGCTTGTGGGGGCCCTCCCACAGCAGGTAGGTGTACAAGGTCCCAGGTTAGGCCCGGAAAAAAACTCTCCACCTTTGAGCAAAAGGACGCCAGTCAGCGTAGTAGAGATGGCACCGTGGCTAGACAAGTATCCCAATAAGGATGCTGCTTTAACTCTGCGTAACGGATTTTCTGAAGGTTTTTTCATACCGTTTGTGCTTAATAGGTCCCCGGTTTACTCTGACAATCTTAAGTCAGTCAGGGAGAGTAAGTTGAAGAAAGAGTTGTCAGCGGGAAGGATTGCCCCTCTTTTTCTAATTGGAGGGTTTCGCCGTGGGGCGTGGTTCCTAAAAAAAGAGTCCGGAAAATTCCGCCTCATACATCATTTATCTAATCCCCAGGGTTCGTCTGTGAATGATGCTATCCTTCATGAGGAGGCATCGGTAACCTATGTCTCGTTTGATAGGGCAGTAGTGCTAGTGAGAACTGCGGGTCAGGGTGCCCTTATGGCTAAATCAGATATAGAATTGGTATTTAGGCTTATGCCCATTCATCCTGACTGTTTTCATTTGCTGGGAGGTTGTTTCAAGGGCCTTTTTTACTACGACATGTGTTTACCTATGGGGTGCTCTATTTCGTGCCATTATTTTGAAATGTTCAGCTCATTTTTGGAATGGGTTGTGCGTGTTGAGTCGGGATTGTCATCAGTAATTCATTATCTGGACGACTTTCTCTTTGTGGCTCCACGGGATGGTGACGGCTGCCGATTCCTACTGTCCACTTTTTTGGAGTTAATGGCACGTTTTGGAGTCCCTATCTCGGCTGAAAAAACTGAGGGTCCGGTGACTTGTCTTTCCTTTTTAGGAATTGAGATTGATTCGGCAGCTATGGTTTTTCGTCTCCCCGTGGACAAATTGAATAACCTCATGGGATTGATTGATGTTTTTTTGGTGGTGCGGAAGGTTTCCTTGCGACAACTCTAGTCCCTCTTGGGTTTGCTTTGCGTGTCGGGTCATGCCTATGGGTTGGGTTTTTTCGCGCCGCCTATCTTTGGCTACGTGCGGAGCCCAGTCCCCTCGGCATCCCATTCGACTTACGAAATCGCTAAAGGCGGACTTGAGGGTGTGGAGTTCTTTTTTAGGTACCTATAATTGGCACACTTGTTTTATTGCAGAGGAGGTTTCGAACTCGGAGTTGGCATTGTGGTCTGATGCGGGTGGCTCTTGTGGTTTTGGCACGATACTAGGAACGGTGTGGTGCGCGTCTTCCTGGCCGGAGGATTGGCGTGCCTCGGTGCTTGTTAGGAACCTTACTCTCTTGGAGCTGTTCCCTATAGTAGTGGCGGTGGAGATCTGGGGGGAGCGGTTGGCGAACCAGCATGTATGTTTTTGGTCTGATAACCTGGGAACTGTTCAATGTATTAATTGTTTGTCATGTTCATCCCTCCCGGTGTTGGCGTTGCTGCGGCATTTGGTCCTCCGATGCCTGGAGCGTAACATTTACTTTAGAGCCAGGAACGTTCCTGGGGTCGACAATCGAATTGCTGATGCTCTTTCTCGCTTTAATTGGCAGGTATTTTGGGAGCTTCTTCCGGAGGCGGAATTGGATGGAATGGAATGCCCGCAGTACCTGTGGCAGCTTGTAGCCAGCAGTTGATGTCACTTGTGAGTGCGTCAGTGTCACCGGCGACGTGGCAGACACATGGTAAGGCCTGGGCAGACTGGTTGGCGGTGAAAGGGGTAAGAGAGGTTGGTGTGAGGGATGATATTCGCTTAGAGGTGACTGTGGAGTGGCTGTTAAGAATGAAGTCCATGGGGGTCTCAGCCCCGGTTGCGCGGCGGCGTTTAGCAGGGGTGGCGTTTTACTTTAAATTGTGTGGTTGGACGGATGTGACAAAGGTTTTTGTGGTGAAACAGGCTATGAAGGGATGGCAGAGGGAGTATATGGTGAGGGATAGTAGACGGTCTATTTCTTTTGCATTGCTAGGCAGGTTGATTGAGTGTTGCGGTTTGTTCGTCAGTTTTTGAGGGTTCTATGGTAGCGGCTTGTTTCAGTCTCGCCTTTTTTGCGGCTCTAAGGGTGGGGGAGCTAGTAGCGCCTTCGGGTACTAGACCTGGTGGCTTGTCAGAATTGGATGTTGTACTGGGTAATAATGCTCTCAGAGTCCGTATAAAAAAGTCAGACAGACCAGTTGGGGGAGGGGGTATGGCTGCCAATATTGCCGGTGCCGGGAATAGCCTGCCCGGTTCGGTTGGTGGCTGAATATAAGGAGGTTCGGACGGGGGGTGTGAACCTTCTTGCGCATGCAGATGGGTCTCCATTCACGAAATTTCAGTTTTCTTCAGTGTTGCGCAAATGCTTGAGGCATTCGGGTGTGGAGCCTTGTGAATTCGGCACTCGCTCTTTTCGTATAGGTGCGGCTATGGAAGCGGCTAGGACGGGCTTACCTGAATCTGTGATGCATATTGGTAGGTGGCGGTCCTCCTGTTTTGCGCAATATATTCGTCCGGACTTGCTGGTTTGAGTAACATGTTTGCTGCCATGGCATATATATAAAAAAAAAAAAAAGTGTTGATGATTAAGGTATGCATAGCGGATCTATTCTTCATTATTTTCTTTTTTAGGTGCTGTTCGTCCGGTGGTGTGGCTGTTGGGCCACTCTTAAGTATTTTGGGCAGCGCAGAGGGCTGAACGCAGGCCTGGAGGTCGAAGCCTTGGATTCAGGGAAGTAGGGGTTTTTTGGAAGGGGATACGGGGCCTTCGGTGGTCACAGCTGTTACCTGAGGTGGTTGATTTGGGTCTCCGGGGCCGGTAATACTGGTGATTCATGCGGGCGGAAACGATCTATGTGCCCTACGGCTTACTGAGTTAATGGCGCTCATGCGCTCTGATCTGGAAAGGTACCCGGCCTTCTTTAGGGAATTGGTCATTGTGTGGTCGGAAGTGGTTCCCCGAGTGGTGTGGCTTGGGGCTCGGGATGGAGAAGCACTGAAGAGGTGCAGGAAAACTTTAAATGCCTGTATTTCACGCTTTGTGCGCTCTCGAGGTGGTGTAACGGTTCGTCACCGGCAGTTGGAAGGTGACAACAGGGCGTTAATGAAACCGGATGGGGTACACCTGACAGAAATCGGTCTGGATATATTTTTCTCTGGCTTGCAAGATGGCATCGAGCAAGGTTTCTTTTTGCTGGGTGGTGGTCGGAGTCCTGTATAAATTCGGCCTCCTCCGTGGCGGCAATGTAGAGAACAGGAGGATGATGGGAACAGATTTGGCGCACGTGCCCTCTGGGGTCCAGGGGTTGGCACACCGCACTGAAAGAGTGGTTGGAGGAGGAGTTTAAAGTTGCCTTTATAATGTTAACTGTGGCCGATCATCACCCAGTAAAAGAGAGTTAAAAATTAAAGGTGTCGTGTCATTTGTTTTAGGATAAGTGAATAACGAGGGGCCTGATTGTATGTCTCTTATCCTAACCCGTTCCTGAATACCAACAGTCTAGTTTTTGCTTAAAGTGCAAAGGGAATGTGTCATTAACTGTATGCCTTTTGGAGATCATTTCATCTTCAGCTTGCTTAACTGTTCATAGTAACAATAATTTTGACCAAGGATGATAAAAAAAACTAAAAAAAAAACGCCATTAAAATGTAACCTTTATTGATAGATTTTAATATTCTCATATTTAAACGTAGAGTGAAATGTGGCAAGGGCCACAGGGGTATTTGTCTTGAAGGAATGAAATGCTATCCCTCACCAATATCCCTGTAATCTAGAGGCCTGCCTACAAAACTGAATAGCTGCCATGATAGGGGCAATACAGTGTTGGTAACCTCCTATTTGTCCCATGGATGGCGCTGAAAAGGGATAGATACAATCACCAATAATATATAATACGTCCGTCATGTGCAGTCAACGTCGTCTTCTAATCACCCTCATTTAGGGTAAATGTCTGTATAAAGGTCCAATGCACATATAGGGCTCATACATACGACTGCTGTTGTTTTGTGATCCACAAAACACGGATACTGGCTGTGTGCGTTCCACATTTTGCAGAACAGAATGGCCGGCCTATAATAGAGCAGTCCTATCCTTGTCTGTAAGGGTACTTTCACACTACCGTTATTCTTTTCCGGCATTGAGTTCCGTCCTAGGGGCTCTATACCGTAAAAGAACTAATCAGTTTTATCCTAATGCATTCTGAATGGAGAGCAATCCATTCAGGATGCATCAGGATGTCTTCAGTTCAGTCTTTTTTGCCTTTTCAGGATGGAGATAATACTGCAGCATGCTGCGGTTTTATCTCCGTCCAAAATTCCAGCAAAACAATTCAGGCATTGCGGTCTGCGCATGCTCAGAACGCAAAAAATGTGAAAAAAAATAAATGCTGTTTTTCAGATGAAACTGAAGAGACGAATCCGGCATTTCAATGTATTTGCCCTACGGATCTGGATCCTAATCCGTCTGACAAATGCCATCAGTTGGCATACGTTTTGACGGATCCGGAGACGGAACTGCCTGCTGGAATCCTCTGCCGCAAGTGTGAAAGTACCCTTATGCATATGGGCCGCAAAAAAAAAAAAAAAAACAACAGACACGGAAAAAAATATGTTTGTGTGCATGAGCCCATAGAGAAATAAAAAAAATCTACTGAAATTTGACATATATATATATATATATATACACACACACACATTTAATAATGGAAAAGAGTTACTAGATGTAAGCATCAAAAAGTTGTCAATACGTTAGTCCCAACGCATTTGTCCTGCACCAATCCAATTGCAGTTCCTCAAGGGACAACATCAAGAGTTAATCAATGTATAAGATTGTCCAAAAAACAATATCATAAATAAATGAATACTTTCACACTGGCGTTTTGGATTCAGTTTGTGAGATCCGTTCAGGGCTCTCACAAGTGGTCCAAAACGGATCAGTTTTGTCTTAAAGTAAAAGGATCTGTTCCTGAATGCATAAGTTTGCCTCCGTTCCACCTCCATTCCGCTCTGGAGGCGGCCACCAAAACGCTGCTTTGTCCGCCTGACAATGTCCGCCTGACAATGCAGAGGCAAACGGATCCATCCTGACACACAATGTAAGTCAATAGAGACGGATCAGTTTGCACTGACACAATGCAAAACGGATCCGCCCCCCCATTGACTTTCAATAGTGTTCAAGACGGATCAATTTGGCCAATGTTAAAAATAATACAAACGTATCCGTTTTGAGCGGATTCGTATGCGCAGATCCATGACGGATCCGCACCAAACGCGAGTGTGAAAGTAGCCTAAACTAGGTTATTTATGTCGGTAAGTTGCAGGTAATCAAATGTCATCAATACATCTGTATGCATGGCATTGGCTAATTATAATGGTATATCTCTCATCTATGATAGATAGAAAAAGATAGAAAGTTATGGAGGCCCTCACATTGAGATACCAGGGGCCAAACTGTCTCCAAACACATAACAGATATTATTCAGATCGCTTGTGAGAAACAACCAAACGCCTATGTTGAATATATGAACATGTTGGCTGCTATAGTAGACCTACGTGCCCCAAATGATAGACTATTAGGTGGTTATGGTAGTGATGGAAGAAACCGGCATTGGTATGTCCATGTATTGCTCCAATGAGGACTAGATGGAAATGTGCAGCCTACCAAACAGATGATCAGAGGCCGAGTGGGACACACATGTGGCCGGGAAGCTCTCAAACACTTCTGAGATTGGAAGTCCCACCTAACTAAATACAGAGGGGTGGGAACCTGGTGGAACACATAGTGGAACGAATGCAAGTGACGATCAATATGAATATCCAAGCCTGTATGTGTTCCTATAGTTTAAATGGTATCATCTTCATATACAGTGCCTTGCAAAAGTATTCACCCCCGTAACTCTTTTCGTATCTTTTTGCCTCACAAACTGGAATTAACATGGATTCTTTGAGGATTTGCATCATTTATATTTACAGAACATGCCCACAACTTTGAAGATGTTTTTTTTTTCTATTGTGAAGCAAACAACAAATAGGACAAAACAACAGAAAAAGGCAATGTGCATAACTATTCACTTTGTAGTCACCTTTTGTGGCAATCACAGCTCCAAGTCGCTTTGGATAAGTGTCTATGAGCTTGCCACATCTTACCACTGGTATTTTTGCCCATTCCCCCTTCCAAAACTGCTCCAGCTGCTTCAAGTTGGATGGTTTGCGCTTGTGAACAGCAATCTTTAAGTCTGACCACAGATTTTCTATTGGATTGAGATCTGGGCTTTGACTAGGCAATTCCAACACATTTATGTTTCCCCTTAAACCAATCAAGTGTTGCTTTAACAGTGTGTTTGGGGTCATCATCCTGCTGGAAGGTGAACCTCCGTCCTAGCCTCAAATCACGCACAGAGTGGTACAGGTTTTTCTCAAGACTATCCCTGAATTTAGCACCATCCATCTTTCCCTCAACTCTGACCAGTTTCACAGTCCCCCCAGCATGATGCTGCCACCACCATGTTTCACTGTGGGGATGGTGTCCTTTGGGTGATGTGTTGGGTTTGCACCAGACATAGCGTTTTCTTTGATGGCCAAAAAGTTCAATTTTAGTCTCATCAGACCAGAGCACCTTCCTCCATATATTTTGGGAGTCTCCCACATGTCAAACTCACAACGTGCCTTTTTGTTTTTAGGTGAAAGTAATAGCTTTCTTCTAGCCATTCTGCCGTAAAGCCCAACTCTATGGAGCATACGGCTTATAGTCGTCCTATGTACAGATACTCCAGTCTCTGCTGTGGAACTCTGCAGCTCCTCCAGGGTTACCTTAGGTCTCTCTGCTGCCTCTCCGATTAATGCCCTCCTTGCCCGGCCCGTGAGTTTTGGTGGGTGGCCGCGTCTCTTGGCAGGTTTGCTGTTGTGCCATGTTTTTTCCATTTGGTTATGATAGATTTGATAGTGTTCCTGGGGATCATCAAAGATTTGGATATTTTTTTATAACCAAACCTTGACTTGTACTCAACAACATTGTCTCTTATTTGTTTGGAGAGTTCCTTGGTCTTCATGGCAGTGTTTGGTTAGTAATGCCTCTTGCTTAGGTGTTGCAGCCTCTGGGGCCTTTAAAAAAAGGTGTGTATATGTAATGACAGATCATGTGACACTTAGATTACACACAAGTGGACATCATTTTACTAATTATGTGACTTCTGAAGGTAATTGGTTGCACCAGAGCTTTTTATGGGCTTCCTAACAAAGTGGGTGAATACATACGCACATGCCAATTTTCTGTTTTCCATTTCTAAACAATAGTTGTTGTTTTTTTATATACTAGCAGAAGGACCCCGGCTTCGCACGGGTATATTTGATCTATTTCATTTAATGTTTGTGTGTGTCGTTAAAATATATCGACAGTATCCCCCATAACAGTGACCTCTACAGCACCCGCCCCTTTAACAGTGAACTCCACAGTCCCCCACCCCTTCACCCCGTAAGAGTGACCTCCACAGTACCCTGCTTTTTCCTATATTGTGCAAGCACGACCACCACTGATGGATTGCAGGGTGGTCTGTAACCATGGAAACGAGCAGTGTATAATGTAATGGAAAAATGAATCCAGCCAGCAAAGGAAGCAATATGGATAATAACAATATATATGTAAGTGCCTTGTATTAACTTCCTCTACATGATAAATGCCATTTACTGAAGTAAGAAAACACCTTTAATCAGACCAAACCTGTGACTAAAAAGTAAAAAAAAACGAAACATACAGTATAGACCAAAAGTTTGGACACACCTTCTCATTCAAAGAGTTTTCTTTATTTTCATGACTATAAAAATTGTAGATTCACACTGAAGGCATCAAAACTATGAATTAACACATTTGGAGTTATATACATAACAAAAAAGTGTGAAACAACTGAAAATATGTAATATTCTAGGTTCTTCAAAGTAGCCACCTTTTGCTTTGATTACTGCTTTGCACACTCTTTGCATTCTCTTGTTGAGCTTCAAGAGGTAGTCACCTGAAATGGTTTTCACTTCACAGGTGTGCCCTGTCAGGTTTAATAAGTGGGATTTCTTGCCTTATAAATGGGGTTGGGACCATCAGTTGCCTTGTGCAGAAGTCAGGTGGATACACAGCTGATAGTCCTACTTAATAGACTGTTAGAATCTGTATTATGGCAAGAAAAAAGCAGCTAAGTAAAGAAAAACGAGTGTCCATCATTACTTTAAGAAATGAAGGTCAGTCAGTCTGAAAAATTGGGAAAACTTTGAAAGTGTCCCCAAGTGCAGTCACAAAAACCATCAAGCGCTACAAAGAAACTGGCTCACATGCGGACCGCCCCAGGAAAGGAAGACCAAGAGTCACCTCTGCTGCGGAGGATAAGTTCACCCGAGTCACCAGCCTCAGAAATCGCAGGTTAACAGCAGCTCAGATTAGAGACCAGGTCAATGCCACACAGAGTTCTAGCAGCAGACACATCTCTAGAACAACTGTTAAGAGGAGAATCTTGGTAGGCCTTCATGGTAGAATATCTGCTAGGAAACCACTGCTAAGGACAGGCAACAAGCAGAAGAGACTTGTTTGGGCTAAAGAACACAAGGAATGGACATTAGACCAGTGGAAATCTGTGCTTTGGTCTGATGAGTCCAAATTTGAGATCTTTGGTTCCAACCACCGTGTTTTTGTGTGACGCAGAAAAGGTGAACGGATGGACTCTACATGTCTGGTTCCCACCGTGAAGCATGGAGGAGGAGGTGTGATGGTGTGGGGGTGCTTTGCTGGTACACTGTTGGGGATTTATTCAAAATTGAAGGCATACTGAACCAGCATGGCTACCACAGCATCTTGCAGCAGCATGCTATTCCATCCGGTTTGTGTTTAGTTGGACCATCATTTATTTTTCAACAGGACAATGACCCCAAACACACCTCCAGGCTGTGTAAGGGCTATTTAACCATGAAGGAGAGTGATGGGGTGCTGCGCCAGATGACCTGGCCTCCACAGTCACCAGACCTGAACCCAATCGAGATGGTTTGGGCTGAGCTGGACAGCAGAGTGAAGGCAAAAGGGCCAACAAGTGCTAAGCATCTGTTGGGAACTCCTTCAGGACTGTTGGAAGACCATTTCAGGTGACTACCTCTTGAAGCTCATCAAGAGAATGCCAAGAGTGTGCAAAGCAGTATTCAAAGCAAAAGGTGGCTACTTTGAAGAACCTAGAATATGACATATTTTCAGTTGTTTCACACTTTTTTGTTATGTATATAATTCCACATGGTCTGTACTGTATGTGTAAGGACCCTGCATACCTTTTAACAGACTGCTGTTGATTTCCCATGAAATCCCTTTTTTTTGTACAAAGGCTTCTTCTCCACAGATTTCAATGGTTTGAAGGTGAAGCTTTCTAAATATGTAACAACCTGGTGTAAACGAAAAACGAATCACACTAGCGTTTTTATTCTATCTGGCAGGGTTCAGCAAAAACACTTCCGTTACTGATAATAGAACCATCTGCATCCGTTATGAATGGATCTGGTTGTATTATCTTTAGCATAGCCAAAACTGATCCGTCATGAACTCCATTGAAAGTCAATGGGGGCGGATCCATTTTGTCAGAGAAAACGGATCCGTCCCCATTAACTTGCATTGTGGCTCATGACGTCTTGCTCCGCATCCCAGGACAGAAAGAAAACCACAGCATATTGCGGTTTGCTCTCCAGTATGAGAACGGAACAGAATGCATTTTGGGGAATTCCAGTCTGTTCAGTTGACAACGAATGGGGACAAAACGGAAGCGTTTTTTTTTTCCGGTATTGAGACCCTATGACGGAACTCAATACAGGAAAATATTAACGCTAGTGTGAAAGTAGCCTTAGTTGCCCATAGTAACCAGATTCCACCTTTTATTTTTCAAAAGAGCTCTGAAAGATGAAATCTGAATGGTTGCTATAGGCAACTAAACCCATTTTCCTTTAAACCAGTTTTGATAAATCTACCTCAATAGGTGTGGCCACCAGGATTAGCGTATAGCACCTTTGAATGCCAAAGACAGGGGCTGTCCCATCTGGCACATGTATGGCAAATCCACTCTCTCACCTCTGACACCTGCTCCTATCTCCAGAACAGGGCCCTACTGTGGCCAGCTTAAATTGGAGAGGTGGCGGTGCACGCACAGCTCTCTGCGGACCTCTCTGAGTTTGCTATTTTCAGACGTGCTAAGGAAGTAAATGGAGAAGTGAGGCCACCTCTTCATTCTCGATCAGGTGCGGTAGAGCCCCATTCTAGAGATAGGAGTGGGTCCCAAAGGTGGATATGCCATAAATATCCCAGATAAGAATACGCCTTTAGGCCACTTTCTCACTCGCGTTTTGTGCGGATTTGTCATGGACGGATCCGTTCAGATAATACAACCGTCTGCATCCGTTCAGAACGGATCCGTTTGTATTATCTTTAACATAGCCAAGACGGATCCATCTTGAACAGTATTGAAAGTCAATTGAGGACAGATCCGTTTTCTATTGTGCCAGATTCTGTCAGTGAAAACGGATCCGTCCCCTTTGACTTACATTGTGTGCCAGGACGGATTCGTTTGGCTCAGTTTTATCAGACGGACACATAAAACGCTGCAAGCAGCGTTTTGGTGTCAGTCTCCAAAGCGGAATGGAGACTGAACTGATGCATTCTGAGCTGATCCTTTTCCATTCAGAATGCATTACAAACGAATCCGATTTTGACCGCTTGTGAGAGCAAAGAACGGATCTCACAAACGGAAAGCAAAAATGCGAGTGTGAAAGTAGACTTAAGAGAAAAACAACATACTGTAGGTCTGCAGCATAGTACTATCTTAGAATATTTGCAAAACCCAAAGGGCCAGATTTTCTATTTCCACCGCCTCAGGCTGAATAATAAATCTGGTGCAGGGCTAGACTTTTGTCTGACTCTACACCATTGACTAAGGGCTCATGCACACAACCGTAATACGGACAATAATAGGATATGTGTTTTTTTTTTTTTGCAGAACGGAAATACGGACATAAGGAAATGGAATGCACACAAAATAACTCTGTTTTTTATGCGGACCCATTGAAATGAATGGTTCCGCATACGGTCCACAAAAAAAAAAAACTGGAACGAACACGGAAAGAAAATATGTGTGTGTGCGCATGAGCCCTAAATTTGTGACAGAATTTTGCACCAGAATTGAGGCACAATTTCAGAATAAAAAATACATTCTAAGCCCCACCCCCTTTCCATGAAGCCAAATCCCTTTTTTGGACTAGGCTTACAACATTTCTTTAAACCTAATTGTGCCACAGTGTGGCTCCTTAGACATAGGCCCCCTGCACACGGACATGTGCACCCCGTTGCCGTATTGCAGACCGCATTTGCGGATCCGCAATACACGGGTGCTGTTCCGTGGGCATTCCGCATCACGGATGCGGACCCATTCACTTGAATGGGTCCGCAAATCCGGAGATGCGGAATGGAGTGGAACGGAAGCACGGAACGGAACCCATCGGAAGCACTACGGAGTGCTTCCGTTGGGTTTTGTCCCGTACTTCCGTTCTGCAAAAAGATAGAACATGTCCTATCTTTTTGCGGAACCGCCGGATCGCGGACCCATTCCTAACATTTGTGATGCTGAAGGGAAGATATTCATGAAGCTACATTTTTCAGCTAATTGTACCTTTCTGATGTCTGTATTCAGCCCTGAACAACAATATTTCTCTGTGCCTCTACTTCAGCAACTTCCTCTGCTGCTCTTTCTGTGATCTTTGCCCTTCCTTGAGGCCATCCTATATTTCCCTCACTTCCCATAAGCCCTTGCTCTCCTCACATAAACTAGCAGGACCATTTAGAACGCACATAACTTCCCACAGTACCCAGAGCAGTGTGTATCCTCACATACAGCTAACCAGAGACAAGCCCTGCAATTACATTAACCGCTACAGGACCGCCGTACGCAGGATTGCGTCCTGGCTGCGGCCCTGCTCTTCTGGGTGGACGCATATACGCGTCCTCCCGCGATAACAGAGACTTCCGGTGAACGGGCGCAACAGAGGCGCGCGCGCTCACAGGAACGGAAGGTAAGCGAGTGGATCTCCAGCCTGCCAGCGGCGATCGTTCGCTGGCAGGCTGGAGATGTGATTTTTTTCACTCCTAACAGGTATATTAGACGCTGTTTTGATAACAGCGTCTAATATACCTGCTACCTGGTCCTCTGGTGGTCCCTTTTGTTTGGATCGACCACCAGAGGACACAGGTAGCTGTGCAAAGTAGCACCAAACACAACTACACTACACTACACCCCCCCCTGTCACTTATTAACCCCTTATGAACCACTGATCACCCCATATAGACTCCCTGATCACCCCCCTGTCATTGATCACCCCCCTGTAAGGCTCCATTCAGACGTCCGTATGATTTTTACGGATCCACGGATACATGGATCGGATCTGCAAAACGCATACGGACGTCTGAATGGAGCCTTACGGGGGGGTGATCAATGACAAGGGGGTGATCACGCATATAGACTTCCTGATCACTTCCCTGTCATTGATCACCCCCCTGTCATTGATCACCCCCCTGTAAGGCTCCATTCAGACGCCCGTATGTGTTTTGCGGATCCGATCCATGTATCCATGGATCCGTAAAAATCATACGGACGTCTGAATGGAGCCTTACAGGGGGGTGATCAATGACAGGGGGGTGATCAGGGAGTCTATATGGTGATCACCCCCCTGTCATTGATCACTCCCTGTAAGGCTCCATTTAGACATTTTTTTTGGCCCAAGTTAGCGGAAATATATATTTTTGAAATTTTTGTCCCAAGTTAGCGGAAAGTGAGACTTTGTGAGAGAAAAAAAAATAAAAATTTCCGCTAACTTATGCAAAAAAAAATAAAAAATTCTATGAACTCGCCATGCCCCTCATTGAATACCTTGGGGTGTCTTCTTTCCAAAGTGGGGTCACATGTGGGGTATTTATGCTGCCCTGGCTTTTTAGGGGCCCTAAAGCGTGAGAAGAAGTCTGGGATCCAAATGTCTAAAAATGCCCTCCTAAAAGGAATTTGGGCCGCTTTGCGCATCTAGTCTGCGAAAAAGTGTCACACATGTGGTATCGCCGTACTCAGGAGAAGTTGGGGAATGTGTTTTGGGGTGTCATTTTACATATACCCATGCTGGGTGAGATAAATATATTGGTCAAATGCCAACTTTGTATACAAAAATGGGAAAAGTTGTCTTTTGCCAAGATACTTATCTCACCCAGCATGGGTATATGTAAAATGACACCCCAAAACACATTCCCCAACTTCTCCTGAGTACAGCGATACCAGATGCGTGACACTTTTTTTGCAGCCTAGGTGGGCAAAGGGGCACACATTCCAAAGTGCACCTTTCGGATTTCACCGGTCATTTTTTACAGATTTTGATTGCAAACTTCTTCTCACACATCTGGGCCCCTAGAATGCCAGGGCAGTATAACCACCCCACAAGTGACCCCATTTTGGAAAGAAGACACCCCAAGGTATTTTGTGATGGGCATAGTGAGTTCATGGAAGTTTTTATTTTTTGTCACAAGTTAGTGGAATATGAGACTTTGTAAGAAAAAAAAAAAAAAAAACATCATATTCCGCTAACTTGTGACAAAAAATAAAAAGTTCTATGAACTCACTATGCCCATCAGTGAAAACCTTAGGGTGTCTACTTTCCGAAATGGGGTCATTTGTGGGGGGTTTCTACTGTCTGGGCATTGTCAGAGCTGCTTCAAAGCGGAAATTCACATTTTTGTACCATAGTTTGTAAATGCTATAACTTTTACCCAAACATTTTTTTTTATCAAGGACATGTAGAACAATAAATTTAGCGAAAAATTTATATATGGATGTCGTTTTTTTTTGCAACATTTTACAACTGAAAGTGAAAAATTTCATTTTTTTGCAAAAAAATCGTTAAATTTTGATTAATAACAAAAAAAGTAAAAATGTCAGCAGCAATGAAATACCACCAAATGAAAGCTCTATTAGTGAGAAGAAAAGGAGGTAAAATTCATTTGGGTGGTAAGTTGCATGACCGAGCAATAAACAGTGAAAGTAGTGTACTGCAGAAGTGTAAAAAGTGGCCTGGTCATTAAGGGGGTTTCAGTTAGCGGGGTTGAAGTGGTTAAAGGGGTTGTCCGAGTTATGGAAAAATAGATATAGCACTGTAAATCTGATGGTCAGCGATAAATAACTAAGCTAAGCAAGTTTTATCCCAAAA
Organism: Bufo gargarizans; assembly: GCF_014858855.1. Taxonomy (NCBI): domain Eukaryota; kingdom Metazoa; phylum Chordata; class Amphibia; order Anura; family Bufonidae; genus Bufo; species Bufo gargarizans. Next base: position 279,395,606 of record NC_058084.1, on the reverse strand, counting down.
ATATCTAAATACCTAATTTCCCTGGTTTTCTTCTGGCCCTTTGTTTACTTGCAATAAAAACATGCTCTGAGCCTCCCCCTGCACTGCTAAGGTAGTGAATACAAGTACTGCCCTGAGTGACATGTCTGCCTGCTGGGAGACTCAGCAGCATGTTGTATGTATAGAATGACAAGTCCTAGCTGTACAATGACACTGCTAATACACACAGGATCTTCCCCCTACCTGCAATGCTCTTCAGAACTTCTCTTTCAGCTCCTGTGCCCAGCATTTGTCTCCTCACTGCCTGCACCTACACAGTAAACACTTCAGCCCTGAGTCTGTGCAGCTGAAGGGGTTAAGAATCCTCGGAGAGAGCAATAAGCAGCAGCTGACAATGAAGGGGGGGGGTGTGTGGCCAGCACAGTGATGTCTGGTGTACAGATCTCTCAGATTTGTGCAGGAACATTATCACAGCAGGGAGAGAAGCTGACATCACAGGTCATGTGACCCTCAGTGAAATCTGAGTAACCAGCCACCGGAGACAAAGTGAGTTAATTGGAAAGCTGTTATATTTGCCTAGAAACATAGAAAGAATAAAAATTCAAAAAACTCAGACAACCCCATTAAATCAGTAAGCTTTTTTTTTTAACCTCTTAATAGCCAACTATCCCTTATTCTCTTCCAGACTGACGGGGGAGGGGGGGGAGCTATTTTAGCTGCTTATATCTGTGGTTTGGTACCAGCTAGAAATATAGCTTTGTATTGTCTAAAAGCTGACATTCCAAGCTTTCAGACAATACCAGAATGACAAATGTGTTCAGAACAGGGGAAGATATCAATGATAGAAATTGGGATGCTGTGAATGAAGCTGAAAGTGAAAGTAAAAGCAGATTTTACCCACAATTATTCCCGACTCTATTTCCAACAGTGATTTATCATCTGTTGCTTGGACTAGAGCTGTCATTAGTATTGTATGAAAGCCTGGACTGTCAGCTTTCAAACAAGACCAGTTGCATATTTCCAGCTGCTACCATTGAGAAGATATTACCATCTAAAGCATCCCTCCCCCTCCACTTACTGCCTCAGCGCAGCTCCAGGCTGTCAGGGCTGAGTCCTCCTCCCAGAGCTCATCCGTCTCTTGTTATAATACTGAGAAGACGGACTGCACATGGCAACGCTGTGAGATGAGAGCTGTTGAATAGGAAAGTAGCATGCATTTGTGGTAGTTATTAGCAGGTAAAACTGAAAAAGAACAAATTTTAAAGCACAAAAGCACTTATATAGCACGGTGTACTATACCATTAGGGAATAAAAAATGAAACGGCAATTACACTTTAATGGCCCTGCAGTTTTGTTAGTCAGGGTGCTGCCGCACTTTCAGGCTTTTTGATGGCAGTCTTTTACTTTAACAGGAGAGAATTTATTAAGGGGTTATACAACTTCTCCACTTTTCTTCAATCCACTCCTGGTTTTGGCTTCAAAAACTGCATAAAAAATCTGAACGTGTGGCAGCACCCTTAGCATGTGAACATTAACAATGTACACTGCATAACCAATCCATTTGTAATGAATTAATAGAATACTTCCGTACACCTGCACAGGATTACAGCTGCCCTGTCTGGCCATACCTCTGAGGCTTCAAGACTTTCTGAAAATAGGCTTATTATATACCGTATTTTCTGCTTTATAAGACGCACCTAGGTTTTTAAGGAGGAAAATAAAAAAATATTTTGAACCAAAAGGTGTGCTTTTGGTGGGTTTTGAACTAATGGTGGTCTGTGGATGACACTATTATGGGGGATCTGTGGATGATGCACTGTTATGGGGGATCTGTGGATGATGCACTGTTATGGAGGATCTGTGGATGACACTGTTATGGGGGATCTGTGGATGACACTGTTATGGGGATCTGTGGATGACACTGTTATGGGGGATCTGTGGATGACACTGTTATGGGGGATCTGTGGATGACAATCACTAATATCCCTAGGTCGTGGTACCATTTGTATGTGAAAATACAGTGAGGAGAATACAATGGAGATGCTTTGGTAATTTATTGAATTTACCTTGAGCAAAGACATAGAAAGAAATTAGAGGACATTACAGGTAAAAAAAAAAATGCTCTCACCAGTTCTGAGTCTTCTGCAGGAAAGGAAGCCACAGGAACAGAGCACAAGATTTGATGTCACAGAAAGGGAGGAGTAGAACAGAGAGCAAAGGCGCTGGAATTTACATAATACATTTCAGGAAACCTATAACAAGAATGACCACAGGGTGGCAACATTACATAACATGGTAAAGATGTAATAACACAAACAGCCATTTATCTAAATGGAAGAAATAAATGCTGGGACAGTACACTCCCCGTCACTATATACTAACATGAATGTCCATATGATGTTCAAAGAAAATACTAGAACCTGAGAAATAAAAGGCAATAAAGAAAACACGGTAAACTAGAATGGGTGAACAGGAACAGTCCAATGTCTGGAATTTTAGGAATAGTCTAGAGATGGATGACTAAATGGAGAAAAGTTCTTACAAGGTTCCTCAAGGTAGAAGAAATCATTTCTAAACGGGTAAGAGGAGAACAATCTCAGATGCAGGCCTGATGAAGGACTTGGGATCACCTTGTTTTGTGATGGTCACTCCCACCTTACCATCCTCGCTGGCGAAGATTTTTGAGATGAGACCCATAGGCCAAGAATTTCTTTCCACTTTCTGGTCTTTCATGAGAACAAGATCTCCTATTTGTAAGTTTGGCTTGACCTGCTGCCCCTTCCTACGTCCTTGCAAAGAAGGGTTAAGTACTCCTTTTTCACCTGCTCCAGAAACAGTTGGCCAGATGTTAAACGTGTTTCCACCATTTCTGATATAGGTTACCAAAAGAAGATTCCTCTGGTGGATTAGGAATAGATCCAAACTTCTGAGTGAGAAAGGTTGCTGGAGTGAGAATGGCAGGGGATTCTGGATCCATAGATACAGGTACAAGAGGTCTTGCGTTGACGATAGCAGATACCTCAACTCGGAAGGTAGTCAAAGTCTCATGGGTGAGCCCTGAAAAGTTTGAATCCATTAGCATACAGTCTAATATTTTGCGGGTGATGCCTATCATTCTTTCCCATCAACCGCCCATATGAGAGGCATGGGGGGGGGGGGGGGTTAAAGAACCATGTACAACCATTGCTGGCCAAGTAGTCTTGAACTGGCTTAGAGTTGATTTGCAATTCTCGGCAGGCACCTATAAAGTTGGTTCCACAGTCAGATCTTATTTGCTTTACTGGTCCTCTGATGGCGAGAAATCATCTTAAAGCATTGATGAAACTAGAAGAGTTCATGGATTCTATTACTTCAATGTGTATAGCACATACACTTAAGAATGTAAACAACACTGCCCATCGTTTGCTGTCTGCATGACCACTTCTGGTTCTACGTGCAGTGACTGTCCATGGCCCAAAGACATCCAGACCAACATAAGTAATCGGTGGTTCTGTGCTTGTCCTATCAACTGGCAAATCGGACATCTGTTGATGTTGTAGTTTTCCCCTTGCCTTGTGACATTTAATGCAATGGTGAATTATATGAGCAACCTGTCTTTTTGCTCCCACTATCCAAAAACCTGCGGCTCTTTAAGCAAGCTCAGTGAAATATCTCCCTTGGTGTTTGATTCTTTCATGATAATGCCGTATCAGCAGTGTATTAACATGGTGATTGGCAGGAATAATGAGGGGATTCCTTTCTGAAATCTCTAACTTAGCCTTGTTTAGGCGACTACCAACCCTCAGCATGCCGTAATCGTCAATTACTGGTTTCAAGTTGATAATGGGGCTGCTTTTTAGAATATCTTGCTTGTCATGTATACATTTCAGTTCCATATGAAAGGCACTCTGCTGTACGTTACGTATCACAAGCAACTAATTTAGGACAATATCTTCTGCAGTGAGAGGTTTATGGCACATGTGCCAACTTTAACATTCAGTGTTATGTTTGTCAGCACGAAAACATTGTACAATGTGGACTAACCTTGCAACGGTGTGAACGAACCTTGACCATCTGGAGAAGCGTTCAAAGCGATGACAGCCCAAGCCAGCCCTCCTTTCAGACTTGGTGACAAGGGTACTAACTTCAGGGCAAGTCTCTGGATCTTCATGAGAGTCTTAAAGACTAAAGATGTCTTGAGTAGGAGTTTCTTTACTCTGGTTCAGCAAAAACTCCAAACCTGTTAAACAAGAAGAATTTGCAGAGACTCTACCAGATGCTTGTCTGGTGGTGCAATCTGCAGGATTGAGATAAAATGGAAAACCACTGTTCAGGTTTAGAGGACCTTCTAATCCTTTCAATGCGGTTACTGACGTAAACGTAGAAGCGTTTTGACTGGTTGTATATATAACCCAGAACAACCTTACTGTCTGTGTACAACTGAATGTCATCCACATGAATATCTAGCTCACGCTGTATAAAGTCTGCAATATCTACAGCTAGTACAGTCCCACAAAGTTCGAGCCTAGGAATGGTATGCTTAGGTTTTGGAGCTAATTTAGCCTTTCCAAACAGAAATCCAACATGAGCTTCATTACAATAGTCTATTACCTTCAAATAAGCAACAGCTGCAATAGCTTCAGTAGACGCATCTGAGAAGATATGGATTTCTTTCCTCCGAGTTTTTGTGAGAGATGTTTGAGTGTAGCATTTCAGACAAGATTTTGAAAGCATACTTTGTGTCCTTTTAAGCAGATCTATGGCTTCCTCTGCTGTGGGCAAGGATTTGAGTGCGTTGTCCACGTAGAAGTCTCTTTCAGCGAAATTTGGGGCATCTTTCCCAAACTCTGGACTAACCATCAGAGGCAGCCCTACGTAGGCCATATGTAGAGACAGCAAGTGAAGGACTGTTACCGAACATGTGCACCTTCATGCAGTATTCAACCATTTCCTTGCTGGTGTCATTCATTGTCTCTGTGCCAAAGAAACCTGAGATAATTTCTGTGGTCTTGCCGTACGATAAAGCAATGGAACATTTGCTCAATGTCTGCAGTAATGGCAACTGGCTCCTTTCTGAATCTCATAAGTACTCCTACCAGATTATTGGTCAGGTTTGGACCGGTGAGGATGTCGTTTGGCACTTGAGTAGAATACCACTCTTATATTGTTTGGTTTCCGTGGGTGATATACTCCAAAGGAGGGAAGGTACCAGCATTCTTCATGCTCTTGCAAAGGTGGAGCTGGCTCGGCGTGGTCATTGTGAAATGATCCCTGGCCCAGTGAAAACGCCTGAGCTTGTGGATCTTGCTTAGAAATGGCTTCTTCTTTGCACTGTGGAGTTTCAGCTGGCAACGGCGGATGGCACGGTGGATTGTGTTCACTGACAATGGTTTCTGGAAGTATTCCTGAGCCCATTCTGTGATTTCCTTTACAGTAGCATTCCTGTTTGTGGTGCAGTGTCGTTTAAGGGCCCGGAGATCACGGGCATCCAGTATGGTTTTACGGCCTTGACCCTTACGCACAGAGATTGTTCCAGATTCTCTGAATCTTCGGATGATGTTATGCACAGTTGATGATGATAGATGCAAAGTCTTTGCAATTTTTCGCTGGGTAACACCTTTCTGATATTGCTCCACTATCTTTCTGCGCAACATTGTGGGAATTGGTGATCCTCTACCCACCTTGGCTTCTGAGAGACACTGCCACTCTGAGAAGCTCTTTTTATACCCAATCATGTTGCCAATTGACCTAATTAGTGTTAATTGGTCTTCCAGCTCTTCGTTATGCTCAAATTTACTTTTTCCAGCCTCTTATTGCTACTTGTCCCAACTTTTTGGGGATTTTTTGACACCGTGAAAATTTGAATCAACTTATTTTTCCTTTAAAATGATACATTTACTCGGATTAAACGTTTGATCTGTCATCTACGTTCTATTACAAATAAAATATTGACATTTGCCATCTCCACATCATTTGCATTCAGTTTTTATTCACAATTTGTTTAGTGTCCCAACTTTTTGGGAATCCGGTTTGTAATTGTAAACAAGATGCCTGAAATGATCAAAATCAATGTCAAACTGTCCAAAACACTCAATACAGGAGGAGGAGACAGTCATTGTAGCTAGCTCTTGAGCCGGTGGCTCCCCGCCATGAAGTGCGATGGCGTTGGTTGCGGCTTGAGGTAGTGCGTTGTCTGGAGGCAAAGTAGGATGCATTGCTGAAACATGCTTGTCACTGTTGCATTCTGCACACCTGATGATAGCTTTACAGTATTTTGCCATATCAATTGACGTAGCACAACATTTGTAACACACACTCTAAGCTCTTTGAGTGTGTCTCTCTGCATTCTTGCAAAGTCTTTGCCCTGAGCCCACATTCTTTTAAAGGATGAGGTCTTTTGTGGATAGGGCACATGCGATTGGGGTCCCTTTCTTTAAGGACGGGGGTTGTCCTTCCTAGTAGTGAAGGTTGTAATAAGTGGGACGTTTGTTTTCCTAACGGATACTGTTCCCCTTAAGTCTTTACGTTTACTTGTTGTGTTGTCATACCTTAAGCATGAGGATGAAGCAGGTAGAGTGGATTCTGTGAAGTCAAATGTGAAATCATGTATCTGGCAAAGTCAGACAGATCTGATCTCCCATTCGTTGTTCCTGGATTGCACTGTGGTGTCTCTGGGGCACGTGGGGGCACTGGCACACAAGGCTTAGATTGATCAGGACAAAATGATGTGGCATAAAGATTAAGCTGTGGTTTAGTCTCTGGAGGATCAGCAGGATCGACGATAGAAATGACCTTGTCATTGGTGGATGACGATATCTGGTGTTCTGTAGGTTCACCCAGTTGGTGATTTAAAAGGAGGAGCAGGTGATGATTGCCTTAACACATATCTGGCAGTGCGGTCAGCTGGGTCTTCATTCTCCTGGGATGAAATAGTCTAGGTTGGTACCTTGCCCTAATGCTTGCTCGTAGACCTTCAGTTTATCTAAGGTAGCTGCTTCCTCCCTTTCTGTTTGGAGAATTTTTAGTTGGGCTTCTATCTCTGCCTCCATCTGCGCCATTTCTGCTTTCTTCTCTGCCATTTCTGCCTCCTTCTTGGCCATTTCTGCCTCCTTCTTTGGCATCTTAGCCTCCATTTCTGCTCTCTTCGTGATCTCAGCCTCCTTCTTAGCAAAGGAACTTCTTACACTAGCTTCCTCAGATTCTGCCCGTATCTCTATAAGCTTGTCATGCAACGCCGACCTTCCGGAACGAAAGGTTTTGGAAGATGAAAGCGTATATTTGGTTGAAGTTAATCGATGGGATCTCACTTCTTGCAAGTGTGCGATGCGGAGTTCTGCCTTACTCTTAGTGTCTTCTACTAAGGCATCCTTCTCTCAACTCTTCTGAGGCATCATCAAAATCGGAGTCGCTCAGGAAAGTGATATACTTTGCAGACAGTCGCTGATAGCGGACATAAGTGTTAGTTAAACGATTCAACGCTGTGGTGGACTTTGGTGCATTCATTGTTATAGCGTGAAAGAGCTGCTATATAGTGTTCAGTTCTTTGCCATAAATCATTTAAATTGTCACTGAACTCTTCTTTGGTTGCCTCAAAGTTCTCTCTAATCTTTGGTGTTGGTTTGATAACCCGTTTAGATCGTACAGTTTGTTCTTCACTGAACATTGACTCTGCTTCCTGTATAGCTGAGTTTTTGAGAGCAGGGTGAGTTTCCGTATGTTCAGTGACCGAGAAATCCAAGGAGCCTCTTGTGGACATGTTATTCCTGTTTAAGTGGTACTGTCTCTTTAAGAAAGGATTTTGGCTTACTCACTGTGCTTATGAAGCCACGTGCATGTAAGATGGCAGACAGCTCTTAGCTTGCTTGCAGACTGCGTGTAGTTTTGACTATTCTGCCACAGATGTACGTTATACAAGTCTCTGACTGGTTGTGAGTGGTAATCTCTAGCAGTGGTATATATCTGAACTCACTAATATCCCTAGGTCATTTGTATGTGAAAATCTAGTGAGCAGAATACAATGGAGATGCTTTGGTAATTTATTGAGTTTACCTTGAGCAAAGACATAGAGGAAATTAGAGGATACTACAGGACATTAGAGATCAAAACGAAATGCTCTCACCAGCTCTGAGTCTGCCACAGGAAAGGAAGCCACAGTGACAGAGCACAGGATGTGATGTCACAGAAAGGGAGGAGTAGAATAAAGAGCAAAGGCAATGGAATTTACATAATACAATTCAGGAAACCGATAAAGAGAATGACCACAGTGTGGCAGCATTACATAACATGGTACGAACTTCCAGTCCGCGGCTCCGGAAAAAAGTAGAACATGTCCTATTCTTGTCCGCAATCGCAGGCAAGAATAGGCAGTTCTATGGGGGTGCCGGCCTGCTGTATTGCGGATCCGCAATACACTACAGACATGTGAATGGACCCTCAGGTGGTGAAAGATAGCGCCCGCTCACACCATTGCCGGCGGATTTCTGCTGTTTCAAACAATAGAGACCCGGGATGAATTTGTGTGATCAACCATAAGGCTGATCACATACATTTAACTCCACAGATGCCATGGTCAAATGTGACGACGACATTTGCGCATTGCAGATGCGGAAGTCAAGTGCATCTATGCCCTTAACAGCTTCCCCGGATGAAGCTGTATTATCCCCATGAAGGCTCAGAGCTTCAAGCGGGCTTTGATACCCATACCCATCACTGGTATATACCAATACAGGCCAGCAGGTGGCAGCGCTATATAAATATATAGTAAATGGTATGTTCTGCGATTGATAAAAACCCATCACAGAACACAATTGGCGAAAACATCCGTACTATTAAAATACAACAATATTTATTCCATATGGCGTAACAGAAAAAAATTCAAAATGGCCAATTCGCCATTTTTTGTCACTTCACTTCAAAATCACACACACTTCAAAATGGTATCACTGAAAAGTACAGATCATAAAATGAGCCCTAAAATAGCTTCGTACACATAATGCCCAAAAAGTTATAGGGGTCAGAATATGGTGATTTTTTTTTTTTGTACTTACCTGGAGAATGGAGGTAACAGGTCAATTTTACTACATAGCGAAGCTGTAACAAAAACCCCCCATAACATTGCGTTTTCTCCCCATACGCTTCCCATTATGGTACAGGAAGACCAGGGAGCAGTGAATGCCAAGCTCCCTGTGTGGGCTCTATACTCACCGCCTGGTCTTTATCGGCTGTATGCTGTGCTGTGACCTGCGCACCGCTTGAGGTGTGCTCTGTGACCTCCTGCTGTGCAACGTCAGGTCACAGCGCAGCAGGAAGAACGCTGGATCTCAGAAGTGGCAGCAGCTTCCAGAGCAGGAGAGGCGAGTTGATTAATTTTTTCTGAGATCTGATTAACATGGGCATCTGATCTGATGTCTGATTGGGGGTCTTATTAACATTGGGGGCCTGATCTGACGTCTAATTAACATTGAGTATCTAAGGTGAGGTCTGATTAACACTGGGGGGTCTTGATTGGTGGTCTGATCTGAGGTTTAATAATAAATAAAAAAATATCTTATCTTCCTCCTCTTAAACCTAGGGGGTTCTTATGGGCAGGTGCACCTTATATGGTGAAAAATATGGTATATATGATTTGCATTGTTATTGTTTTATTGACAATTATATGTTGTTGTATCCAATGTATTCCCTCTTTATATAAGCCTTTTAGACCAAAATGATTCCAAATGATCATGGGTGGATTAAAGTGTGAAGATGCAGTTTCTGATCTTTTGAACTCTTGTTTCTAGCCTATAAAGCTCTAGGTTGTTTTGAGAAGCTCCTGGTTGTTTTAAGAATCCAGAATTGTACTTTGTCTGCTCAAAGTTGTTTTGAGACTTATTGAGACCACCAATCAAGACCCCCCCAGTGTTAATCAGACCTCACCTTAGATCCTCAATGTTAATTAGACGTCAGATCAGGCCCCCAATGTTAATAAGACCCCCAATCAGATGTCAGATCAGATGCCCATGTTAATCAGATCTCAGAAAAAATAAATCAACTCGCCTCTCCTGCTCTGGAAGCTGCTGCCACTTCTGAGATCCAGCGTTCTTCCTTCTGCGCTGTGACCTGACGTTGCACAGCAGGAGGTCACAGAGCACACCTCAGAGCACACCTCAAGCGGTGCACAGGTCACAGCTCAGCATACAGCCGATGAAGACCAGGCGGTGAGTATAGAGCCCACACAGGGAGCTTGGCATTCACTGCTCCCTGGTCTTCCTGTACTTATGAGCGCCTCCATAATGGGGAGCGTATGGGGAGCAATTTCCGGATCTGGAAATTGCCCATTCCAGGGTCCGGAATAATAATGGATGAACAGGACTGCACATGTCTTGGCTTCACTGCACTGGTGGTTTAGGTTCTTTATTTAAATTTATATAAAAGCTGTAACCCTTTGGAGGGGGAGTCAGGGCTTCCCAGCTGATGTGTCGCTGTCAGATTATGTTAATTCAATTAGTGATATTAGTACCTTAATTCTGGAGGTAGTTAGAACTCCAGCTGGAGTGTTGACCTAATCATATGTTATGTTTTTTTTATCCTTTGTATATAGATAAGTGCAAAAGGAGGACATTATATCAATATCTGTATATACTACTTATTATATTTAATAAAAATGATACTATAAACCTCATTAGAAGCGTATCTTTAGTTTCAGTTAAGGGTACTTTCACACTAGCGTTTTTCTTTTTCGTCATAGAGTTCCGTCCTAGGGGCTCAATACCGGAAAATAACTGATCAGTTTTACCCCCATGCATTCTGAATGGAGAGAAATCCGTTCAGGATGTCTTCAGTTCAGACTTTTTCACTTTTCAGGACGGAGATAATACCGCTGCATGCTGCGGTTTTATCTCCATCCAAAATTCCGGAACACTTGCCGGAATGCCAGAGCCGGCATTAATTTACATTGAAATGTATTAAAAATACTGCAATGCCGGATCTGTCCTTCCAGTCTGCACATGCGCATACCTTTAAAAATGTTTAAAAAGTATGACAAACAGACAGACGGATCTGTTCTTGCAATGCATTTGTGAGACAGATCCGCATCCGGATCAGTCTACAAATGCTGTCCGTTTGCATGCAGATTGCCGGCGACGGAACTGCTTGCTGGATCACTCTGCCGCAAGTGTGAAAGTACCCTAAGAATCTCTTAAAGAGTATCTGAGCCTGAATTATTTCTTTTTCTGCTGTCAGTTTTCTATGTTTCTAACCCTTCAGAATTTTCTATATTTCTGCATTTTCACATCTCAAAAGTAGATGAAAATAACCAAATGAAAAAAGTAAGTGAAAAATATTAGTCATTTAGTTTTTGAGAAAATGATCCAATATCACATGCCTATGAGTGGCAAATATATGTGAATCCATCCCCTTGTGCAGCTATAACTGGAATTAAATGTTCCCAGTAAGGCCCCTTTCACATGGGCGAGATTTTCGCGTGGGTGCAATGCGTGAGGTGAACGCATTGCACCCGCACTGAATCCGGACCCATTCATTTCTATGGGGCTGTGCACATGAGCGGTGATTTTCACGCATCACTTGTGCGTTGCGTGAAAATCACAGCATGCTCCTCTTTCGCTTTCTTCACGTAACGCAGGCCCCATAGAAATGAATGGGGTTGCGTGAAAATCGCAAGCATCCGCAAGCAAGTGCGGATGCGGTGCGATTTTCACGCACGGTTGCTAGGTGATGATCGGGATGGGGACCCGATCATTGTTATTTTCCCTTATAACATGGTTATAAGGGAAAATAATAGCATTCTTAATACAGAATGCATAGTACAATAGCGCTGGAGGGGTTAAAAAATAATAATAATAATTTAACTCGCCTTAATCCACTTGTTCGCGCAGCCCGGCTTCTCTTCTGTCTTGTTCTGTGAGGAATAGGACCTTTGATGATGTCACTATGCTCATCACATGGTCAGTCACATGATCCATCACCATGGTAAAAGATCGTGTGATGAGCACAGTGACATCATCAAAGGTCCTTATCCTCACAGATGAAGACAGAAGAGATGCCGGCTGCGCGAACAAGTGGATTAAGGTGAGTTAAACATATTTTTATTAAAAAAACTAACTCTTTTTCCTCAGTGCTTGCACCGGTATCTCTGACCACCTGGTCAACTGCCACTGATCCGGTGACTGCTCTGGAGTGCTACCTGGTAACTACCATAACGGCCCAAGCCTATCTTCACCATCAGAGGCCCTAGTGAAGACCAGGTACTTAGCCACACCCCTCCAGGATATAGCTGGTCAGTAGCGCAGTGGGTCTACTGACCGTATTTAGCAGTTCTGTGGTTTGCCAACTGTAAAATGGATGCGTCGTGTGCATGAGGCCCAAGATTGGATCATGACTTTAGTACACCACTTCTTCACACATCTTTCTTATGATCTACAATACTACCAGCTAAATGGAAGGTGGACGTCTACAGAAAAATAATTAGGTTGATGCATTGAAATGTATTATTGGATTCCAAAATGAAGGAGGCTAAAAAAAAAATGACAGGTCCTATTTAATGGATTTTATTTTTGGTGGACTGCTCACAGGATGTCTTCTATTTTAAGGCAACTCAAGAGTCAGGAACATTCAAGCATTGCCCGATGTTGAAAAGATAAGAAAAATGAAGTGAGAATTATATTCTGTACACAATGGTGCAGGGACAGGCACTGACAGGAAAACAGATCATTTCACCATATAATTTGTCTTCTATTGATTAAACAGGCAAAAGGAAAGGTGCAAAAAGTAGATAAAAATATACCTGAACTAAATAAATTTAAGGAGGACCTGTCATCACACGTCTGTTTTACTAAACAATTTTATTTATCCTAGAACATCTTTTTACATTACTATGTCATCTGTTTCTCAGATATACCAGAGCGGGATGGCCCTGCACGGTACGATACTTTGCCAGTGTGACACTGTGCAGAAATGAAAATAATGAATGGCTGGCACTCCACAATTGGGAAAAAGATTCCAGTGCTCAGTGATGGGGTAGTGACCCAATATAGTAATAGTATGGAAAATCACGGCACTCGGATAAATGCAAATAGAGAAGTATTTTATTCCATCCAAAGATATAAATACATAAGGTGGCCAACGTTTCGGTCTGTCCCGGACCTTGTTCATGGCCGATCCATGTTCGTAAAGGGTGGGCAGGATGGCGTTTGAGAACCTGGTGCTGGCAGGGTGCTGATAGCTACTAAGGCAGCCCCAGGCTTTACACAGGCCTTGAGTGAAAATGCACGGTCTAATTTGTCCATTTACACAGGCCTTGGGGCCTGCCAGCTACGGAAGCATATGAGGCTTGTACAGTTCAATGCAGAACAATATGAAACAGGGATCAGACCATGAAAAGTCCCATAGTGGGACAAAAATAAAATGTACTACCGTATGTACCCCAAAATAGCACTAATGAAATTGGCACTTCATCCCACAAAAAAATAGCCACCACACAAGACCATCACCAGAAAAATAAAAAAAATATGGCTTTCAAAAATGGCGACACAAAAATAAGATTTTTTTTTTTCAAAAATGCTTCTATTGTGTAAAACTTAAAGGGGTTGTCCAGCAGTGATGGCCAGTTCGCAGTGTTCGCCCGCGAACAAATGCGACCTGCCGTCTTTTCTCACAAGTCTGGCGAGGCACAGGTAAGTCCTTAGGTAATGTGGCTGTGCGCGAGCCGGTCTGAAATCAAATGCGGTCAGCAGGAGCAGGCAGTTCCGAGAACAGCCGCCGGGGGCCTTCATCAGGCGGTTCTCGGAACTTCACTTAAATAAGAGCCTTCTTGTGTTCTAACGATTCCATGACCTGTTATGTAGATTGATTTATTAACCCTGTGAATGCTGTAGAGAGTACTTAGGTGTTGTTTAATGCAAAAGTGTTTCCTCAGCCTGATATGACGACGAGTGGTGGCAGCCAAGAATGATTAGTTTGAGATGACGGAGTGCTGACACAGGGAAGTCCAGCGTGACCCTGCAGGCTCCCATCCTGAATCTAAGTAGCAGACTTAGAAGGCGACCCCCCTTCAGATAATAAGCAGGGAAAAATTCCACGGCACCTCCAAAGCATTAAATAAATTCAGGCTTTACCAGACACGTGACGTTTCGATCCGCTCCCTGGGATCTTTCTCAAGCAGTGACAGGTCACTGGTTGAGAAAGATCCCAGGGAGCGGATCGAAACGTTGCGTGTCTGGTGAATAAAGCCTGAATTTATTTTACGCTTTGGAGGTGCCGTGGAATTTTTTCCTGCTATATAAATATTTATTTAAAATTTTTTATTTGTTTCTCCCTTTACGTTTCCTACAACCCCCGACAGAAACAGCACCATGTGAACACTCCTTTTCCCCTTTTCTCTAAATATGGCTTTAAACAACTCTTCAATAAAGAATCACTACTATTTGGAACTCTGTGGAATATGGGAAAAGGTTTATATTGCCTGTAGGTAAGGTATATATGTATATACTTTAATTTATTTATTTTTAACATACTTTTAGATGTTTATGCATTTATTGAAAGATTGCTACACATTTTTATTGTTTTGTTATGTATGGAAAGATTATATTTTAATGTGTGACGGTATATAAAGTGATACCGGAAAGCTTTGGTATGTGCCCAGGAAGAAGTTGCCTTCGTCGGGCCAAACGCCACTTGGCTTTTTTTTTATTTATTAAAAGGGTTCCCAGGGGTTCTCCCTGCATTGTGCCAAACAGCAGTTTACGATCACATATTGAGTGTTGCCATATTCAGGAGAAAATGCACAACAAATTGTGGTGTGCTTTCTCTCGTGTTACCTCTTGTGAAAATTTTAAATGTGAAAATTTTCATAGCCAAATGTTTTAAAAATCTATGAAATGCCTGTAGGGTCAAATCACTCATTACACCCTTAAAAAATTCCTTAAGTAATATAACAATGTATGATAGGTCATCAGTATCAAAATCATAGAGAACCCCTTTTAACCCCTGGTCAGTTTTCCCCTTCGTGAACAGGCCATTTTTTGCAAATCTACCGCCCCTTTCACTCGGACGAGAATTCCGTGCGGGTGCAATGGGTGAGGTGAATGCATTGCACCTGCACTGAATCTGGACCTGTTCACTTCAATAGAACTGTGCAGATGAGCGGTGATTTTAACGCATCACTTGTGTTGCGTGAAAATTGCAGTGTGTTCTATATTCTAAGTTTTTCATGCAACGCATGCCCCATAGAAATTAATGGGTCTGCGTGAAGTGCGGATGCGGTGTGATTTTTACGCATGGTTGCTAGAAGATTAAAGTGTATTCACTGTATTATTTTCCCTTATAACATGGTTATAAGGCAAAATAATAGCATTTTTAATACAGAATGCTTACTAAAATGTGGATTGAGGGGTTAAAAAATAATTAACTCACCTCATCCACTTGATCGCGCAGCTGGCATCGTCTTCTTGCTTCTTCTTTCAGGACCTCACCACATGGTAAGCACGGTGACGTCAGCGCACGCCCTGCTGAATGAAGATAGAAGATTTCAGGTCCTTTTGCAGATCCTGAAAGAAGAAGCAGGAAGACGATGCCAGCTGCACGATCAAGTGGATGAGGTGAGTTAATTATTTTTTAACCCCTCAATCCACATTTTAGTAAGCATTCTGTATTAAAAATGCTATTATTTTGCCTTATAATCATGTTATAAGGGAAAATAATAAAATGAATAGAACACCTAACCCAAACTTCAGTGAAGAAGTCCGGGTTCAGGTACCACATTCAGGGTTTTTTTTGCGCGGAAAAAACTGAACATCGGAAAGCAATCACAGTCAAAATTGACTGCAATTGCATGTCTACTCACGCGGTTTTCCCGCAATGCATTGTGATATTGTTTTCTTGTGACACATTGTACTTCATGGTAGTGGTAAATTTGAGTCAATACGTTCCACATTTATTTATGAAAAAATCCTAAATTTACCCAAAATTTTGAAAAATTTGCAATTTTCAAAATGTTACTTTCTCTGCTTTTAAGACAGATACTAATGCCTCATAAAATCTGAAGTTACTGCCGTATTTTTCGCCCTATAAGACGCACCAGCCCATAAGACGCACCTAGATTTTAGAGTTGGACAATAAGAAAAAAATATTTTTAATTACACCTCTGGTCAGACCACCAATCAGACCCCCAATGTTAATCAGACCTCAGCTGACAGCCCCAATCAGACCCCCAATGTTAATAAGACCCTCAGTCAGACGTCAGATCAGACCCCCATGCCTCAGATCAGCCCCCCAGCCTAATGTATGCAGCCTGCAGCCTCATGCATGCCGCCCCAGCCTCATATATGCCGCCCCTAGCCTCATGTATGCAGCCACAGCTTCATTTATGCAGCCCTAGCTTATGCAGCCCCAGTTTATGGAGACCCAGCTTATGCAGCCTCAGATCAGATAAAATAAAATAAAAACACTTTGCTCCTGGACGCCGCTGCTCCTCACGACCCGCGATCTTCTTCCTCCTGCTGTCGGCTGTGATCCTGCAGTTTACAGAAAAACTCCACATGTAGTCGTAAACTGCTGTATGGGCACATGGCAGGGCTCAAAAGTGAAGGACATATAGATTATGGAGGTCAGATTTCACTGTGATAATTTTCAGGTGCCATGTTGCATTTTAAGACCACCTGATACCATGGAAACTCACAAAATGTGACACCATTTTGGAAACTACACCCCCCACTGAATTTTTAAAGGGTTTCAGTCACCAGATTTAACCCTATTAATCTAGCTGACATTAGCGATGTGCTAATGTCAGCTAAATCTAAGTACCCTATTCCTACTTTTATCTATGCCCCCGTTATGCCAGAAATCTAACTTGTATAATATGCTATTTAGCCTCTAGGAGCAGGGGGGGGGGGGGGGCGTTGTTCCTGCTCCTAGAGGCTCTGTTCATCAACCTTTGTCGCCTCCCTCCAAGTCCTGATTGACAGGGTCAGGCAGCGCTTACATCTGTCTGCCAGCCCTGTGCTCTGGTCAAATCTTGAGCCGTTCAGCATTCGGCGCAGGCGCTGTGAGGGAAAGACGCTCGCGGGCTGCCAGCTTCCTCACCGTGCCAGCGCCGAATATTGAACAGCACGAGATTTCACCAGAGCTGTTCCGACGGGTGAACTGATCTAATAAGCCTCATCCCTATAAACAAGCCAAATTCTTATCAGCAAGAACTGAGCTATAATGATTGTTTATAAGGTCAGCCAGCAGAGATAAGGAGTTGGTCTGACAGAAAATCCAAAAGGTGCTATTAGAGCATGTCAGCTCTATACAGAAAAAAAAAAAGACACAATACTTTTAATAAAGACCAATTTAAAAATTGTTAAAATGAGTACAATGCAATAATAAATAAAAATTGCTGCGAAAGCAGTACAATGGAGTTTGCAATGGAGAAAGATGTGCCTAATTTATTTCTAAAAGGCACAGGCAGGCTAAGAGCTGGCACAGATTTCAGGTATAATTTACAGCAGTTTCTGGTGTAAATTATAGAAAATCTGCTGGGTTGTGGGAGGCTATGATCTATTAAGCCCTTTTGTAAATGCACAAAAAATTCTGACCTTTTTTGACACCGTTTTTGTGATGCACAGGGGTGATCATTTACCACCAGCGCCTATACAGGAAGAAAGGTTTGCTGAAGCAAACAATCACCACATGACAACCTGAATGAATCTATGAGCAAGGATCATATCTCTTGTGCAGTGCCAATATAAAAATGTTATAATCCAACATGGGAAAGGGGAGCAAGGAGAAGAGGGGTAAGAATAGGAAAAAATAGAGGGGACGAGACAAAAGGAGGTTTTGTAATGATTATCAGATGTTGGCTATATGCTCACTAGGAAGACCACCCATGCAAACATACAAACTCCATGCAGATATTGTCCTGGGTCAGACTAAAACCCAGGACCCCAGATATGCAAGGCACCAGTGCCAACCACTGAGCCACCAGGCTGCCTTATGTGTAAATTAAATGGGGATCCTTCCCCCTTGTAGCATTTCTCTTTGTATGTTAATGTGTTAATACTTCCAGCCGGCCATAAATAAAACTTACTTGTCCTGAAGACTGTGTCTCCTGTGAGTGGAATTTTACAAAACTTCAGAGGAAGGGCCCAATATAAAGCCTCATTCACACGTCAGTGTTTTGGTCAGTGATTTCCATCAGTGATTGTGAGCCAAGAGGGAGGATGGAGAGGAAGCTTTCCCAGAAACGAAAGGATTGAGCAACTTATTTCTCCTGTAAAGATGCCTTCACTCAGTCCATACGCATGAAAAATGAGAACTTCTCCAGAAACAATTTAGAAGGAGTGGCTGTCTGAGACACAAGTAAAGTACACAAGTACTCGTATGCCATAAGCAATTTTAAGTGCCCCTTAGTGCCACACTGGATATCCTTGTCTATATATCCGTAAAATGACCATACTAGGTCATGAGGGACATAAGTAGTCAAGTAGGTAGATACAAAAGAAATCATTTAGTCCCAGAACCAACAAGCGTGTTTATGGTAGACTCAAGAGAAACTGATTTTTTTATAAAGTGGAAATACTTTTAAACTCATTTCACTATTCTGCGCTTGTCTCAGGCGGAGGTTCACTGTGGTAAAACTTGGGAAAGTCCGTTGCAGAAGAATTTCCTATTAAGCAGAGGAGCTCATCTAATGATGAGTAAGTGTTGTGGTTGTATTTGGGAAGCAATCAGAAAATAATGATGTCACTGACAATCTGTGGGCCCTGAATGTGAAGAACTTACCAGTGTTACCCCGTTTTTAAGCGCTTCAACACGCTTCTGTTTTTACAGCGTAGCTCTGCTTTTATAAAACCCCTGACATGTCATAGAGACAATGGAAGGAGTCTGCGAGCTGAGAACCAAATTGACCGTCCTTTTGGCTTATAGTTCGAAGATCTCTACGTCCCTAAAGACCCTGGTTCTATGTAATGAGGTGGCTCTAATACAGTCATGAAAGGGCAATCTCATCCACGCACCTATAAAGATAAACATCACACGGATGTCTCTGAGATGGGGGACATTTTATAAAACCAGAGGTTTATATATTAGCCGTGACCTTCTGTCCATCTATTGATTTCCAAGCATTTACCATAAGGCGCTATTCAAGCAATAGCTAGATTAATCTGTCCCACTGACCTAGATACAGTATTACAGCAGAAATAGACAAATAAGGGCTCTGAACTAGGGAACAAGAAAGCCTCATTTATAAAGCAGGCTATGCCAGCAGTCATCATATTTAACCATCTTGTAAAGATTTATAGGACTGTCATAAAAGCATAGGCATTGTTTTACTATTTCAAACAAACACAACTTTATTCAGTATTTACACAATTATGTAACAATGGACAAGTCACCCCCCCTATTCTAAGCAATTAAACAGATCCTAGCAAACTGAAAACTTTTAAACTTAACCACTTCAGCCCCGCTAGGTGAAACCCCCTTCATGACCAGAGCACTTTTTACACTTCGGCACTACACTCCTTTCACCGTTTATCGCTCGGTCATGCAACTTACCACCCAAATGAATTTTACCTCCTTTTCTTCTCACTAATGGAGCTTTCATTTGGTGGTATTTTATTGCTGCTGACATTTTTACTTTTTTTGTTATTAATCAAAATGTAACGATTTTTTTGCAAAGAAATGACATTTTTCACTTTCAGCTGTAAAATTTTGCAAAAAAAACGACATCCATATATAAATTTTTCACCAAATTTATTGTTCTTCATGTCTTTGATAAAAAAAAAATGTTTGGGCAAAAAAAAAAAATGGTTTGGGTAAAAGTTATAGCGTTTACACACTATGGTACAAAAATGTGAATTTCCGCTTTTTGAAGCAGCTCTGACTTTCTGAGCACCTGTCATGTTTCCTGAGGTTCTACAATGCCCAGACAGTAGAAAAACCCCACAAATGACCCCATTTCGGAAAGTAGACACCCTAAGGTATTCGCTGATGGGCATAGTGAGTTCATAGAACTTTTTATTTTTTGTCACAAGTTAGCGGAAAATGATGATGATTTCATTTATTTATTTTTTTCTTACAAAGTCTCATATTCCACTAACTTGCGACAAAAAATAAAAAATTCTAGGAACTCGCCATGCCCCTCACGGAATACCTTGGGGTGTCTTCTTTCGAAAATGGGGTCACTTGTGGCGTAGTTATACTGCCCTGGCAATTTAGGGGCCCAAATGTGTGAGAAGTACTTTGCAATCAAAATCTGTAAAAAATGACCGGTGAAATCCGAAAGGTGCACTTTGGAATATGTGCCCCTTTGCCCACCTTGGCATCAAAAAAGTGTCACACATCTGGTAACGCCGTACTCAGGAGAAGTTGGGGAATGTGTTTTGGGGTGTCATTTTACATATACCCATGCTGGGTGAGAGAAATATCTTGGCAAAAGACAACTTTTCCCATTTTTTTATACAAAGTTGGCATTTGACCAATATATTTTTCTCACCCAGCATGGGTATATGTAAAATGACACCCCAAAACACATTGCCCAACTTCTCCTGAGTACGGCGATACCAGATGTGTCACACTTTTTTGCTGCCAAGGTGGGCAAAGGGGCACATATTCCAAAGTGCACCTTTCGGATTTTGCAGGCCATTTTTTACACAAAGTTCTTCTCACACATTTGGGCCCCTAAATTGCCAGGGCAGTATAACTACCCCACAAGTGACCCCATTTTGGAAAGAAGACACCCCAAGGTATTCCGTGAGGGGCATGGCGAGTTCCTAGAATTTTTATTTTTTGTCGCAAGTTAGTGGAATATGAGACTTTGTAAGGAAAAAAGAAAAAAAAAGAAAAATCATCATTTTCCGCTAACTTGTGACAAAAAATAAAAAATTCTAGGAACTCGCCGTGCCCCTCACGGAATACCTTGGGGTGTCTTCTTTCCAAAATGGGGTCACTTGTGGCGTAGTTATACTGCCCTGGCAATTTAGGGGCCCAAATGTGTAAGAAGTACCTTGCAATCAAAATGTGTAAAAAATGGCCTGCGAAATCCGAAAGGTGCCCCTTTGCCCACCTTGGCTGCAAAAAAGTGTCACACATGTGGTATCGCCGTACTCAGGAGAAGTTGGGCAATGTGTTTTGGGGGGTCATTTTACATATACCCATGCTGGGTGAGAGAAATATCTTGGCAAAAGACAACAAAGTTGGCATTTGACCAAGATATTTTTCTCACCCAGCATGGGTATATGTAAAATGACACCCCAAAACACATTCCCCAACTTCTCCTGAGTACGGCGATACCACATGTGTGACACTTTTTTGCAGCCTAGATGCGCAAAGGGGCCCAAATTCCTTTTAGGAGGGCATTTTTAGACATTTGGATCCCAGACTTCTTCTCACACTTTCGGGCCCCTAAAAAGCCAGGGCAGTATAAATACCCCACATGTGACTCCACTTTGGAAAGAAGACACCCCAAGGTATTCAATGAGGGGCATGGCGAGTTCCTAGAATTTTTTTTTTTTTTGTATAAGTTAGCGGATATTGATTTTTTTTTTTGTTTTTTTCTCACAAAGTCTCACTTTCCGCTAACTTAGGACAAAAATTTCAATCTTTCATGGACTCAATATGCCCCTCACGGAATACCTTGGGGTGTCTTCTTTCCGAAATGGGGTCACATGTGGGGTATTTATACTGCCCTGGCTTTTTAGGGGCCCTAAAGCGTGAGAAGAAGTCTGGAATATAAATGTCTAAAAAATTTTACGCATTTGGATTCCGTGAGGGGTATGGTGCGTCCATGTGAGATTTTATTTTTTGAAACAAGTTAGTAGAATATGAGACTTAGTAAGAAAAAACTAAAACAAAAACAAAAACAAACAAAAAATTTCCGCTAACTTGTGCCAAAAAAAATGTCTGAATGGAGCCTTACCAGGGGGGGGGGTGATCAATGAAAGGGGGGTGATCAATGACAGGGGGGTGATCACCCATATAGACTCCCTAATCACCCCCCTGTCATTGATCACCCCCCCTGTAAGGCTCCATTCAGACATCCGCATGATTTTTTACGGATCCATGGATACATGGATCGGATCCACAGAACGCATGCGGACGTCTGAATGGAGCCTTACAGGGGGGTTATCAATGACAGGGGGTGATCAGGGTAATCACCCCCCTGTCACTGATCACCCCCCCTGTAAGGCTCCATTCAGACATCCGCATGATTTTTTACGGATCCATGGATACATGGATCGGATCCACAAAACGCATGCGGACGTCTGAATGGAGCCTTACAGGGGGGTTATCAATGACAGGGGGTGATCAGGGTAATCAGGGTGATCACCCCCCTGTCACTGATCACCCCCCCTGTAAGGCTCCATTCAGACATCCGCATGATTTTTTACGGATCCATGGATCGGATCCACAAAACGCATGCGGACGTCTGAATGGAGCCTTACAGGGGGGTTATCAATGACAGGGGGGTGATCAGGGAGTGTATATGGGTGATCACCCGCCTGTCATTGATCACCCCCTGTAAGGCTCCATTCAGACGTCCGTATGCTTTTTGCGGATCCGATCCATGTATCCGTGGATCCGTAAAAATCATACGGACGTCTGAACGGAGCCTGACAGGGGGGTGATCAATGACAGGGCGGTGATCAATGACAGGGGGGTGATCAGGGAGTTTATATGGGGTGATCATGGGTGATCAGGGGTTTATAAGGGGTTAATAAGTGACGGGGGGGGGGTGTAGTGTAGTGTGGTGTTTGGTGCTACTGTCCTCTGGTGGTCGATCCTAACAAAAGGGACCACCAGAGGACCAGGTAGGAGGTATATTAGACGCTGTTATGAAAACAGCGTCTAATATACCTGTTAGGGGTTAAAAAATTCGGATCTCCAGCCTGCCAGCGAGCGATCGCCGCTGGCAGGCTGGAGATCCACTCGCTTACCTTCCGTTCCTGTGAGCGCGCGCGCCTGTGCGCGCGCGTTCACAGGAAATCTCGGCTCTCGCGGGAGGACGCGTATATGCGTCCACCCAGAAGAGCAGGACCGCCGGCAGGACGCAATCCTGCGTACGGCGGTCCTGAGGTAGTTAAAGAGGACCTTTCACCAAAAAACATGTATAGAAAAAGTTACATTGCCTAACACTGTGGCCCCCAGTGATGTATTTCTGGTCTCCGGTAGTTCTGGCGCCTCATCAGCAGCATCCTGTCAGTAAGTTTTTGTACTTACTGACAGGATGCTGCTGCTGCCGTCTATACCGCCGCTGCAAACCTCTCCCCCGGGGACTCCAAGATGGCGCGCGCCTCGGGATTTGTAAAAGCTCAAGTCAAGTCCAGAACTACCGGAGACCACAGCGGCCGAAAGAAAAAATAATCAGAAATGCATCACTGGGGGCCGCACTGTTAGGTAATGTAACTGTTTCTATACATGTTTTTTGGTGAAAGGTCCGCTTTAACAATAGTCCTAGGATCCTTTAATCTGTCATTTAAAACATCAAAACTGGTTTATCAAGAAGAAATGACAGCAGGAAATTCTTAGTTTTAACTGCAATAGTCATACATCCCCAAGGCTAGCTTTAAAGGGAGTTTGTCAGCAGTTCTGACCATGCTAAACTGCTGACAGCACTAGGCAGGGGCTGGGAAGAGCAGTAGAGGTTGAGCGAAGCGAGCTTTGGATCATAGATCCTAAGTCACTTTTGTCCAAACTTCGTTTGACTGTGCTGTACGGAGATCCTTCTCTATCCATCATTCAAATGTATGAGCTCCGGCAAGATTGACAGTGGGTTCACAGCTGAGCGTTTTACAGCGCGTTCCTATGCGCTGTAAAACGCTCAACAAGGAGAAACCAATGATTCCCTATGGGAATGGTTCTCACCTGGGCGTTTTACAGTGCGTACGATCGCGCTGTAAAACGCCCGACGCTCAAAAAAGTTCTTGAGCTTCTTTGGGGCGTTTTGTCGCGCGTTCCCGTACATAGACTTTCGGGAACGCGCGACAATGGGCGTTCACTTGTCTCTGTATGCGCGATTGTAAACGCCGGTACAATCGCGCATACAGAGCGCTCGACCGCGAACGCTCAGGTGTGAACCCAGGGTAAATTAGTTGAATAACTTCGACCATCGATTTTTAAACTTGAAAACCATTTTAAAACTTGATACTGAAGTTGGCTTCGTTACCAAGTGTTAAAATGGTATTTAAAGAGGACCTTTCACCTGGAAAAACATTTTTTTTGATACAACTAAGTATCCTGACATATACAGCGGCGCCCAGGGATCTCACTGCACTTACTATTATCCCTGGGCGCCGCTCCGTTCTCCCGTTATGTCCTCCGGTATCTTCGCTCAGTAAGTTATAGTAGGCGGAGACTGCCCTTGTTCTGTTGGGCGTTTCCTCCTCCTAGGCTGTAGCGCTGGCCAATCGCAGCGCACAGCTCACAGCCTGGGAGAAAAAAAACTCCCAGGCTCTGAGCTCTGCGATTGGCCAGCCCTACAGCCTAGGAGCAGGAGACGCCCACAGGACAAGGGCAGTCTCCGCCTACTATAACTTACTGAGCGAAGATACCGGAGGACATAACGGGAGAACAGAGCGGCGCCCAGGGATAATAGTAAGTGCAGGGCGCCGCTGTATATGTCAGGATACTTAGTTCACAATGTTTTTCCAGGTGAAAGGTCCTCTTTAAGTTTAAAAATCGGAGTCCAAAGTTATTCACCAAATTCTCATGAGACTTTGGTGATTACGAATTTCACCTCACCAGAGCCCATACATTTGAGTGCTGTACGGAGCAGGATCTCTGTACAGTATTAAAACAAAGTTTTGACCGAAGCTTGCTTCACTCAACACTAAAGAGAAGTACAAACATATCTATGTGTATGGCTGCCAGACACTGACAAGACCACCACAGAATGAACAGGAATTTCAATGTATATAACACAAGTAAAGGCTCATGCACACGACCGTAGCAAATTGCGCATCCGCAAAACATGGATACCGCCCATGCGCATTCCGCATTTTGTGGAATGGAACGTCCATCCCATAATAGAATAGTCCTATCCTTGTCCATAATGCAGACAGTTATAGGACATATTCTATTTTTTTGTGGGTGCCGGAGTGCTATCTGCATCTTTTGCAGCCCCACTGAAGTGAATGGGTCCACATCCGACCCACAAAAAACAAGGATTAGCTGCAGACCAAAAATACATTTCTGTTCTCTGTGGCACTTAGTCAGAACTCCTGCCCGCTCTTTGTTTACAAACTGCAGCGCTGCTAGGCCTGGATACGGCATAACCACTGTAGTGATTGGCTGCTGCTGTGAGGTGCTAAATCCAGCTCAGCTTATCTCCATCTATCTAAGGCAGGGATGGGCAAACTGCAGCTCTCCAGCTGTTGTAAAACTACAGCTCCCAGTATGCCCAGTCTGCCTACAGCTATCTGCCTACAGCAGGGTATGATGGGATTTGTAGTTTTACAACAGCTGGAGAGCCACGTTTTGCCTATCCCTGAACTAAGGGTACAACCATACGGCCTTATTAGTTTAATTAAGAGGTGGCTACGGCCGTACAACCTCAGTGGTCCCCTGTCGTAGCACGGCTACCCCGTTTGGTTATACCCTGATCCTGCTCTTAGATAGGGTAACATAGATCACTTGACACGTTTGCTTAAAAATACAGGCACTATTACGGGTGTAACACCTTGGCACATGCCAGTTTTGGACACGCAACACTCTTGTTGAGGAATACTGCGCACTCTTCACTTTTGACAGCAAAACTAAAGCTTGTATTAGACGGGCAGATAATCGTGCAGATCATCTCTAACAAGCGTTTCTATGATGATCTGGCAGTGTAAGGCCTCTTTCACACGGGCGTCGCGTGTGAGGGCCGGACAAGATGCGGGTGCGTTGTGGGAAAATGCTTGACTTTTCTGCGCAAGTGCAAAGCGTTTTAATGCGTTTTGTACGCGCGTGAGAAAAATCGGCATGTTTGGTACCCAGACCCAAACCCGGACTTTTTCCTGAAGAAAGTAGAAAGAAGAGGAGATCCGCTACGCGACCAGGTGGATGGGGTGAGTTAAATTTGTTTATTATTTTTAACCCCTCAATGGACATTTTACTAAGCATTCTGTATTAAGAATTCTATTATTTTCCCTTATAACTATTTAAGGTTTTTTTTTTTTTTTTTTTTTTTTTTTACAATGGAAGCCTATGGTGACGAATGCCACTGTATGACGCTGTCTGAGGCAACTGTGTAATGTATAAGTAATGTGTATAATCTGATGTAAATACAGCCTATGGGCCAGTTCAGTTTTTTGGAGCTGATTTTGGAGCATTTCTGCTGCAAAGTCCGCTCCAGAAAACATCTCAAAATAACATTCCATTCACTTCAATGGGAAGCAGCACTTGCTTTTTTTACACATATAAAAAAGAAGTGTGGAAAAAGAAGCAGAACACCCGATCTTGGGGCAGAATCGGTATTAAATCTACCACTGATATAAATGGAAAGCAGAAAAAAATAATCCATGTCAGTCCATGCAGTTTTTGTGCATTTTCGGTGG
The DNA here is from genome assembly GCF_014858855.1 of Bufo gargarizans. Classification (NCBI taxonomy): domain Eukaryota; kingdom Metazoa; phylum Chordata; class Amphibia; order Anura; family Bufonidae; genus Bufo; species Bufo gargarizans. Next base: position 279,369,138 of record NC_058084.1, on the reverse strand, counting down.
AGTTTTTGGCACAAACCCCCAATAATCCATATATAAAGGTGGCCAGTGATATACAAAATCTAAAGGCCAGACATACAAACAAAAATTGGGACCTAACAGGTGCATGCAGGAAGAGGGAGTTGATTGGGACTGCAGCTCTATTGGCATATTGGAGCCAACGTCTTCCCCTGTAAGTAATTTTTGTACTACCTCCATACCCGGTTAGTAAATTGATGTTGTATTTTGTGGTTAATCTCTAGGACCGCAGTGTTTCGTGTCTAGACCATCTGAATTGTATAAGAAGTACATTTTGGAAGATGGCTGTATCTTGAGCAGGACCATTATCTGACGGGTATGTGAGGCCTTGTGGGTAATACTTATCGAGCATAGGGAGAATCAGGGCATATATAGTTCTAGGTACGAGGACAGGGGGGTGCTACCATCCAGGGTCTTCCCTGGGCAAAGGGGTAGATAGGGGCAGCAAAGGGCTGATTAGGTCCAACCCCATATCTATACTCATCTCCTCCCCTATTCTCTTCCTGCATGCACCTGTTAGGTCTAAATTTTTGTTTGTATGTCTGGCCTTTAGGTTTTGTATATCACTGGCCACCTTTATATATGGATTATTGGGGTTCTTTTCCGCATTTTATGAGGACCTAATAAACTATTCAATTTTAGGTGTTATTTTTTTTTTCTGCTGGATTTACTGTTGCTCTTTATAACTCTAACACCTTTAAAGTATCATATAGCTGGATTTTTTTCATTTTTTGCACAACCTTTAAAATCCTCAAGCTGAAAATGTAACTTTGTATTGAAGTGAACATCCATTAATAAAAAATAGACGCATAAAAATAAAATGTAGTGTATATTCCGTGCTGATTTTTTAAACATGTTTCTCAAAGTCAGTTGTGTGGACTGGGCCTAAGGCCTCATGCACACGACCATGGTGTGTTTTGCGGTCCGCAAATCGCGGATCCGCAAGGCACGGATGGCATCCGTGCACGTTCCGTAATTTGCGGAATGGCACAGACAGCCTTTAATATAAATGCCTATTCTTGTCCGCAAAGCGCAGACAAGAATAGGATATGTTATATTTTTTTAGCGGGGCCACGGAACGGAGCAACGGATGCGGACAGCACACAGAGTGCTGTCCGCATGTTTTGCAGCCCCATTGAAGTGAGAGGGTCCGCATTCTTGCTGACCAAAACAACGACCGTGTGCATGAGGCCTAAGACTAGCATCAGTGGGGTATCTATCAGGGAAGCAGAGAAAGCAGCTGTATCTGGCCTCGGGAGCAGTACTAAATGATTTTGTTGCCAGGCCCCCTCGAAATGTGGTAACATTGGTACCTGGCCTCCTTAATTCATGAAAGGAAAGGCCCACCAGCCTGATTAATATGGTGCTGCATAGACCAAACAGAAGGAACAGAAGGAGAGGAAGGCATGGCAGCCTTGTCAAGGTATGTGCCCTGCCTCATTGCAGAGAGAGGGCATCCTGCAGGTTCAGGGCATGAGGGCAAGGCAGCTGAGAGAGGAAAGGTATGTGTTAGTGTAACACCCCATAGTGGTGTTACCATTCCTACACCCTGCTACTATCTCTAATGGTCTAACCCAAATGTCATCTGTGGATTTCTGTCCAGCTACTCTACATGGTGCAATGATAATATCTTTATGCAACTGTTCATTACATGTAATGTGCCTGGTTCACCAGCAGGTGGCAGAGCTATCCTTAAATAGAATGGAACTTACCATTCCATTCTCCAAGTGGGCCAGTCCTGCTTCCTGCCAAAAGGGTGGGGCAGAAGTTAGAGTTAGGGCTTGTTCACACGACTGTATGTATTTTGCTGTCCACAAAAACAGATCCACCAAAAATATGGATGACATCCGTGTGCATTCCATATTTTGCGGAACGGAACAGCTGGCCCTTCATAGAACAGTACTATCCTTGTCCGTAATGCAGACAATAATAGAACATGTTCTATCTTTTTGTGGAACGGAAATAATATGGGCATACGGAAATGGAATGCACACGGAGTACATTCCGTTTTTTTTTTTTGTTTTTTTGCGGACCCATTGAAGTGAATGGTTCCGCATACGGTCTGCAAAAAGAAAAACTGAACGAAAACTGAAAAAATATACAGTCGTGTGAATGAGCCCTTAGTTCTAGACAGGAGGAGTGTGATCACCCTAAGCTCTGCTGGCTATGAAGAAAGATGAGGACATTTTTCTTTGGCCACCACAAGAGAAATCGGCAAGAGGAAGAGTTTTTTGGCTGAAGATAAGTTTTACTGAGTGTCAGGAGGGGATTAACAGTAACAGATAACCAGACTTAAGCAGAATTTAGTGCAGCTTAAAGAAAGAAAGCAAAGTATTTAACCAAGCCTGTCAGTACAGCAGAGGGAGAGAGAGAAAGCAAGCAGAGTTATTGAAGAAGCCTTCCAGTTTATGCCAAAGCCTGCTGGGACCAAGACAAAGCTTAAAGATTGTTATGATGAACATTTATTCCATTAAAGCTGCTGTTCAACTACATACAAGGTTTAAACTCAATCTACCTTTTTCAAATCCCTCCATTATTCCCCTTTTTTATTGCTTCGGAGCCAAAGCCTGGGGTTCAGCAGTATCCAGGTAGGAGCACCGTGAAACATAAAGAGACATTTACGGCGCACTGTTACACCACTCTGCATTTCCTATTACACCTGGGTGGCGATAAAGGGCACCCGTTGCATTAGGCTATGGCGACATTGATCGCATGACAGCCAAGATTACTGAGTAGTGGTGATCCCGTAGAAATGCATGGTATCGCTGCGGCAGTCGCAAGAAATCCAACACGGCTGGATTTCCTGTGACTGCCACAAGCCACAAGAGTGGGGGTTGCATTGAAGGAGGGGGTTGTGAAGGGGGAGCCCCGTTTAAACATTTTCTGTGGGACCCAGTCATTTCTAGCTACACCACTGGGAGGAGCGATGGCATTAGTAATCACTTGTCCCCATACTGTGGAGGAGATCGCTGAAGGTAATAGCATTCTCCTCCACTGATGAGCAGGCAATTTCCAGGAAGGAACACTTCCTTCCCGACAATCGCCTGAATGATCTACGTGTCTAATATAAGCTTAAGGCCTATTGCACACGACCGTATGGCTTTTTCAGTGTTTTGCGGTCCACAAAAAACGGATCCCCAAAAGATACGGATGACTTTCGTGTGTATTGAATTTTTGGGCGGAACGGAACATCTGGCCCCTAGGAGAACAGTACTATCCTTGTCCGTAATGCGGACAATAATAGGACATGTTCTATCTTTGAACGGAATGGAAAAACGGAAATACGAAAACGGAATGCATACGGAATACATTCAGTTTTTTTTGCGAACCCATTGAAATGAATGGTTTCGTATAGGTCCGTATACAGAACGCAAACAACGCAACATGAACAGGAAAAAAAAAGTTTGTGTGCATGAGGCCTAACTCAGCATAACACGTTATTCATGTCATCAAAACCAGGATGAGCCCCCAGTATAAGTCAAGGGGGTTGTAGGGCACTGCTTGGATCCATCATAACACGGTTCAGACACAACACCATGGCTTTAGGCTGGGTTCACACCTGAGCGTTTTACAGCGCGTTCCTACGTGCTGTAAAACGCACAACAGGCAAGAACCAATGATTCCCTATGGGAATGGTTCTCACCTGGGCGTTTTACAGCGCGTACGATCGCGCTGTAAAACGCCCGACGCTCAAACAAGTGCTTGAGCTTCTTTTTGGGTGTTTGTCGCGCGTTACCGCACATAGATATTCGGGAACGCGCGACAATGTGTGTACCCCTATCTCTGTATGCGCGATTGTAAACGCCCGTACAATCGCGCATACAGAGCGCTCGTTTCAGAACGCTAAGGTCTGAACCCAGCGTAAGGGATGAAAGTAGCCCTAGAGTAAAATCCACATCGCTTAGTCACATTTTGAACAGACTTTTCACTGTTAACCCCTTTGCAACATCTGCCATACATGTAAGGCAGATGTTGAGGCTTTAAAGATGGCACAAGCACCATAGCTGTCAGGTGCCTACTGTTTTACTTGGCAGACAACCCCTGGCAGTGACCATGATTGGACATTCAATTGTGACCACAGCATTTGAGTGGTCATTTGGAGGGAGGGGGCTCCCTCTGATGCCCAAATGTCCTCCCATGACAAGATTGCAGGGTCCATTTGGTTGCTATTAAAGGGAACCTGTCACCATGAAATGCCATGCAGTCTGTAGGCAGCATTGCTATATTGTTTTATGAGAAAATATTCAGTATAAGGGCTAATGCACACAAATGAAGAAATACCTGAGGATGGATATCTATTTAGCAACCAATCAGATTCCTCCTTTGACTTACCAAAGGAGCTGTCAAAAATGAAAGGTGGAATCTGATTGGTTGTTATGGGCAACTAAGCCCATTCTACTTTACACCAGTTTGATAAATGACCCCCTTAGTTTGTGGGCTCCATTGGAGATAGCAAGTGATGATAATGTCTGTAAAGAGCTGCAGAATATGGCAGTGAGCGAGTAAATAAGTAATAAATTAAATAAATGCAAAAGAAAGGTCATGAAAACCAACTAAACTAAATATAGGTACACACCACTGCTGGTTAACTGTGAGTGGGCTGAAAGAAATGGAAAGTTTGTGTAGAAAGTGCTACAATATACTGACCCTATAGTTTGTGAGGATTGTTACTGTGCCTGGCATTCATCTGAAAAGGACATTTAAAGAGGAACTTTCACCTTTACTTCTGGGGTACTTGCTGATGCTGCCACCCTGCCTGTTTTTAAATATGGCTCCTATGTCCTGTTGTGCCCCCCTGCTGTTTCCCGCCCAGTATGGGCGGAGACGCCAGGGTTTCTCAATGGGCATCTCCTTCCCCCTGGCTGTGCCGCTATCCAATCACAGCAGAGAGCGTCACAGCCAGGGAGAAGGTGAGCTTTTTTTTCCCCTGGCTGTGCCGCTATCCAATCACAGCAGAGAGCGTCACAGCCAAGGAGAAGGTGAGCTTTTTTTCCCCCTGGCTGTGCCGCTATCCAATCACAGCAGAGAGCGTCACAGCCAAGGAGAAGGTGAGCTTTTTTTCCCCCTGGCTGTGCCGCTATCCAATCACAGCAGAGAGCGTCACAGCCAAGGAGAAGGTGGGCTTTTTTCCCCCTGGCTGTGCCGCTATCCAATCACAGCAGAGAGCGTCACAGCCAGGGAGAAGGTGGGCTTTTTTTCTCCTTGGCTGTGACGCTTTCCGCTGTGATTGGATTGCAGCACAGCCAGGGGGAAGGAGACGCCCCCTGAGAAACCCTGGCGACTCCTCCTCCCTGTACCGATACTTAGTATTAGCATACTGGGCGAGAAAACTACAGGGGGGCACAGCGGGCGTAGGGACCATATTTAAAAAAAACTGGCAGGGTGGCAGTACCCCACAAGTAAAGGTATTTATCTAGAATAAAAATAAAAAAAAACCATGAAAGGTCCTCTTTAAAGGTGTTGTCCAGGTTCAGACATACCTCCATTTTCACCCAGGCAGCTCCCCTGACAAATTGCGCAGGGCAAAGGCATTTTTAGGAGTTCCTAATGGGGAACTGGCTCTCCATGGGGCTGCCAAGAAGCACGGTGATGTCACCACCACTGATTGGCGGGCTGTAGCGCTGCCCTAGCCAGTAAAACAAAGCCTGCCCATTAGAGCCGGTGACATCACCGAACACACTGCCGGGCGGAAGTTTCCGCCCAGCAGTGTGTTATGATAAACAAAAGAGCCCTTGCCCTGCGCGATTTAGCGCAGAGCAAGGGAGCGCATCGGAGCATGAGATGCTCCGATCCTAGCCTCAGGGGGGCTGCCTGGGTGAAAATACGGGTATGTCCGGGTTCAGCTCTGAACCCAGACAACCACTTTAAAGGTAATCTGCTTTCAGGAAATATTAACAATGGTATATCAGATGAATAATCCCTCCCGACTACCCCATAAACATGCACCCTCAGCTTGGCTAGCCATGCACGTTTTCTCAATAAGGACAGGCGGCTTATATCCCAGGGAACAAAGGGATCGGACATGTTGGAATACAACATCCCCCAACAGCTGCCGTTGTAGGCGACTTTGGCGTTGCCCACACATTCCATGGTAAAAGATGGCTGAAATCTGCCAACGTACACCCACTGTGCATTACCAGCGTAAACACTGTCCTAGTGCCTACTAGCTTCACTCCTCCATTTGTATGAAGTGTCACCAGCTGGTAATGACATTCCCCATGTAAACATTACAGACACGGTGGATGCCAATATAAGAGAACTGGTCTGACCTGGCGTCCACACACAGGTGAGGGCTTCTTGTCCATTCCTGGCAGTAACCATACACTTCCCAGCAGTTGCTATTCTTCCACATGCACGTAGCCTGTACCTTTATCAATAAGACGGTATGAGGGGATTGCTAGTTGTGTAATAACCTGCTAGTATGTCACTGGGCAGGCAGCGACCACCTCAGGAGCTGGAAATCTTTTGTACTTTCCATGTGATCGTGTCATTTCCGTGCACGCCCTATCAGACTCGTCACATACACAGAGCAGAGGGCATGTCTACCCAATGCCTCCAGAGAGAATGCTCTGGCCGCTGTACAGCTCCACAAGGCACAGGCTGCTTCCAGCCCGGGCATCACTACATGTGGCCGCCCGGGCACAATGCACAGCCCCCCCCTCCCAGGGTCACACAAGGCTGGCTGCCAGCCCCCTCAATCTCCCATACTTACTGGAGACAGTCCTCCTCCAGGCTCTTTGTTCTCCTCCACAGTAAATACACGCACGCTGCCTTCCTTTGTTTCCTGCCTTCTTCTCCTGCTCCTAAACATTCCCAGTCTGTGACATGGTGGCCGCAGTGACAACAAGCTGAGGTGACGGTGCCTCTGCAGGGCTGGAGAGTCTGGGGGCATGTGAAGCTCTGCACCCACCCAGCTCACTCCAGGCACGCCTCTCTCATGTCACCGAGCTGTGGGGAAAGCCAGGGCTATGACAATTCCCAGACAGATCACTGGGACCATGCTTTGACAAGTAGAAGAATGGTCTCCAATAAATGTCTGTTACTGGGAGCACTATTAGCATGCTGCTAAGAGAGATGATAACAAACATGGCCTCAGGGCAGAGACTGTCAGTCATCTTTTCTAGATACATTCCTCCCAACCTCTGAAAAGCCCATGGGGGCAATATCAGAGGCTACATGTGCCACCGCAAATTTTGTTTACACTAAGCCACGCCTTCAACTCCACCAATGCCAGTCTGTACACACTCAAAACCCCCTAGTCCCCTTTGTGGCTAGAGTTGCCACCTTTCCCAACAAAAAATACTGGCCATGTTAAGCCATACCCCAAAGGGGGATGTGGCTTAGCACAGGGTGTTAAGTTGCTATGTAATAATGTGGCCCCCAGTATAGTAATGTCTCTATTAGTGCCCCCCAAAAGTAATAATGCCCTCTTTAGTGGCCCCAGTAATAGTAATGCCTCTATTAGTGCCCCCCAGAATTAATAATACCCCCATTAGCACCCCTCAGAATTAATAGTGCTCCCAGTAATAGTAATGCCTTTATTAGTGCCCCACAATAATATTGATGCCCCAATTAGTGCCCCCAGAATGAATAATGTCTCTATTACTGCCTCCCAGAAATAATAATGCCCCTATTAACACCCCCAGAATTTATAGTGTCCCCATTAGTTCCCTCAGTAATAGTAATGCCCCCAATAATGTTAATGCCCCCAGTAGTGCCCCCCCAATAATAGCAATGCTCCCATTAGTGAGCCCCAGTAATAATAATGCCCCCAGTAATAGTAATGCCCCCATTAGTGCCCCAGTAATGCCCCTCAGTAATATTAATGCCCCCATTAATAACCTTAGTAATAGTCATGACCCTATCAGTGCCCCCAGTAATAGTAATGCCCCCAGTAATAGTAATGCCCCCAGTAGTGCCCCCGGAAACAGTAATTTTCCCTTCTCTTCTTAACACAAAAAGGAGGGGGGCGAGAGTTGAAGGCTGTACTAATGACACCCACAATGGAAGTGCTCATTAGTAATAGTCCTTACTACCAATTATTATTGCCAGTAGAAAAAAATTACTGGCACCGGCAGGGTCACTAAATTACCGACTTGGCCGGTGAGATACCGGCCGGGTGGTAAGCCTATTTGTGGCCCCAAACAGTAGATATGCCCCCTTAGTGTCTTCTTCTCTTGGTGTCTCCACATAGTAATGATGTCCCTAAGTGCCCCTTCACAATAGAATGCCCCTTTAGTGCCCCCACAAAGTAGTAAAGATACTTAGGTGCTTTCTTCACGGTAATGATGCTCCCTTGGTCCCCCCACACAAAAGAGATGCAGCTGCCCCCTTACAAGTAGCTATGCCTCCTTAGTGGTTCACATAGTATTTATGCTCCCTTAGAGCTCCCCAGTACTGCCCTCTTAGTGCCCCTTCCCAATAAGGGGGCACTAATTGAAAATAATAACTAGCCCCATGCCCTTTTCCTCCATCACAGCAAATCTTCTGTTCCTGGAGCTTCGGTAACAACTCCTGAGGGAAGTTTAACCCCTTCTCGATATCTGCTTCACATGTACAGTGGAAGTTGGGTCTTTAAAGATGGAGTCCTAACCGTTGTGTGCCTGCTGTTTTACACAGCAGACTCCGAGTGGCAGAGTCCATAATCGACGATACAGAGCAAGTCTGCTACAGGCAGGGTCTCCATAGGAACCTATGTGCAGCAGCCTCGGATCATTCAGGAGTGGTAGAAAAAAAGCAGATCAACGGGCGCACGTTTCTCTGCATTACTGGCGGCCTGACAGCTTCATCAGGCATATAACATACAGCGTCTTTGTGGCAGTATTTAACCCTAAAGAACCTGAAGGGATACATAGGTCACCGTTCACTCACAACTTTCATCAATCATGGCAGTGTCTTGTAGGGAATAATGTGTACAACTTTTTGCATGTAGGACAGGGTGTTTCTGAAGCAATTTAATTTACACTCACTGAGCGATAGAGGGATAATGGTATAATGAGTGATAAGAGAAGTCATGATCCAAAAAGAGGGGGGAGGAGAGAAAATAACTTAAAGGGTTTCTGTCACCTAAAATGGTATGGGTATTAAGCTGGCTGACATTAGAGAGTGTAATGTCAGCTGAACATAACTATATTCGTGCCATCTCACTGCCTAAAGCCCTTATTGAAAAAAAACGTCTGTGTCTGCAGTGTAAATCTCGCACAGTTCAGTATTTGGCGCAGGCCCAGTGAGGAAAGGACTCACGGCGGCTGCTGGCTTCCTCACTGCGCCTGCACCGAATACTGAACAGCGTGAGTATTACACTGCAGACACGACCGGCGGGAGGAGAGCAGCGCTGCCCTGGCCCTGTCAATCAAGAGAAGAAGGGCGTGAAAAGAGGTGGGCAAACTGAGCCTCTAGGAGCAGGTGCAACGCCCCCCTGTTCCTAGAGGCTAATTAGCATATTATAAAAGTTAGTTTTTCTCAATAAAGGCTTTAGACAGTGAGATGGCACTAATATAGTTATGTTCAGCTGACATTAGCACATCGCTAATGTCAGCCAGCTTAATACCCATTTTTCAGGTGACAGTAACCCTTTAATATTTCGAGAATAAATGATAAAAAGAAAGAAAATCTATACTATATACTATTAAAACCATACAAGATACAGTCAGGTCCATATATATTGGGACATTGACACAATTTGAACATTTTTGACTCTATACACCACCACAATGGATTTGAAATGAAATGAACAAGATGTGCTTTAACTGCAGACTGTCAGCTTTAATTTGAGGGTATTTAAATCCAAATCAGGTGAACGGTGTAGGAATCACAACAGTTTGCATATGTGCCTCCCACTTGTTAAGGGACCAAAAGTAATATATCATAAATCAAACTTTCACTTTTTAATACTCGGTTGCAAATCCTTTGCAGTCAATTACAGCCTGAAGTCTGGAACGCATTGACATCACCAGACGCTGGGTTTCATCCCTGGTGATGCTCTGCCAGGCCTCTACTGCAACTGTCTTCAGTTCCTGCTTGTTCTTGGGGCATTTCCCCTTCAGTTTTGTCTTCAGCAAGTGAAATGCACGCTCAATCGAATTCAGGTCAGGTGATTGACTTGGCCATTGCATAACATTCCACTTCTTTCCCTTAAAAAACTCTCTCTGGTTGATTTTTCAGTATGCTTTGGGTCATTGTCCATCTGCACTGTGAAGAGCCATCCAATGAGTTCTGAAGCATTTGGCTGAAAATGAGCAGATAATATTGCCCAAAACACTTCAGAATTCATCCTGCTGCTTTTGTCCGCAGTCACATCATCAATAAATACAAGAGAACCAGTTCCATTGGCAGCCATATATGCCCACGCCATGACACTACCACCACTATGCTTCATTGATGAGGTGGTATGCTTAGGATCATGAGCAGTTCCCTTCCTTCTCCAAACTCTTCTCTTCCCATCACTCTGGTACAAGTTGATCTTGGTCCCATCTGTCCATAGGATGTTGTTTCAGAACTGTGAAGGCTTTTTTAGATGTCGTTTGGCCTTCCTGTTTTTGAGGCTCACCAATGGTTTACATCTTGTGGTGAACCCTCTGTATTCACTCTGGTGAAGTCTTCTCTGGATTGTTTACTTTGACACATATACACCTACCTCCTGGATAGTGTTCTTGATCTGGCCAACTGTTGTGAAGGGTGTTTTCCTCACCAGGGAAAGAATTCTTCAGTTATCCACCACAGTGGTTTTCCATGGTCTTCCGGGTCTTTTGGTCTTGCTGAGCTCACCGGTGCGTTCCTTCTTTTTAAGAATGTTCCAAACAGTTGTTTTGGCCATGCCTAATGTTTTTGCTATCTCTCTGATGGGTTTGTTTTGTTTTTTTCAGCCTAATGATGGCTTGCTTCACTGATAGTGACAGTTCTTTGGATCTCATCTTGAGAGTGGACAGCAACATATTCCAGATACAAATAGCAGACTTGAAATTAACTCTGGACCTTTTATCTGCTCATTGTAATTGGGATAATGAGGGAATAACACACACCTAGACATAGAACAGCCGAGAAGCCAATTGTCCCATTACTTTTGGTCCCTTAACAAGTGGGAGGCACATATGCAAACTGCTGAAATTCCTACACCATTCATCTGATTTGGATGTAAATACCCTCAAATTAAAGCTGACAGTCTGTAGTTAAAGCACATCTTGTTTGTTTCATTTCAAATCTATTGTGGTGGTACATAGAGCCAAAAATGTTAGAATTGTGTCGATGTCCCAATATTTATGGACCTGACTGTATATACAGCCATGGCCAAAAGTTTTGAGAATGACATAAATATTCGTTTTCACAAAGTTTGCTGCTAAACTGCTTTTAGATCGTTGTTTCAATTGTTTCTGTGATATAGTGAAATATAATTACATGCACTTTATACGTTTCAAAGGCTTTTATCAACAATTACATGACATTTATGCAAAGAGTCAGTATTTGCAGTGTTGGCCCTTCTTTTTCAGGACCTCTGCAATTTCGACTGGGCATGCTCTCAATCAACTTCTGGGCCAATTCCTGACTGATAGCAACCCTTTCTTTCATAATCACTTCTTGGAGTTTGTCAGAATTAGTGGGTTTTAGTTTGTCCACCCGCCTCTTGAGGATTGACCACAAGTTCTCAATGGGATTAAGATCTGGGGAGTTTCCAGGCCATGGACCCAAAATGTCAAAGTTTTGGTCCCAGAGCCACTAAGTTATCACTTTTGCCTTATGGCACGGTGCTCCATCGTGCTGGAAAATGCATTGTTCTTCACCAAACTGTTTTTGGATTGTTGGAAGAAGTTGCTGTTGGAGGGTGTTTTGGTACCATTCTTTATTCATGGCTGTGTTTTTGGGCAAAATTGTGAGTGAGCCCACTCTCTTGCATGAGAAGCAACCCCACACATGAATGGTCTCAGGATGCTTTACTGTTGGCATGACACAGGACTGATGGTAGCGCTCTAGACAAGCCTTTTTCCTGATGCCCCAAACAATCGCAAAGAGGCTTCATCAGAGAATATGACTTTGCCCCAGTCCTGAGCAGTCCATTCACCATATTTTCTGCAGAAGATCAATCTGTCCCTGATGTTTTTTTTGGAGAGAGGTGGCTTCTTTGCTGCCCTTCTTGACACCAGGCCATCTTCCAAAAGTCTTCGCCTCACTGTGCAAGCAGATGCGCTCACACCTGCCTGCTGCCATTCCTGAGCAAGTTCTGCACTGGTAGCACTTCGATCCCGCAGCTGAATCCTCTTTAGGGGATTAGGTAATTAGGGGAGAGTTTATTTCCCTGGCGTCAAAATTAAATAAAGCTAGGCAAAAAAAGACAAATTAAATATTCTCTAGAATCTCTAAGCTAGAATGCTGCCACAAACGTCATAGGAAAAGCGACACCCTAGATAAACTCAACATGGCCAGAGAGGAGCTTAAGACTAATCTAAATGCTCAAACAGCAAAATTATACTTAGCCTTAAAACAAAAAATTTCTTTGCCCATGGCAATAGATCTTCCAAATTTATGATTGCGATGCTACGCCAGCAAAAATGCAAATCTAGGATAGAGGCTATCAAAACTTGTGGACAGCGACTACATAGAGATGACAGTGTCATCGCCCAGGCTTTCCATGATTTCTATTCTGAACTCTACAATATTAATGCAGCTGAACCAGATAAGACCATACAAGATATAAATAAACTTACTTCGGATTTTCCTAAGTAAACTTAAATTACCTAATATTAATGAAGATCAGAAACTCAGTCTATGCACTCCAATTTCAGATAAAGAGGTCATGGAAACACTGAAAACAGTCGCCAAAGGGAAATCCCCAGGTCCGGATGGCCTGCCAGCCATATATTATGTAACCTTCAAAGATATTCTAGTTCCCCATATGGCTCAAGTATATAATACAGCATTAACTGGAACACCTTTCACTCCCCAAACATTAAGTGCTCATATTACACTAATTCCCAAACCCCAAAAAGACCATACACTCTGTTCAAGCTACAGACCCTTTTCTTTACTGAACCTAGACCTTAAAATTTATGCTAGAATCCTCTCAGCCAGAATAAAACCCCTACTCCAAGACTTGATTAACCCTCATCAAACTGGCTTTGTTTTAGGCAGAGAAGGGAAAGACGGCATGTACAAAATTATTAATGCCATATCCCTAGCAAGAAAGAACAAAATGCCTATTGTACTGCTCGGGACAGATGCCGAAAAAGCATTTGATAGAGTGGCCTGGCCCTTTTCACTAGCACCTTGGAAAAATTTGGAATTCCAAATACATTTATAAAAGCTATTTTTTCAATGTACGCCTCTCCATGCACTTATATAAAAGTAAATGACATTCTGTCCCGGGCAGTATATATTAATAATGGAACCAGACAGGGCTGCCCATTATCCCCTTTATTATTTATTTTATCAATAGAACCTCTGCTACAAGCTATAAGGACCCTGGAATTAAAGGACTAAAATGTGGTGACTAAGGGCCCTTTCACACTTGCGTTGTCCGGATCCGGCATAGAGTTCCGTCGTCGGGGCTCTATGCCGGAAGAATCCTGATCAGGATTATCCTAATGCATTCTGAATGGAGAGAAATCCGTTCAGGATGCATCAGGATGTCTTCAGTTCCGGAACAGAACACTTTTTGGCCGGAGAAAATTTTTGCTCCGGCCCAAAATCCTGAACACTTGCCGCAAGGCCGGATCCGGAATTAATGCCCATTGAAAGGCATTGATCCGGATCCGGCCTTAAGCTAAACGTCGTTTCGGCGCATTGCCGGACCCGACGTTTAGCTTTTTCTGAATGGTTATCATGGCTGCAAGGACGCTAAAGTCCTGGCAGCCATGGTAAAGTGTAGCGGGGAGCAGCATACTTACCGTCTGTGCGGCTCCCGGGGTGCTCCAGAGTGACGTCAGGGCGCCCCAAGCGCATGGATCACGTGATCACATGGAACACGTCATCCATGCGCACTGGGGGCTCTGACGTAATTCTGAAATGCCCAGGGAGCCACACGGACTGTAAGTATACCGCTCCCCCGCTCCCCGCTCCTACTATGGCAACCAGGACTTTAATAGCGTCCTGGGTGCCATAGTAACACTGAACGCATTTTGAAGACGGATCCGTCTTCAAATGCTTTCAGTACACTTGCGTTTTTCCGGCAAGTGGAGTACACGACGGATCCGGACAACGCAAGTGTGAAAGGGCCCTTAGAGATAAAACAAGCAGCGTATGCAGATGACCTCCTGTTGGTTGTCTCAAATCCCAAACAAGCTTTCCCTCTTATAATTGATATCCTAGACAGATTTGGAGAAATATCCAAATTTAAAATGAATATCTCAAAGTCACAAGCGATGGGCCTTTTCTATTCCCATAACGCTCTTAAACATCTAGAGAAGGATTCCCCTTTCCAATGGACTAAAAGTTCATTGAAATTCTTAGGTGTTAACATCCCTCCCAACCTTAATAAGCTATTTGGCTTAAACTTTATCCCACTTATAAAATCCATACCAAACTCAATATGTTGAGTTCTTGGAAACCCACCTTTATATCATGGCTAGGATGGAAAAATATGTTCAACACCTTAATTTTGCCTAAGCTTACATACCTCATACAGGTGCTCCCAATCAAACTTCCAAAATATTTCTTGACATCCTTTAAGAAAATTTGCTCTAACTACATTTGGGGAAATATAAAACCAAGGATCTCCCACAACATCCTTCAGCTACCCACAACCAAAGGATGGATTGGCCTCCCTTCCTTAGATAGATATATTACAGCTGTCCACCTTAGCAGAATTATAGATTGGGTGCATTGAGTACATTTTTTATGGCTTGCTTTTAAAAATGGCTTTCTTCTTGCTACTCTCATAACAGCCAGACTAAGGCCTCTTTCACACGGGCATCATATTTTTGGCCCGGATAAGAGGCGGGTGCGTTGCGGGAACACGTGCGATTTTTCTGCGCAAGTGCAAAACATTGTAATGCGTTTTGCACTCACGTGAGAAAAATCGCGCATGTTTGGTACCCAAACCCGAACTTCTTCACAGAAGTTCGGGCTTGGGATTGATGTTCTGAAGATTGTATTATTTTCCCTTATAACATGGTTATAAGGGAAAATAATACAGTGAATAGACTGTCACCTAGAAACCATGCGTGAAAATCGCACCGCATCCGCACTTGCTTGCGGATGCTTGTGATTTTCGCTCAACCCCATTCATTTCTATAGGGCCTGCGTTACGTGAAAAAACACTGAATATAGAACATGCTGCAATTTTCACGCAACGCATAAGTGATGCGTGAAAATCAACGCTCATGTGAACAGCCCCAGAGAAATGAATGGGTCCGGATTCACGCATCGCACCCGCGCGGAATACTCGCCCGTGTGAAAGGGGCCTAATAGTTGTCCGGTGGAGAGATTCTCCCACCTGAGCTATAAATCTCTGCAGCTTCTCAAGAATGTCAATTGGCCTCTTGGCTGCTTCTCTAGTGCTCTTCTTGTCTGGACTGTCAGTTTAGGTGAATGGCCATGTCTTGATAGGTTTGCAGTTGTGCCATACTCCTTCCATTTTCGGATGATGGATTGAATAGTGCTCTATGAGATGTTCAATGCTTGGAATAATTTTTTATAACCTAACCCTGCTTTGCACTTCTCTACAACTTTATCCCTGACCTGTCTTGTGTGTTCCTTGGTTTTCATGATGCTGTTTGATCTCTTATAAATCTCGGAGGCCTTCACAGAATTATTTACGTGACTTCTGAAAGCATTTGATCACACTAGATTTTATTTAGGGGTATCAGAGTACAGGGGACTGAATACAAATGCACACCACACTTTTCAGATTTTTATTTATTAAATATTTTGAAAAACATGTATCATTTTCTTTTTACTTCACACATACTTGCTACTTTGTAAGGGTCTATCACATAAAATACCCTAATAAGCATGTATGTTTGTGGGTGTAACATGAAAAAATGTGGAAATGTTAAGGGGGTATGAATACTTTTTCAAGGAACTGTATATGTATATAAGAAAAAAAATCGATTTCAGCTTACCGACCGTCCTCCTTCGCCGTGCATGAATCCCCGACCAGGAATCAATAAAAAAAGTAGAAAAAATCCAGCAGCAGGCTCAGGATAAAATCCAATTTCTTTATTATAAAATCCATAGGCTGACCAGACAGGCAGGGTTTACGCGTTTCTACTGTACATCTTAATCATTTATAACTTTTACTGGTATACTTTTTAAGAGAAAAAGCGCCACGTACAAACAATGAAGATATGGCTTAAAAAGTATGGAACAGTCTTACCAGTCCGACGCAACCCTGATAAGGACCAAGGATCCATAATTGCTTTCCAAACTGCCAGTGGGAGTGCCCCTATCTAACTACCATTACTCTACACATGGTTTTTACGTCTTAATCATGACTAGTGATGAGCGTCATAGGTCAAATTTGTTTTCGCGATATTTCACAGATTTTTCGCATATTATTTGCAATAAATTTGTGAATTCTAGAATTTGTGATCTCCAGCAATTATTTTGGCAACTGCGCAAATCGGCACTAATGATGCGCATATTTTTGCACAATGCATGCACCTTTACATTCTATCAGGTCTGAGTAGATATTACTGATAGGTGCACTAAATATTGTGACATCACAGCACTATGTCTGTAGCATGTACGTATGGACAGCAGAGAAACGGTAATTTCTATCACACTTCCTAACACCCTGCACTGGAATCTATCAGCTACCCTATATCACTATCTAACCTAAACTGACTATCTCCCACTAACTATCTGTATTATATTTATGAGCTAACTAACTAACTAACTAACTATCTAATGTAATTGGATAAGGAATAGGATCCATATGAAAGCACAGAGCACAGCAATGACACTGCTCTCTCTCAGAACTGTAAAATACTGCACACAAGGGCTGCTGGGGAGGTTCTTATATAGTAAGGGGTAGGCAACTTTCCTATTGGTTGCTAGGGATGTTGCTAAGCTCAGACAAAGACATTGCAGCCTTCTCATTGGCCCATGAAAGAATATCATCCTTCTCTCTATGCACCGTGATTACTTTCTGTGTCCCCGAAGACAGACGTCTGGAGAACGTGTCAATTACAGATGCAGAATTATGTCAGAAACAGTTCTATTTATTGTTGTCGTACAGGGCCTTTTATACTTTCAAACATACATACAAGAATAGCTTGAGCTCTTATTACAATAGTAGCAGTTCCTTATACAGAAAGAAAGGCATCTCATTATAATAAATGCTGACTAGAAACTTCTCCTTATAAAGACAGAAGGTAATTGTATACATAGTCACCCTTCAATATGATGTCACCCAACCTCTTGTCCTTCATACAGATCACACAGCTAATTCTGTTTAACCCTTCAATCCCCTCTTAAGTCATAAATATGACTTATCTTTTCTCTCTCAACAAGAGGTAAGTAGCATATGCTTGACCAGGGTCTGTGGGTTTTGGACACATTGCACAAAACATCTGTATGAGGGAAGGGATACATTGGATGCAACAACATATACCAATCAAGGAAGCAATGATAATTATAATACTGATCAATGATGTTCTAAACCAGCTCAAATCCAGCAGCCAGCTCAATAACCAGTCCCACCAAGATGATGAATCAACATCTTTCCTGATATCATTAGCAATTTCATGTAACCCTTGAATATGGGACTGGATTGATCTGGAATGATCAGATAAATTAAAACAACACATTCCTTTAAAATCTTGACATCCTATATTATGCTTCAGTAACAGATAATCTACAGCAAATCTAGTTTCTAGCACTGCTCCTCTTATACCTTGTATATCTAAAAGCATGTCTGATAAGGCGATAGAATTTATAGTACGAGTATTATATATAGCCAGTCCAGGCACCCCTAGTATAGAGGTGCCCAAACTTATATATTCTGTATGGCTGAGAAGGGGTAAAGTAGAGTCACAATCTGCTGATAAAGTCTTGGTAACTGATCTGTAAGCTCTCCTGATAGGGGGTTAACTGGGAAGAGCCAAAGTCAGCCTGGATAACGCACAGGGACCTCCAATAACATTAGCAGGAATGTAATTGTAGGTGCTGTTACCACAAGACAAAAACCATCACTTAGGGAGCATAGGGAGCATTATATTATAGATAAAACTAGGAGTCACAATGGTCTTATTACAACTCATGGAATTATCCAGGGAGCTAGCAAGCCTACTATTCTTTTTACAGGTGTCGGCAATATAATCATATACACTATTCCTAGGTAGTCCATTTTTTATGTCTCTATTATCACAATATAAAGTCATATCCTGGGAAAAAGTAAAACAAGTTTCTGCTGTAGTCATATTAATAGTTGTTATTCTAATATTATCCCTGCTATTTCCTATTTTATGACATTCCCCACAGAAGTCATACAAGGGAATAAAGGATTGTGTATTGTTAGCCTTCGACCAGACTTCAAGGAGGGAGTCATCGGGGGTAGGCACAGCAATAACACATGTTTGTATAAGATCCCGTGGGCTCTGTAAGTCTTTAAGGCACAATGAACTAACATTTAGGGCATTTGCCATCCTGACTATACTATTCTGTTCAGAATAAAAGGGGATGGGAGCAAAGGGATCTTGCTCCTGAGCTCTTTTATATACTGGCTGATTATTTGGTGCACCGCAGAAGAAACTCATCTCCTCTGGGTGATAAATACATGTAGTAATAAGCCAGACTAATAATTATCAGCAGACAAACAAATCTCCCAGAATATTGTGGGGTCATCATCTTCAGCCTGTGGCAAAGCACTTTTCAGGGAAACTTCTTCTGAGCTCCCCTCTTTGCTCAGGGATTTCACACCTGCTTCACCCTCTTTATCTTTGTCCGTCACCGGAGAAGAAGCCTCAGGGACCCTTTTCACTCTGCAAGCGTGAATCCAGATTGGAGCCTCTTCTGTGAGAATCGCTGTTCTGGTGACTGCTACCACTCGGCTGGGTGGTCCAAACAGGAACTCAGTCTGTTTTCGTCCTTTTGCCAGGCGCTGGACTATCACCACATCTCCTGGTTGGAAAGGATGCGTAGGTTCCTGTGGAGAGAAAGGAGAGGCACGAACAATATCTTGTTCAATTTGATCTAAAGTTTCTATAAGTTTCCTCACATACTCTGCTTGTACTACTTCTAGATCCCCTTTTTCTATCACAGGGGCCTTTGACCCCAAGGGGTGGGGAAGGGTCTTCCCATTAGGACCCCAAATGGTGAGTACCCAGTATCCTTGTTAGGCTGCATCCTAATTTCGGAGACATATAATACTCCGGTAAACATAAGATTGTACCTTTGATCTAAGACCTGGTATAAAAAAATCTCTCTGAATGAGGTCAGTGGTTGCCTGTGCTCCCCTATGGCCAAGACCATGATACTGTGCAATTAAAATCGGGGCGCTTGCAACTGGGATACATGGATTCCCCTCTTTGCAGAGAAGACCCGTATTAGGGTCTTGTACTGCACCTACCGACTGTCATGCCAGTTTGTCGCTGAGCAATAGATTGTCCGTAAGGGTAATGTCTGGAACAAGGGAAGGCCTTTGAACTGTCGCTGCCGTCCCTGATCAGCTAGGGCATTCCCTTTAGCTATGTGTGTTCGTAGTCCAATATGTGCCTTGCAATTGATAAGAGCAACTTCACTCGGTAAGTGGATGGTGGCCAGGAGATCATGTTCCAGGGTGGAATGTGAGATACATCTCCCATCTGCAGCTATGAAACCTCTCCTCTGCCAGATTACCCCATGATCATGGACAACCCCAAAGGCATACTTGGAATCGGTGTATACATTAACATCATTCCCCTCAAAGAGACAACAAGCCCTAGTGAGGGCAATCAGTTCAGCAGCTTGGGCCGATTGAAAAGGTATAGGATTTGATTCCAGTATAACATCAGGGAGCTGAACCACAGCGTATCCGGCATGATAAGTGTTGTCATTAGGGCGGGAACAGGATCCATCCACAAATACATCAGGAGCCCCTTCAATGGGTGTGGACTGTAAGTCAGGCCTAGGTGAGGTATGTTCATGTATGAGTTCAGTACATGCATGGGGAGGAGGCAAATCATCCTGCTCTCCCTTGTAGCCAAGTAGAGCATTCAGTATAGCCATTGGACCGAACGTGGGCGCTGAGTATTTGATATGAAGTTGAGGATTAGATAGCAACAAAACTTCATATCCACTCAGTCTCTGTGCTGACATATGTTGTGTATGTATGTTCCTCAATAGGGCCTGAACATCGTGTGGCATTAAGAGTAGTGGGATGACCTAGGGTGATAGGCGTGACCATCTCAGCGACCATAGCACAGGCTGCCAAACTCCTGAGACACGCAGGCATGCCCTGAACCTGTACCGGAACCACTTTTGAGAAAAAAGCAACAGGGTGGAATTTACCTCCATGATCCTGCGCCAGGACTCCTGCCATGGTTTTACAATTGTCCCTGGCAAATAAGTGAAACATCACACCATAGTCGGGTAAGCCCAAACCAGGACTTGAAACCATTGCACATTTCAAATGACTAAAAGCTTGTAACATGTCATCAGACCATTGAATGAAGTCAGGCATCTCAGTATCAGTGGCTTGTCTCAGAATATTATTAGGAACAATCAGCAATCCATTGGCGGCAGTAACCAATCATGCCAAGAAAGGTCAACATGTCTTTCCAGGTTCGTGGGCGGGGCAGACCCAGTATGGCGGTAATTCTGGCATGGCTGATTCTCCTCTCACCTTTACTGAGAACAAAGCCCAAATACTCAACACTGTCCATACACCATTGTAATTTCTTCCTAGAAACTTTGTGACCACTGTCACATAGCCACAGTAGTAAACTAACACAGTCTGCCTGGCAGGCCTCCCGAGTAGAACTACATATGAGGAGATCGTCCACATATTGTAGAAGGACAGAACCATGAGGGGCAGTCCAAGGGCGCAGTGTAATGTGGAGGACAATGGAGTAGACTACTGGAGAGTCTATATAACCCTGAGGTATTCTACACCAAGTATACTGGCAAAATCTAAATGTGAAAGCAAAAAGTGGTCGTGTCTCCTTGTCAACTGGGACAGAAAAAAATGCATTCATCAAATCAATAACAGAGAAAAACTCTGCATGGCAGGAATAGCTGATAGCAGAGATGGAACGTCTGGAACCACAGGGGCTATGGGTATAATAACAACCTTATTAATATCAACTACTTCAATAGGCCCCTTTAACAAGATGACCCCTATAGTCATAAAAGTGAACCGTTCCTTAAGGTCACTGTCCTCATCATGAGGAGGTATATGTTCAGGTTTGGGAAAACATTATTTTTTATTTTCTAAGGCGCATGGGAGAAATGACATCTCTAGTGTTAGAAATGTGTGAATTGCATTCTACATGTTCTCGTATTTCCAGGACAACAACTGGTCTATCCCAAACCGTCAGAAACTGCATTTTTAGCTCAGGAGCCCTCCCCCCCTCCCTTCACTGCTGTCACTCGAAGCCTTGTGTATGTGATGGACATGAGGAGAAGGGGGGCAGGGAGCTGCGGGCAGCGTCTGAACTATCTCCCAACAGATGCTTTGAAGAAGAAGTGTGTACTGTAAAAGGATTCTAGAGTGTCAGCTCTTCTCCTCCTATTTTCTTCCCTTTTGAGCCAATTTAATAATGCTTGGGCCTCAAAGTTCTTTTTAATCTAAGTCACCTGTTAGAAGGGACGGATATATCTGTGGGATATTTCCTAAATTGAGAGGAAGGGCTTCTAGAGTGAACTCCTTGTCAATTCTTTATCTAACTCATGTTTCTTTTATATATATCCCTCCTGGTTCCCTGCCTTCTGCTCGTGAACCTTTTTATTTGGTCCATCATACCATTATGGTGCTTAAGTAAGGCAATTTTCCCTACTGGACTTCATACACTGCAGGTCCCACTGGAGGTCTGGACCATAATATGGGTAAGCTTCAGTGTCATCCAAACATAACCCTGATCACCATATCCATATGGAAGACGTCATTAGCCCCTTCCTGAGGGAACAAATTCATACTCTTTATTCACTCTGTCCATACTGCCAGAGTATCAACCCAGGGAGTAACTAAACAATAATCAGTCCCACAGACCCGGGCTACATAATCCTTACACGTTTCACCTACATTCGGAGGGGGTGGAGAGACCTTTCCTTGCTGTGCACCCATGTCATATAACTTAATTAAGATGGAGGCAGAGCAAAATTGACCCCAGGACTGTCCGTACAGAATCTATGCACAACGTCCTTCACAATTATCAGGTAGTATAATCCCTTAAAATAGTAACTTGCGTTCACCAGTTGCTGGGTTAAAAGGTCATCCAGGACACACACAATAAAGTTAGTACATGCGTCACAGTTTCAATTGCTGCTTACCTTCAGCATAAAAAATTACTTAATGCTTTATAACATCAGAACATAACAGAAAGCATAAGAAAGCGACAGAAAAGAAGCAACAGACAGGGGGTGACAAAAGAAATCAAGGTGCAGACACTATATGAAGTCTTCCCAAAAGACTACCTCTGGTATATCCTTCCCTAAAAGATATAACTATAAAATACTTCCCTAAAGTATCTGTGTGACCTGGCCAGGAGTCTATTTACAGTCTATCTTCCCTAAAGACAGACACTATCTTTTTTCATTCTATCTTCCCTAAAGACAGATTCTAATATTCTATCTTCCCTAAAGACAGATTCTAATCATTCTATCTTCCCTAAAGACAGATTCTAATATTCTATCTTCCCTAAAGACAGATTCTAATAGTCTACCTTCCCTAAAGGTACAGTAGCTACCCTATCTCTTTCAGAGTGTCTAAAGCGGATTCAAAATAGAAGTAACAGAAAATTTTACGGAAAGCATCGGAATGTCCCCAGTCTTTAGACAGGAATGTTCCGTTACTTACCGAATTCCTGCATTTCTATTACACGGACGAGCTCCCAACTGAAAGAATATCATCCTTCTCTCTATGCACCGTGATTCCTTTCTGTGTCCCCGAAGACAGACGTCTGGAGAACGTGTCAATGACAGATGCAGAATTATGTCAGAAACAGTTCTATTTATTGTTGTCGTACAGGGCCTTATATACTTTCAAACATACATACAAGAATAGCTTGAGCTCTTATTACAATAGTAGCAGTTCCTTATACAGAAAGAAAGGCATCTCATTATAATAAATGCTGACTAGAAACTTCTCCTTATAAAGACAGAAGGTAATTGTATACATAGTCACCCTTCAATATGATGTCACCCAACCTCTTGTCCTTTATACAGATCACACAGCTAATTCTGTTTAACCCTTCAGCCCACAAGCAAGAAGGGAGGTTACTGATAAAAACAACAATTTTGACTGTGAATAGCTAGCAATCAGTTGCACACACATGTCTGTTTGTTTAAAGCCCAGTGTCACGTCAGCGCCATTCATATCTGGTGTCACATTCGATTATATTTAAAGAAAAACAACAATTTTGACTGAATAACTAGCAGTCAGTTGCACACACGTGTTTGTGTGTTTAAGGCCCAGTGCCAGTGCATAGTGTCACTTCAGCGCCATTCATATCTGGTGTCACATTCGATTATATTTTAAAAAAAACAACAATTTTGACTGTGAATAACTAGCAGTCAGTTGCACACACGTGTTTGTGTGTTTAAGGCCCAGTGCTAGCGCATAGTGTCACTTCAGCGCCACTCATATCTGGTGTCACATTCAATTATATTTAAAGAAAAAACAACTGGCCTGCGGCAGGAGGCGTAGCGGCATGATGTGAGCGATATGCGTGCTGTGGTCCCCCCGCCCCCAAGGCCGGTTCTAGCTAGAGCCCCTGATGTAGCGCTGATATGCTGTCCTTGACAAGCTGCAGAGCCGTGTGAACTCTCGTTGAGACGCCGAGTCCCCAGTCTGCCGGATGAGCTGTAATCCACATAGGGCGCTGCCGCTCTGCCTGCCGAGCCTCATAGGTAGGAAGCGGTATGTGCCGTACTGAAAGCGGCCTCTCCGTCAGTTTATGTGTGCCTGGAGGCTTACTCCGCTTGAGACTGAGAGCAGATGCTCCTTTTGTTTTTTGCTGCCTTACCTGTTCAGCTCTCTTTGTCCGCCCTGAGCCGCACTGAGTGCGGACGCGTCTCTTTCTCTCTTTATTTTCATTCTTGTGTCTGCTGCCCTACCTGCCGAGTTGACCTGAAGCTTTGGTGAAGCTTTGCTTTGGGTGCCACACTGATTTGGTCCTGTTTTGCCACAAGACGCCGTCCCATCATCCCTCCGACCCCCGAATCTCCGAACCCCAGGCGGTCGCACTGGTCTACTACTCAGTGAGTAGGCGACTGCCGTGAAACAACGCAGGCAGGTACGAGATGAATATAAACAATATTTATATAAAAAAGCACAGAATAAAATGTTCTTTTCGAGGACCTTTAGCGAATCCGGCAAACCAAGCAGATTATTATCCACAATAGTAAAAAATCTAAGGGGGAGTAACAATATTATGGGAATTAGGACAGAGGTAGGAGACATTTTAAGAGACCCTGATGACATCTTAGGGGAATTCACTCAATACTTCTCCATGCTATACCAGGCTGGGCCCATAGATCCGGGAGGAAAAATAGATCAATACCTAGATAACATTAAGATTCCGGAATTTGACAAACAAGATATTGAATGGTTGAATAGACCGAACCAACTGACCGAGTTACAAACCACGCTGAAATCCATCAAGGGCAATACGTCCCCAGGGTTGGATGGTTTCCCATTCAAAGTATACCGAAAACATGAGGGAATTATCCTCCCCCAAATGTTGGAAGTATTAAACCAATCATGGATATTGGGCTCTCTACCTCCTCATGGATGGAAGCAACCATCACACTAATCCCCAAAACGGGGAAAGACCCGCTGTTAGTTACATCCTATCGCCCCATCTCTCTGTTGAATACAGATTATAAAATCCTTTCAAAACTGTTGGCCAATAGATTAAAAGTTGTTATTCACAAAGTCGTCCACACGGACCAAACTGGGTTTATTCCTAAAAGGAATATACAGGATAATGTAAGGAGGGTCTTTCTGGATATTCAAATGGGGGATGGGGAGGACTGCTCCATCCTGTCCCTTGACGCGGCTAAGGCGTTTGACAGGGTGGAGTGGCCCTTCCTCTGGAGAGTGATGTCACGGGTGAAGATAGGTGAATATTTCTCAAGATGGGTCCATATTCTGTATCAAAACCCGGTATCTAGGGTTCGAGTTAACAGGGAATATTCTTCCCCTTTCACACTGACCCGAGGAATGCGTCAGGGATGCCCCCTCTCCCCTTTACTTTTTTCATTGTTCCTGGAGCCAATGGCATGTAAAATCAGAGCTGATGAGGAAATACAGGGCTTTGGATGTGAGGGGGAAGCTGACAAAATAAGTCTTTATGCGGATAATACTCTACTTTTTTGGGGGAGAGGGTATAGGAATCTACCCAGGGTTATGGAAAGCGTGGACGAGTTTGGATGTTTATCTGGATATGAGATAAACTGGGAAAAATCGAAGTTTCTCCCATTGGCGCCCCGTCCCACTGGGTTATAATTTTGTTAGTATGCTGACTCCATCAGAATCTCTACTATATATGGGCATCCATATCGAGACCAAACTGGAATATTATAACAAATATACTCCCAATAATAGTTAAAGTTAAGGAAAAAATTAGAACATGGTTAAAACTCCCCCTGTTACAAATCAACCGTATAGCCCTTATAAAAATGACATTATTACCAATGTTATTATATGTACTAAATGCAACTAAATAACGGTAGAAGATATGTTTTTTAATAAATTGGAGACCCTTTTCAATGAATTAATATGGGGACGCAAACGAGTTCGAATAAAAATGCGATACCTTTACAAAGAAGAGGGTGGAATCTCTGTCCCTTTTTTAAAAGGATATTATGTGGCTGCACAGCTGAGATGGTGCGTGAGGAATCGAAAGAATAAATGTATACGGCTTATTTTTGGGGAGCACTGTGGACCTTGGGAGGATCTTTTTTCCATCCTCGATAAGGGCCCCACTGAGAAGAAAATAATAATAAAACCGTTTAGTAGAATGCTTGGGTACATTTGGCAACAAGTTAGACGTATGGTTGGAGCATTCCAAGCGGTTCAGTACACCCCCTTTTACCACAAGTTAGGCAACTGGGTGAATATTGGGAAAAACAGGGGATACACTTTATAGCACAGGTTTTTGATAAAGGACAGATTAAGCCTCTAAATGAAATCCTCCCCGACACCACACTAGGATTCATTGATAAATTTCGATATGAACAGTTACGACACGCTATACACTACACGGAAAATAAGAACTATTTAAATATTGTACGGAACACATTTTTAGATTTCTGTTACGACATGACACTAAACACCTCAGCTATATCGCACATCTACGCAAAGTTAAAATATGAATACACAAAATTGATCACATTTAGAGCAGAGGCTAAATGGGAAAAAGATTTGCTGAATATGGAACCCATTTCGTGGAGTATCGTTTATAAAAATATTAAAAGGTCCACGGTCTCCCCTGCCCATACGTGGACTCTTTTGAAAATTATACACCGTCTCTATTAAACACCAGCACTACTGCATACTATTTATAAAGACAGAGAACAGAACTGTTATAAATGTAACAAAGACAGAGAGAGTATAAACATTTGCTGTGGGAATGCCCGGGTATAAAAGATTACTGGATTAAAATATTCCAGAAATTGCAGAATAGCTCCCCTATGAAATACGAAGTACGTATTGATTATGCAATCCTGGGCATTTTCCCAGAGACAGATAAAAACAAAACTGAGCAATTACTGTGGCTTTGGGGCATTGCCCTGGCCAAAATAATAATAGTTAAACACTGGGGCTCCACTAGATATCCTAACTTCCAGGAATGGACAGAGTGTATGAACAGGGTAAAACTGTATGAATACAGCCTTGCCCAAACAGTGGGAAAAAGAGCATCCTGGCTGCGGTGATGGTAGCTCCGCGGAAGGAAAAAGGGGGTTGGATGGATGGATGGGTGGGTAGGAGGGTATAAAATAAGAGGGAGATTTAATATAAGATGAGAATATGCTGTATTGTATTGTTTTGATACTGAATTGGTGTATTTTAGATTTCTATTCTTCTTTGAAAATAAAAAATTATAATAAAAAAAAAAGAAAAACATCAATTTTGACTGTGAATAAGTAGCAGTCAGTTTCACATGCAGCACGCCAGACCTGCAGGGTATTAGCGACGGTGAGGTCACGGTATGGGCAATCGAGGGTTACTCACTTTTCTGAGGAGAACCTTGGGCAGGCATGCAACAGTGAAAGGAGAGGCAGACACTAGTTCCTCTGGGGCACACTCCGTAGATAGGGACCAGGCCTGATGGTATGTGAGGTGCCCTGGATGTTGTAGGTGTTTTCAGTGCCTTAGGTAAGGTCCCTTTAAGGATCGTGACGCCAGTGCCTGTAACGGTGGCACACCGGTTTGCAGGAGGATTAAATGAGTACACAGTTGATGAACCAAACGTTGCTTTACTTGATGAAAACAGTCCAACTTTGTACATGCAGTTACAGAAGATAATGCAGTCCCTTACAGTTCCAAATACACAGCAGGTTTGTGTAACAGCAGGTTTCTATCTTGCAAGATACTTGGAGGGTATACAGTTAATGCTTTGCAGTGCAATGCTGCTCTATCCCCACAGCTATTCTAGCTGGCTGGAATCCAAGGCCCGGATGCCTAATTGCTGGCTTAAATCCTTGGTATAAAATCCTTCCTCCAGTATTGGCACTTGACTAGGTTACAAGACCTTCTTTTCCTAGCTGTCTTCACTGCTGGATGGGAAAGGTGGCTGCAGGTTTCTCCCAGGAGGTGCTCTCCTACTACTGGGGTATCTCAACTGAGCTATCTTTAGCCTCAGGAGCTTCAGGCTGACTAGGTGACTCCTCTAGTCCCCTGGAATACACTCGGTCTCCAAGCAGGCTGTACTCCTTCTAGCCTCCTGGTGCAGCTAGGAACCAGGACTATCTAGCTGCATGTCAGGAGGAGGCCCTCAGCATATCTTGGGCTGGTGCCTTCTCACTTCTGTCTCCACAGACTCCTGACTATGACCTAACCCCTCCCTGTCTGGGCCTGGACATTTATACTAGGGGCTCCTTATCTCCCTCTAGTGTCTGGAATGTCTAATTACACCCAACTAGGCCTGAAAAGCATATAACAGGGGGAAACCATACATGTAAGAACACACAGAAAATACATTACAATGCATGGATAAATGCAATATCACTGTCCCTTGTGAGCAGAAGTAACACGGTACCAAATTGACCCTTGTGTAGTGCCCACTCCTACCTAGTGGGACACTACAGACCCCCACGCTATGACGTTGCCCGTCCTCGGCACAACATGAAAGGGCCCTGCCCAGCTGGATACTGCACCTGAAACAGAAAAATAATGCAAAGCAGGAAAATACATCTACATTTGCGACATACATCATATGTATACATCAGGCAGTTCCACTGGCTAAGGAACAAGTTCGGTGAAAAGGGGCGTCGTTCTCTTCTCTCAGGATAATGTAAGGGAACAGGGGCGCTGACCTGGTGCAGCGTATCAAGGATACCAGGATTAGTCCATATAAAAACTTTAAGTGCAAATAGTCCATAATGAACAGTAGTAGTCCATAGAAAACGTAAAACATTAAATAACAATTCTTGGAGGCTCAAAGCATATTTATGAGTCCGTAGCCAGGTTTAAAGTGTTAAGTGAAGCCAAATATAAAGCGGAAACAAAGGTACCAGATCACAGAGGCTCACATACGGTGGGGTCCATCTCTGGGCGCATTTCTTTAAAATAGTAGCAAGATCTCAGAGGCTCATGTGCATTAGAGTCTATCCCTGGGTGCATTTCCTTTAATATCTACGTTGCATAGTAAAAGTGACAGCACATAAAAATAGTCCACATTAATCAAATGGCATATAAAAATAAGTGCTGCAATACCCTTAATCAACCTGAAAAGGGGGTGAAAGGGTTAAAGGTGCAACATACACAAATAGGCACAACTTGGTTTGTCACTCTGAGACAGCAGGCAGGAGGTCCTGTAAACAATATGGCCCTGCTGCAATTGATATTTCAGTGGCTGACCACTATCACTGAGCCGTGGGTAACTGGCAGCAGCAACAGAGGGCCAAAACAACAAAGGACTCCTGTCCTGGAAGGGTTAATCCACTTTACTTAGGGTCCCTTGGCAAAAGAAATTAAATCAATGGCCTAGCAGGCCAACTCACAGGGGCATGTCATATCCACTTGGCATCACAGTGGTGCTCCCTGGCTCCATTTGTAGATTGGGCCTGTAATGAGAGTCAACAGGCGGATGTGCCCACAACACAGTATTGGGGGGCAACTGCAGCATGAAAGGACCCATAATAGGTATTGGCCCCATAGGCCTAGGGGTAATCACGGTTGCCGACCGCACCGGTGCAGGCATGACAATTGGAGGTTGCTGCACTGGCCTGGGTACCGCGGCCACAAGCGGTGGGTTCCTGGACAACTGGCTCTGCGCGTCGGTGCACAGCATAGGAGGACCTCACCACAGGTGCTGACACTAAAGAGGGCCGGCTGGAAGGGACAGGTACTCTCACCTCAGACCCGGAGACGTCCGAGTCCTTAAGTCCTTTTTCCTTCTGGTCAGGTGGAGTCTGGATCTTGGCGGAGGCAATCTGGCGCATCTCACGTAACTGCTTCTCCAGCCGCACGATCTGGTCGTCCAGGCTTTCGGAGTCGGGATCGCTGTCCTCCGCTGTCGCCGCCGGCACTTGTGAAGTAGATGGCGCATCCTGTGCAGCCACTGCAGGTTCAGGTGAGGCGTCCGCTTTCTTTCCTTTTCGGATGTTGTCCAGGGCAGCATGGAATCTTTCCACATCTTCTAGTTCGCGAATAGTCTTTTCCCTTTGGGGCAGTTCAGGTGAGGGCCACGGGCTCGCCCATTTTTCTAATACGCTCGACATATAGCCTTTCCCGCACTTTTCAGCAGAAGGCGCCAAATGTGTTTTGGGGTGTCATTTTACATATAACCATGCTGGGTGAGAGAAATATCTTGGCAAAAGACAACTTTGCCCATTTTTTTATACAAAGTTGGCATTTGACCAAGATATTTTTCTCACCCAGCATGGGTATATGTAAAATGACACCCCAAAACACATTCCCCAACTTCTCCTGAGTACGGCGATACCAGATGTGTCACACTTTTTTGCTGCCAAGGTGGGCAAAGGGGCACATATTCCAAAGTGCACTTTTCGGATTTTGCAGGCAATTTTTTACACATTTTGATTGCAAGGTACTTCTCACACATTTGGGCCCCTAAATTGCCAGGGCAGTATAACTACGCCACAAGTGACCCCATTTTGGAAAGAAGACACCCCAAGGTATTCCGTGAGGGGCACTGCGAGTTCCTAGAATTTTTTTTTTTGTCACAAGTTAGCGGAAAATGATGATTTTTTTTTCTCTTTTTTTCTTACAAAGTCTCATATTCCACTAACTTGCGACAAAAATTAAAAAATTCTAGGAACTCGCCATGCCCCTCACGGAATACCTTGGGGTGTCTTCTTTCCAAAATGGGGTCACTTGTGGCGTAGTTATACTGCCCTGGCAATTTAGGGGCCCAAATGTGTGAGAAGTACCTTGCAATCAAAATGTGTAAAAAATTGCCTGCAAAATCCGAAAAGTGCACTTTGGAATATGTGCCCCTTTGCCCACCTTGGCAGCAAAAAAGTGTCACACATCTGGTATCGCCGTACTCAGGAGAAGTTGGGGAATGTGTTTTGGGGTGTAATTTTACATATACCCATGCTGGGTGAGAAAAATATCTTGGCAAAAGACAACCTTTCCCATTTTTTTATACAAAGTTGGCATTTGACCAAGATATTTTTTTCATCCAGCATGGATATATGTAAAATGACACCCCAAAACACATTCCCCAACTTCTCCTGAGTACGGCGATACCAGATGTGTGACACTTTTTTGCTGCCAAGGTGGGCAAAGGGGCACATATTCCAAAGTGCACCTTTCGGATTTTGCAGGCCATTTTTTACACATTTTGATTGCAAGGTACTTCTCACACATTTGGGCCCCTAAATTGCCAGGGCAGTATAACTACGCCACAAGTGACCCCATTTTGGAAAGAAGACACCCCAAGGTATTCCGTGAGGGGCACTGCGAGTTCCTAGAATTTTTTTTTTTTGTCACAAGTTAGCGGAAAATGATGATTTTTTTTTTCTCTTTTTTTCTTACAAAGTCTCATATTCCACTAACTTGCGACAAAAATTAAAAAATTCTAGGAACTCGCCATGCCCCTCACGGAATACCTTGGGGTGTCTTCTTTCCAAAATGGGGTCACTTGTGGCGTAGTTATACTGCCCTGGCAATTTAGGGGCCCAAATGTGTGAGAAGTACTTTGCAATCAAAATGTGTAAAAAATTGCCTGCGAAATCCGAAAGGTGCACTTTGGAATATGTGCCCCTTTGCCCACCTTGGCAGCAAAAAAGTGTCACACATCTGGTATCGCCGTACTCAGGAGAAGTTGGGGAATGTGTTTTGGGGTGTAATTTTACATATACCCATGCTGGGTGAGAAAAATATCTTGGCAAAAGACAACCTTTCCCATTTTTTTATACAAAGTTGGCATTTGACCAAGATATTTTTTTCATCCAGCATGGATATATGTAAAATGACACCCCAAAACACATTCCCCAACTTCTCCTGAGTACGGCGATACCAGATGTGTGACACTTTTTTGCTGCCAAGGTGGGCAAAGGGGCACATATTCCAAAGTGCACCTTTCGGATTTTGCAGGCCATTTTTTACACATTTTGATTGCAAGGTACTTCTCACACATTTGGGCCCCTAAATTGCCAGGGCAGTATAACTACGCCACAAGTGACCCCATTTTGGAAAGAAGACACCCCAAGGTATTCCGTGAGGGGCATGGCGAGTTCCTAGAATTTTTTAATTTTTGTCGCAAGTTAGTGGAATATGAGACTTTGTAAGAAAAAAAGAGAAAAAAAAAATCATCATTTTCCGCTAACTTGTGACAAAAAAAAAAAATTCTAGGAACTCGCAGTGCCCCTCACGGAATACCTTGGGGTGTCTTCTTTCCAAAATGGGGTCACTTGTGGCGTAGTTATACTGCCCTGGCAATTTAGGGGCCCAAATGTGTGAGAAGTACTTTGCAATCAAAATGTGTAAAAAATTGCCTGCGAAATCCGAAAGGTGCACTTTGGAATATGTGCCCCTTTGCCCACCTTGGCAGCAAAAAAGTGTCACACATCTGGTATCGCCGTACTCAGGAGAAGTTGGGGAATGTGTTTTGGGGTGTCATTTTACATATATCCATGCTGGATGAAAAAAATATCTTGGTCAAATGCCAACTTTGTATAAAAAAATGGGAAAGGTTGTCTTTTGCCAAGATATTTTTCTCACCCAGCATGGGTATATGTAAAATTACACCCCAAAACACATTCCCCAACTTCTCCTGAGTACGGCGATACCAGATGTGTGACACTTTTTTGCAGCCTAAATGCGCAAAGGTGCCCAAATTCCTTTTAGGAGGGCATTTTTAGACATTTGGATCCCAGACTTCTTCTCACGCTTTAGGGCCCCTAAAAAGCCAGGGCAGTATAAATACCCCACATGTGACCCCATTTTGGAAAGAAGACACCCCAAGGTATCCAATGAGGGGCCTGGCAAGTTCATAGAATTTTTTTTTTTTCGCATAAGTTAGCGGAAATTATTATTTATTTATTTTTCTCACAAAGTCTCACTTTCCGCTAACTTAGGACAAAAATTAAAATCTTTCATGGACCCAATATGCCCCTCAGCAAATACCTTGGGGTGTCTTCTTTCCAAAATGGGGTCAGTTGTGGTGTGTTTGTACTGCCCTGGCATTTGAGGGTCTCCGCAGTCATTACATGTATGGCCAGCATTAGGAGTTTCTGCTATTCTCCTTATATTGAGCATACAGGTAATGAGATTTTTTTTTTTCCGTTCAGCCTCTGGGCTGAAAGAAAAAAATGAACGGCACAGATTTCTTCATTCGCATCGATCAATGTGGATGAAAAAATCTCTGCCAAAAAAAAAAAATGGAGGGGAAAGGCGTCTGCCAGGACATAGGAGCTCCGCCCTACATCCATACCCACTTAGCTCGTATGCCCTGGCAAACCAGATTTCTCCATTCACATCAATCGATGTGGATGAATAAATCATTGCCGGGATTTTTTTTTGATTTTTTTTTTACATACAAAGTGTTTGCCAAAGCATAGGAACGTCGCCTCCTCCTCAGCTCGTATGCTTCGGCAAACGTATCTGTTACTGCAGAGTAGAAATCTCGTCTTGCAGTGCCGCATACACCGACTTGCGTGTAATCTGACAGCAGCGCAATGCTTCTGTCAGAATGCACATCGGTGCTGCAGCTAGTCGATCGGTTGGTCCACCTGGAAGGTAAAAAAAGAAAAAAAAAAAAAAGAAAAAACCAGGCCACAACGCAATAATTTTATTAACTTTGGAACAGAACATGTAAACTTTAACTTTTTGAACTAAACATTAACGTGTTTGCTTACTGGTGTTTTTTATTTATTTATTTTTTTACCTTTATAGAACAAACCTCTCCTTCCCCATGGGTCAATGTGCAAAGCGCAAATCGCCCAAAGATGTGGCGAAGTGCGTTATGCACTTTGTCCCATGTGAAAGGAGACGTTTGCAGCAGCTGTATGAGTGAATGGGCCCTAATAGCCCTGTGTGCCTGTCCTGGTGAGATGATCCCTATGCTAGGTGTACCTGTGTGTGGTACTTCCGGAAACACTCCCCTAAGCATAGGGCAGGGTGGTCAGGACAGTCAGAACAGAAATAGCGGGTGTCATGCCTTATTCCACTCCTGCTACAGACACGACATCTTTTTCGGGGTGACGGGTGGGTTGAGGTACCAGGAACGACATTGGGGAAATGTCGCTCGTGTAGACGGCTAACTACACTGGTGGATGGGGCCACGGAACCTCCTGGGTACAGGAGGTTTGCGATGATCTCTTCCTGAAATTTGAGGAAGGATCCAGTTCTCCCAGCCTTACTGTAGAGAACAAAACTATTGTACAGAGCCAATTGAATCAAATATACAGACATCTTCTTATACCAGCGTCTGGTTCTGCGGGAAACTAAATACGGAGACAACATCTGGTCATTGAAGTCCACCCCTCCCATGTGAAGGTTATAGTCGTGGACTGAGAGGGGCTTTTCAATGACACGGGTTGCTCGCTCAATTTGTATTGTCGTGTCTGCGTGAATGGAGGAGAGCATGTAAACGTCACGCTTGTCTCTCCATTTCACCGCGAGCAGTTCTTCGTTACACAGTGCGGCCCTCTGCCCCCTTGCAAGACGGGTGCTAACGAGCCGTTGGGGGAAGCCCGCGCGACTAGTTCGCGCGGTACCACAGGCGCCAATCCGTTCTAGAAACAAATGCCTAAAGAGGGCCACACTTGTGTAAAAATTGTCCACATAAAGATGGTACCCCTTGCCGAATAAGGGTAACACCAAGTCCCAGACTATCTTCCCACTGCTCCCCAGGTAGTCAGGGCAACCGACCGGCTCCAGGGTTTGATCTTTTCCCTCATAGACACGAAATTTGTGTGTATAGCCTGTGGCCCTTTCACAGAGCTTATACAATTTGACCCCATACCGGGCGCGCTTGCTTGGGATGTATTGTTTGAAGCCAAGGCGCCCGGTAAAATGTATAAGGGACTCGTCTACGCAGATGTTTTGCTCTGGGGTATACATATCTGCAAATTTCAGGTTCAAATGGTCTATGAGGGGCCGAATTTTGTGGAGCCGGTCAAAAGCAGGGTGGCCTCTGGGACGGGAGGCGGTGTTGTCACTAAAGTGCAGGAAACGCAGGATGGTCTCAAATCGTGTCCTGGACATAGCAGCAGAGAACATGGGCATGTGATGAATCGGGTTCGTGGACCAATATGACCGCAATTCATGCTTTTTTGTCAGGCCCATGTTGAGGAGGAGGCCCAGAAAAGTTTTAAATTCGGAAACTTGGACTGGTTTCCACCGGAAAGGCTGGGCATAAAAGCTTCCCGGGTTAGCGGTTATAAATTGTGTGGCATACCGGTTTGTCTCTGCCACAACTAAGTCTAAGAGCTCCGCAGTCAAGAACAGCTCAAAAAATCCCAGGGCCGAATCGATCTGAGCTGTTTCAACCCGAACTCCAGACTGGGCGGTAAAAGGGGGAACTACAGGTGCGGCTGAAGTTGGGGACTGCCAATCAGGGGTTGCCAGCACCTCAGGGACTCTAGGGGCTCTACGGGCACGTCTTTGCGGTGGCTGCGACGGGGTCACTACTGCACGTGCCACCGTACCAGCTTCAACTGCCCTTCTGGTGCTCGCTACTTCACCATGTTCTACGGCAGTGCTGGTACTAGGTCCAGGAAGGGCTGGGCTGCTGGTGTATGCCTCACCACGTAATCCGACAGCACCAGCCCCACTCTGCTGCTCTTGAAGCGGATCCTGCGCAACCTGCAGTCTAGCGACACGGGGCCGGGTACGCCTGGTGGTATCAGGGACCTCAGCCTCCTCGTCCGAACTTTGGGCCAGAGAGCCACTGCTTTCTACAGGTTCGTATTCTGACCCGCTGGATTCATCAGATGAGGGTTCCCACTCCTCATCCGACTGGGTCAGAAGCCTGTAGGCCTCTTCAGAGGAATACCCCCCGTTGGACATGTGGGCAACTAAATTTAGGGGTATTCCTTGAGACTACCCAAGAAAAAAAAAGCAAGCCTGTCTTACAAATGGGAGGCTAGCGAAGTACCGGAGGCCGCTGCGGTTGATAAAAAATATCAAAACTGATTTTTTTATCGCCGCAGTGCGTGTAAAGTGAATGTGCAGCGATCAAAAAAAAATTTTTTTTTGTCACTGCGGTGGGGCGGGTGTGGGCTTGGCGCTAACTGATCGCTAAACTACCTAACCAAGGGGCCTAAACTATACCTAAAACCTAACGGTCAATACCAGTGAAAAAAAAAAAGTGACAGTTTGCACTGATCACTTTTTTCCTTTTCACTAGTGATTGACAGGGGCAAGAAGGGGTGATCAAAGGGTTAAATCGGGTGCTGGGAGGTGATCTGGGGGCTAAGTGTGGTGTTGGTGGGTACTCACAGTGATGTGTGCTCCTCTGCTGGAACCAACCGACCAAAAGAAGGAGCAGAGGAGCACAGCAGCCATATAACCACATCATATTTACTAATATGATGGGTTATCTGGCTTCTGATTGGTTTTTAAAAAAATCAGCAACCTGCCAGCCGCGATCATTGGCCGACAGGTTGCTGACGAAATACTTGGCTACGAAATGCCGGGCCCGCAATGCGCATGCGCGGGCCGGCTGTGACGAAATCGCGCGTCTCGCGAGATGACGCGCCGATGCGTCCAGGAGGAATAAATCAACCACCTTCCGGACGCATCGGCGCGTTAGGCGGTCGGGAGGTGGTTAACCACTTCAACCCCGCTAGCTGAAACCCCCTCAATGACCAGGCCACTTTTTACATTTCTGCACTACACTACTTTCACCGTTTATTGCTCGGTCATGCAACTTACCACCCAAATGAATTTTACCTCCTTTTCTTCTCACTAATAGAGCTTTTATTTGGTGGTATTTTATTGCTGCTGACATTTTTACTTTTTTTGTTATTAATCGAAATTTAACGATTTTTTTTGCAAAAAAATGGAATTTTTGACTTTCAGCTGTAAAATTTAGCAAAAAAAAACGACATCCATATATCAATTTTTCGCTAAATTTATTGTTCTACATGTCTTTGATTAAAAAAAATGTTTGGGCAAAAAAAAAAATGGTTTGGGTAAAAGTTATAGCGTTTACAAACTATGGTACAAAAATGTGAATTTACGCTTTTTGAAGCAGCTCTGACTTTCTGAGCACCTGTCATGTTTCCTGAGGTTCTACAATGCCCAGACAGTAGAAAACCCCCACAAATGACATTTCGGAAAGTAGACACCCTAAGGTATTCGCTGATGGGCATAGTGAGTTCATAGAACTTTTTATTTTTTGTCACAAGTTAGCGGAAAATGATGATTTTTTTTCATTTTTTTTCTTAGGCTACTTTCACACTAGCGTTCATGGGTCCGTTCGTGAGCTCCGTTTGAAGGAGCTCAGGAGCGGACCCAGACGCCTCCGTCCAGCCCTGATGCAGTCTGAATGGAGCAGATCCGCTCAGACTGCATCAGTCTGGCGGCATTCAGCCTCCGCTCCGCTCGCCTCCGCACGGACAGGCGGACAGCTGAACGCTGCTTGCAGCGTTCAGCTGTCCGCCTGGCCGTGCGGAGGCGTGCGGATCCGTTCAGACTTACAATGTAAGTCAATGGGAACGGATCCGCTTGAAGATGAGCCCATATGGCTCAATCTTCAAGCGGATCCGTCCCCCATTGACTTTACATTGAAAGTCTGAACGGATCCGCTCAGGCTACTTGCGAACTTAGAAATTTTTCTAAGTTATTAATGCAGACGGATCCATACTGAACGGAGCCTCCGTCTGCATTAATATGATCGGATCCGTTCAGAACGGATCCGATCAAGCGCAAGTGTAAAAGTAGCCTTACAAAGTCTGATATTCCACTAACTTGTGACAAAAAATAAAAACTTGCATGAACTCACTATGCCCATCACAAAATACCTTGGGGTGTCTTCTTTCCAAAATAGGGTTACTTGTGGCGTAGTTATACTGCCCTGGCA
Source organism: Bufo gargarizans (assembly GCF_014858855.1). NCBI lineage: Eukaryota > Metazoa > Chordata > Amphibia > Anura > Bufonidae > Bufo > Bufo gargarizans. Next base: position 279,331,327 of record NC_058084.1, on the reverse strand, counting down.
ATTTAGGGGCCCATATGTGTGAGAAGTAGTTTGCAATCAAAATCTGTAAAAAATGACCGGTGAAATCCGAAAGGTGCACTTTGAAATGTGGGTCCCTTTGCCCACCTAGGCTGCAAAAAAGTGTCACACATCTGGTATCGCCGTACTCAGGAGAAGTTGGGGAATGTGTTTTGGGGTGTCATTTTACATATACCCATGCTGGGTGAGATAATATCTTGGTCAAATACCAACTTTGTATAAAAAAATGGGAAAAGTTGTCTTTTGCCAAGATATTTCTCTCACCCAGCATGGGTATATGTAAAATGACACCCCAAAACACATTCCCCAACTTCTCCTGAGTACGGTGATACCACATGTGTGACACTTTTTTGAAGCCAAGGTGGGCAAAGGGGCACATATTCCAAAGTGCACCTTTCGGATTTCGCAGGCCATTTTTTACACATTTTTATTGCGAACTACGTCTCACACATATGGGCCCCTAAGTTGCCAGGGCAGTATAACTACGCCACAAGTGACCCCATTTTGGAAAGAAGACACCCCAAGGTATTCCGTGAGGGGCATGGCGAGTTCCTAGAATTTTTAATTTTTTTGTCACAAGTTAGTGGAATATGAGACTTTGTAAGAAAAAAACCCCAAAAATCATCATTTTCCGCTAACTTGTGACAGAAAATAAAAAAATTCTAGGAACTCGCCATGCCCCTCACGGAATACCTTGAGGTGTCTTATTTCCAAAATGGGGTCACTTGTGGGGTAGTTATACTGCCCTGGCATTCTAGGGGCCCTAATGTGTGGTAAGTAGTTTGAAATCAAAATGTGTAAAAAATGACCTGTGAAATCCTAAAGGTGCTCTTTGGAATGTGTGCCCCTTTGCCCACCTAGGCGGCAGAAAAGTGTCACACATCTGGTATTGCCGTACTCAGGAGAAGTTGGGGAATGTGTTTTGGGGTGTCATTTTACATATACCCATGCTGGGTGAGAGAAATATCTTGGCAAAAGACAACTTTTCCCATTTTTTTATACAAAGTTGGTATTTGACCAAGATATTATCTCACCCAGCATGGGTATATGTAAAATGACACCCCAAAACACATTCCCCAACTTCTCCTGAGTACGGTGATACCACATGTGTGACACTTTTTTGAAGCCAAGGTGGGCAAAGGGGCACATATTCCAAAGTGCACCTTTCGGATTTCGCAGGCCATTTTTTACACATTTTTATTGCGAACTACGTCTCACACATATGGGCCCCTAAGTTGCCAGGGCAGTATAACTACGCCACAAGTGACCCCATTTTGGAAAGAAGACACCCCAAGGTATTCCGTGAGGGGCATGGCGAGTTCCTAGAATTTTTAATTTTTTGTCACAAGTTAGTGGAATATGAGACTTTGTAAGAAAAACCCCCCAAAAATCATCATTTTCCGCTAACTTGTGACAGAAAATAAAAAAATTCGAGGAACTCGCCATGCCCCTCACGGAATACCTTGGGGTGTCTTCTTTCCAAAATGGGGTCACTTGTGGGGTAGTTATACTGCCCTGGCATTCTAGGGGCCCTAATGTGTGGTAAGTAGTTTGAAATCAAAATGTGTAAAAAATGACCTGTGAAATCCTAAAGGTGCTCTTTGGAATGTGTGCCCCTTTGCCCACCTAGGCGGCAGAAAAGTGTCACACATCTGGTATCGCCGTACTCAGGAGAAGTTGGGGAATGTGTTTTGGGGTGTCATTTTACATATACCCATGCTGGGTGAGAGAAATATCTTGGCAAAAGACAACTTTTCCCATTTTTTTATACAAAGTTGGCATTTGACCAAGATATCTCACCCAGCATGGGTATATGTAAAATGACACCCCAAAACACATTGCCCAACTTCTCCTGAGTACGGCGATACCAGATGTGTGACAGTTTTTTGCAGCCTAGATGCGCAAAGCGGCCCAAATTCCTTTTAGGAGGGCATTTTTAGACATTTGGATCCCAGACTTCTTCTCATGCTTTCGGGCCCCTAAAAAGCCAGGGCAGTATAAATACCCCACATGTGACCCCATTTTGGAAAGAAGACACCCCAAGGTATTCAATGAGGGGCATGGTGAGTTCATAGAATTTTTTTCTTTTGCCACAAGTTAGCGGAAATTGTTTTTTTTTTTTCTCACAAAGTCTCCCTTTCCGCTAACTTGGGACAAAAATTTCAATCTTTCATGGACTCAATATGCCCCTCACGGAATACCTTGGGGTGTCTTCTTTCCGAAATGGGGTCACATGTGGGGTATTTATACTGCCCTGGCATTTTAGGGGCCCTAAAGCGTGAGAAGAAGTCTGGAATATAAATGTCTAAAAAATGTTACGCATTTGGATTCCGTGAGGGGTATGGTGAGTTCATGTGAGATTTTATTTTTGGACACAAGTTAGTGGAATATGAAAATTTCCGCTAACTTGTGCCAAAAAAATGTCTGAATGGAGCCTTACAGGGGGTGATCAATGACAGGGGGGTGATCAGGGAGTCTATATGGGGTGATCACCCCCTTGTCATTGATCACCCCCCTGTCATTAATCACCCCCCTGTAAGGCTCCATTCAGACGTCTGTATGATTTTTACAGTTCCACGGATGCATGGATCGGATCCGCAAAACGCATACGGACGTCTGAATGGAGCCTTACAGGGGGGTGATCAATGACAGGGGGGTGATCACCCCATATACACTCCCTGATCACCCCCCTGTATTGCTCCATTCAGACGTTCCTAAGTGTTTTGCGGATCCGATCCATGGATCCGTGGAACCGTAAAACCCATACGGACATCTGAATGGAGCCTTACAGGGGGTGATCATCCCATATAGACTCCCTGATCACCTCCCTGTAAGGCTCCATTCAGACGTCCGTATATATTTTACGGATCCATGGATCGGATCCGCAAAACACATACGGACGTCTGAATGGAGCCTTACAGGGGGGTGATCAATGACAGGGGGGTGATCAATGACAGGGGGGTGATCACCCCATACAGACTCCCTGATCACCCCCTGTCATTGATCACCCCCCTGTCATTGATCAGCCCCCTGTAAGGCTCCATTCAGACGTCCGTATGTGTTTTGCAGATCCGATCCATGGATCCGTAAAATGCATACGGATGTCTGAATGGAGCCTTACAGGGAGGTGATCAGGGAGTCTGTATGGGATGATCACCCCCTGTAAGGCTCCATTCAGATGTCTGTATGGGTTTTACGGTTCCACGGATCCATGGATCGGATCCGCAAAACACATACGGACGTCTGAATGGAGCCATAGAGGGGGGTGATCAGGGAGTGTATATGGGGTGATCACCCCTCTGGCATTGATTACCCCCCTGTTAGGCTCCATTCAGACGTCCGTATGTGTTTTGCGGATACGATCCATGGAGCTGTCGATCCGTAAAACACATACGGACATCTGAATGGAGCCTTACAGGGAGGTGATCAATGACAGGGGGGTGATCACCCCATGCAGACTCCCTGATCACCCCCTGTCATTGATCACCCCCCTGCCATTGATCAGCCCCCTGTAAGGCTACATTCAGACGTCCGTATGTGTTTTACGGATCCACGGATCCATGTATCGGATCCGCAAAACACATACGGACGTCTGAATGGAGCCTTACATGGGGGTGATCAATGACAGGGGGTGATCAGGGAGTCTATATGGGGTGATCAGGGGTTAACAAGGGGTTAATAAGTGACAGGGGGGGGGTGTAGTGTAGTGTGGTGCTTGGTGCTTCTTTACTGAGCTGCCTGTGTCCTCTGGTGGTCGATCCAAGCAAAAGGGACCACCAGAGGACCAGGTAGCAGGTATATTACACGCTGTTATCAAAACTCCATTCAGACGTCCGTATGTGTTTTACGGATCCACGGATCGGATCCGCAAAACACATACGGACGTCTGAATGGAGCCTTACAGGGGGGTGATCAATGACAGGGGGTGATCAGGGAGTCAATATGGGGTGATCACCCCCCTGTCATTGACACCCCCCGGTAAGGCTCCATTCAGACGTCCGTATGTGTTTTGCGGATCCGATCCATGGATCCGTGGATCCGTAAAACACATACGGACGTCTGAATGGAGCCTTACAGGGGGGTGATCAATGACAGGGGGGTGATCACCCCATACAGACTCCCTGATCACCCCCTGTCATTGATCACCCCCCCGTCATTTATCACCCCCCTGTAAGGCTCCATTCAGACGTCCGTATGTGTTTTACGGATCCACGGATCCATGGATCGGATCCGCAAAACACATACGGACGTCTGAATGGAGCCTTACAGGGGGGTGATTAATGACAGGGGGTGATCAGGGAGTCTATATGGGGTGATCACCCCCTGTCATTGATCAACCCCCTGTAAGGCTCCATTCAGACATCAGTATGTGTTTTGCGGATCTGAATGGAGCCTAACAGGGGGGTGATCAATGACAGGGGGGTGATCAGGGAGTCTATATGGGGTGATCAGGGGTTAACAAGGGGTTAATAAGTGACAGGGGGGGGGGTGTAGTGTAGTGTGGTGCTTGGTGCTACTTTACTGAGCTGCCTGTGTCCTCTGGTGGTCGATCCAAACAAAAGGGACCACCAGAGGACCAGGTAGCAGGTATATTAGACGCTGTTATCAAAACAGCGTCTAATATACCTTTTAGGGGTTAAAAAAATTGCATCTACAGCCTGCCAGCGAACGATCGCCGCTGGCAGGCTGTATATCTACTATATTACCTTCCGATCCTGTGAACGTGCGGGCCTGTGTGCGCGCGTTCACAGGAAGTCTCGCGTCTCGCGAGATGACGCATAGATGCGTCACTCTGCCTGGGACAGCCGCCTCCAGACCTCGATCCTGCGTTAGGCGGTCCGGAGGTGGTTAAAGGGCTTCTGCCACTCCACTAAACTCATTTTTTCCCCCTTAAAATCCTTATGCTGCGATTTCTCAATATATGGGGCTATTACTCCGTTTGGTTTAGTACTTATATAAAAAAAACTGACTTTTATAATATGCTAATTACCTCTCTAGCAGCAGGTAGGGCGGCTACCTGCTGCTAGCAGCCGCATCCTCCATTCATAATGACGCCCCCTCCTTATGTTGATTGACAGGGCCAGCGGATGCACTCGTTCTCTGACTCGCGCCATTCTTCAGTTGGCGCAGGCACACTCAGTGGAGGACGCTCGCTCGGCCGCTCCATCCTCAGTGCGCCTGCGCCGATGACGTCACATGTACACCCGGCGCAGGCGCACTGAGGATGGAGCGGCCGAGCAAGCGTCCTTCACTGAGTGCGCCTGCGCCAACTGAAGACCGGTGCGAGATTTAAAACGCAGACAGGGCCAGTCAGAGAACGAGCGTGTCCGCTGGCCCTGTCAATGAACATGAGAAGGGGGCGTCATTATGAATGGAGGATGCGGCTGCTAATATGCTAGTAATTTGCATATTATAAAAGTCTGTTTTTTTATATAACTACTGAACCAAACGGAGTAATAGCCCTATATATTGAGAAATCGAAGCATAAGGATTTTAAGGAGACAAAAAAAAAATGAGTTTAGTGGAGTGACAGAAGCCCTTTAAGGCTCAGTGCCAGTGCATAGTGTCACTTCAGCGCCATTCATATCTGGTGTCACATTTGATTATATTTAAAGAAAACAACAATTTTGAGCGTGAATAACTAGCAGTCAGTTGCACACACGTGTTTGTGTGTTTAAGGGCCAGTGCAGTGCATAGTGTCACTTCAGCGACATTCATATCTGGTGTCACATTTGATTATATTTAAAGAAAAACAACAATTTTGGCTGAATAACTAGCAGTCAGTTGCACACACGTGTTTGTGTGTTTAAGGCCCAGTGCCAGTGCATAGTGTCACTTCAGCGCCATTCATGACTGGTGTCACAGTAGCTTGCACGCACAGTACAACTTAACTAATCGAAAAAAAATGACAGGCAGAGGCAGGCCACCCCGCAGGGGCCGTCGTGGTCGTGGTGCTGTGATCCCCTTTGGCCCTAGAATAATGCCCAGTGTTCAGAGGCCACGTTACGTATCCTGAACTCGAAAAGTTCTGAGGACATAGTTGACTGGCTAACACAGGACACCCAATCTTCTACAGCTTCTGCTCGGAACCTTGACGTACCATCCTCCTCCAGCTTAGCTTCGGACACCTCTCAAGTTACCACTCGCCCCGCCTGCCGCCACCACCAACACTAGCACCACAGCCACTTCACTTGATCTGTCAGAGGAGTTCTTTACACATCAGTTGGAAGAAATTAGTGATGCGCAACCATTATTGCAAGAGGATGTACGGTAGATAACAGGGATATGTCTCAGTCAGGCAGCATTACACAGATGGACGTACGGTGTGATGATGATGATGATGTTGTACCCGCTACTGCTTTCCTTGCTGAGTTGTCAGATACAAGTGAAGCGGTTGATGATGACGATGTGTCCGTGGATAGAAAGGAAGATGGCTTCGGCAGCATATAGCAGTATCAAAAATTCTTTATTCGTACCTCCAGACACAAATGGCAACGTTTCGACTGTTCACCAGTCTTTATCAAGCCTAATGACACCATTGCTGGTAGGCATATATATACCCCCCCCATATTAAAAAACACACCCCACATTGCATCAACATAGCCAATCAATACATAATGGAAAGCATCTGTGTAGATTGCTACTTACCACAGCTGACATGACCGCCAACTCCGTCATGTGCGCCTCGGCGTGCTGTCACCTCCAATGCGCAGCCGCAACTCACCGGCTTTGCATACCGGAAGTGTCATCCGTCGCCATGACTCCGGCCGGCACTGACGCCTCCAACCAATGAGCCACTAGAAGCCATCATTGTCGTCATCACCTGCGCGACTATCACGTGATATCCACGTGACATCTATACGGTGCGCACAACCGTGCGTCAATCTCGTAGGTCACATGGATAGCGCAGCCAATGGAGACACAGTGCAGACATCGGAGCCATGGTAACGCCGTGATCAGCGCAACTTATCATGTAGAGATGTACATAATCCATATACAAGAATGGATAAAAAATGTGCATAATCCATATAAACAAGTGGGTGGATCAATACCATTGGATCACAGACCACAATAGTGATCGCCACATTATCAACAGACAATCAGAATATGCACATGCATACATCTACGGAGATGGAGACAATGTACAGTGTAGCAACAAGCAATCATATCAAATCATCATATACAGAATACATTCTCCAGAGTATCAAAAATCACATGTTATGAAGGGCATTGTGACATATAAGTATAAAAAAATCCCTATAATAGGAATGTGTAACATATATAAAAACATGATGTCCCTATACTGAAGAGGACAATCCAGCGACCCACATCAATCGATGGATGTGACGTTAAACTCCAAATTTAAACCATAGGGTTGAAGGGATCTAAGGGTGTGGATCCACTTAAGTTCCTTTTTCCTAAGTATACCCTTCCTATCACCACCCCTTCTCAGATACCCAACGCTGTCGATTGCTCGAAATCTTAATTGATTAATGGCATGTTTGCAATCAATAAAATGTTTTGCAACCGGTTTGTCAATAGCTCCTGTTCTTATAGTGCTTTTATGCTTATTGATTCTTTCCCTCAGTTCCATTGTGGTTTCACCCACATATATTAGGCTACAAGGACACTGTATCATGTAAACCACATCTGTGGATTTACATGTGTAGTGTCCCTTAATTTTAAACCGTTTGCCACTATAAGGATGAGTAAAACCATCACCTCTCATGATGCAACTGCAGTTGCAGCAGGAGAGGCAAGGGAAATTACCATTCTTAAGTGGAGCTAATCTTTTCTGTTTGTCTATATCCTTACCCCCTATGTCCACTTTAACCAATCTATCACGTAAATTGCGGGTCCGTTTGTATGCCATCATTGGGGGGACAGAGAATTCCTTAACTGTTGGTAATCCTTTCTGCAGGATCTGCCAATCCTGACGTAGGATGTTGGCAATATTGCTACTGACCCGCAATTTACGTGATAGATTGGTTAAAGCGGACATAGGGGGTAAGGATATAGACAAACAGAAAAGATTAGCTCCACTTAAGAATGGTAATTTCCCTTGCCTCTCCTGCTGCAACTGCAGTTGCATCATGAGAGGTGATGGTTTTACTCATCCTTACAGTGGCAAACGGTTTAAAATTAAGGGACACTACACATGTAAATCCACAGATGTGGTTTACATGATACAGTGTCCTTGTAGCCTAATATATGTGGGTGAAACCACAATGGAACTGAGGGAAAGAATCAATAAGCATAAAAGCACTATAAGAACAGGAGCTATTGACAAACCGGTTGCAAAACATTTTATTGATTGCAAACATGCCATTAATCAATTAAGATTTCGAGCAATCGACAGCGTTGGGTATCTGAGAAGGGGTGGTGATAGGAAGGGTATACTTAGGAAAAAGGAACTTAAGTGGATCCACACCCTTAGATCCCTTCAACCCTATGGTTTAAATTTGGAGTTTAACGTCACATCCATCGATTGATGTGGGTCGCTGGATTGTCCTCTTCAGTATAGGGACATCATGTTTTTATATATGTTACACATTCCTATTATAGGGATTTTTTATACTTATATGTCACAATGCCCTTCATAACATGTGATTTTTGATACTCTGGAGAATGTATTCTGTATATGATGATTTGATATGATTGCTTGTTGCTACACTGTACATTGTCTCCATCTCCGTAGATGTATGCATGTGCATATTCTGATTGTCTGTTGATAATGTGGCGATCACTATTGTGGTCTGTGATCCAATGGTATTGATCCACCCACTTGTTTATATGGATTATGCACATTTTTTATCCATTCTTGTATATGGATTATGTACATCTCTACATGATAAGTTGCGCTGATCACGGCGTCGCCGTTACCATGGCTCCGATGTCTGCACTGTGTCTCCATTGGCTGCGCTATCCATGTGACCTACGAGATTGACGCACGGTTGTGCGCACCGTATAGATGTCACGTGGATATCACGTGATAGTCGCGCAGGTGATGACGACAATGATGGCTTCTAGTGGCTCATTGGTTGGAGGCGTCAGTGCCGGCCGGAGTCATGGCGACGGATGACACTTCCGGTATGCAAAGCCGGATGAGTTGCGGCTGCGCATTGGAGGTGACAGCACGCCGAGGCGCACATGACTGACTTGGCGGTCATGTCAGCTGTGGTAAGTAGCAATCTACACAGATGCTTTCCATTATGTATTGATTGGCTATGTTGATGCAATGTGGGGTGTGTTTTTTTAATATGGGGGGGGGTATATATATGCCTACCAGCAATGGTGTCATTAGGCTTGATAAAGACTGGTGAACAGTCGAAACGTTGCCATTTGTGTCTGGAGGTCCGAATAAAGAATTTTTGATACTGCTATATGCTGCCGAAGCCATCTTCCTTTCTACATATGTATTCCAAGGCCTGATGGATCAAGGGCCTACGGCTAGGCTGCTGCATCGACCAAACGCAATATCTTGAGACCACAAAGTGCTGCTTCTACACTTTAACGTTTACAGATGTGTCCGTGGATGTCACGTGGGTGCCCGCTCGAAGAGAAGAAGAACAGGGGGAAAGTTCAGATGGGGAGACAAAGAGCAGGAGGAGACGAGTTGGAATCAGGGGGAGGTCGTCGCAAGGAGCTAGTGGCACAGTCAGACAGCATGTATCGGCACCCGGGTTCAGCCAGACAGCACGCCAGTCAACGCACGCTGTTGCCACCACCAGAATGCTGTCATTGCAAGGCTCAGCAGTGTGGCATTTTTTTTGTGTGTCTGCCTCTTGATAACAGCGATGCCATTTGCAACCTGTGCCAAGAGTCGTGGGAAGTCCAACACCCACCTAGGTACAACTGCTTTGCGAAGGCACATGATCTCACATCACAAACGCCTATGGGATCAACACATGAGTAAAAGCAGCACACAAACTCAAAGCCACCATCCTCCTCCTGGTCCAGCATCTTCAGCCACGTCAACCACTGCTGTCCTCCTTGCCCCCTCTCAACCACCCGCCACTCCGCCTCTCACCTTGATCAGTTCCTGCTCATCTGCCCACAGTCAAGTGTCTGTCAAGGACATGTTTGAGCGTAAGAAGCCAATGTCACAAAGTCACCCCCTTGCCCGGCGTCTGACAGCTGGCTTGTCTGAACTCTTACCCGCCAGCTTTTACCATACAAGCTGGTGGAGTCTGAGGCCTTCAACAAATTTGTAGCTATTGGGACACCGCAGTAACAGGTACCCGGACAAAATTTCTTTGCACAAAAGGCAATCCCCAACCTGTACTCGATTGTGCAAATGGAAGTCATGACATGTCTGGCACACAGTGTTGGGGCAAGGGTCCATCTGACCACTGATACCTGGTCTGCAAAGCACGGTCAGGGCAGGTATAGCACCTACACTGCGCATTAGGTAAACCTGTTCACGGCTGCCAAGCATAGAATGCGTGGCTCTGCAGAGGAGTTGGTGACACCACCACGACTTGCAGGCAGGCCTGCTGCCACTTCCTATACTCCTCCTACTCCATCCTCTTCCATAAACTCCTCGGCTGAGTCCTCTTCTGCTGCTGCGTCTTGCTCCACATCAACGGCACCCCCCCCCCCCCCCAGCTCCCCAGAGGCTATTCCATATCCCGGATACGACAGTGTCACGCCGTCTTGGGGTTGACTTGCCTGAAAGCAGAGAGTCACACCGGACCAGCACTCCTGTCCGCCCTGAACGCACAGGTGGATCAGTGGCTGACTCCGCACCAACTGGAGATCGGCAAAGTGGTGTGTGACAACGGAAGCAATTTGTTGGCGGCATTGAATTTGGGCAAGTTGACACATGTGCCGTGCATGGCACATGTGTGTAATCTGATCGTACAACGCTTTGTGCATAAGTACTCAGGCTTACAGGGCGTCCTCAAGCAGGCCAGGAAGGTGTGTGGCCATTTCAGGCATTGCTACATGGCCATGGCGCACTTTTCAGACATTCAGCGCCGAAACAACATGCCAGTGAGGCGCTTGATTTACACAGCCCGACATGTTGGAATTCAACACTCCTAATGTTCGACCGCCTGCTCCAACAAGAAAAAGCCGTCAATGAGTATTTGTATGACCGGGGTGCTAGGACAGCCTTTGCGGAGCAGGGATTTTTTTTGCCACATTACTGGACGCTCATGCGCAATGCCTGTAGGCTCATGCATCCTTTTGAGGAGGTGACAAACCTAGTCAGTTGCACCAAAGGCACCATCAGCGACATCATCCCATTGTTTTCTTCCTGGAGCGTGCCCTGCGAAGAGTGCTGGAGCAGGCAGTAGATGAGCGTGAAGAGGAAGAGTTGTGGTCACCATCACTACCAGAAACAGCCTTATCAGCATTGCTTGCTGGACCTGCGGCAACGCTAGAAGAGGAGTGTGAGGAAGAGGAGTCAGAGGAGGAATGTGGCTGTGAGGAGGAAGACCAACCACAACAGGCATCCCAGGGTGCTATCTGGTAACCGTGGTGTTGTACGTGGCTGGGGGGAAGAACATACCTTCAGTGAGATCACTGAGGACGAGGAACGGGACATGAGTAGCTCGGCATCCAACCTTGTGCAAATGGGGTCTTTCATGCTGTCGTGCCTGTTGAGGGACCCTCGTATAAAAAGGCTGAAGGAGAACGACCTGTACTGGGTGTCCACGCTACTAGACCCCCGGTATAAGCAGAAAGTGCCTGAAATGTTACCAAATTACCGGAAGTCGGAAAGGATGCAGCAGTTCCAAAATAAATTAAAAAGTATGCTTTACACAGTATATAAGGGTGATGTCACAGCACAACGGGAATCTAACAGGGGAAGAGGTGAAAGTAATCCTCTCACGACCACACTGGCAAGGACAGGACACTTTGCAGATGTGTTGTTGATGGAGAACATGCAGAGCTTTTTAAGTCCTACGCATCGCCACAGCCCTTCAGGGTCCACCCTCAGAGAGCGATTCGACCGGCAGGTAGCAGACTACCTCGCCTTAACTGCAGATATCGACACTCTGAGGAGCGATGAACCCCTTGACTACTGGGTGTGCAGGCTTGACGTGTGGCCTGAGCTATCCCAATTTGCGATAGAACTTCTGGCCTGCCCCGCTTCAAGTGTCCTGTCAGAAAGGACCTTCAGTGCAGCAGGAGTTATTGTCACTGAGAAGAGAAGTCGCCTAGGTCAAAAAAGTCTAGATCACCTCACCTTTATTAAGATGAATGAGGGATGGATCCCGAAGGGACTGACAGTGGGCGATACATTCGACTAAAAAAGGCCTGATGACTGAGATGAGCTGCCTTGGTCCACACGCTGCTGTATTTTATCTCTGAATGCCGGATGACTTGTGTGATTTATCCGCCACCAACTAGGGTTCAAGCCGCAATGTTTTAGGGCACTATCACGAGGGTGTTAAGAGCCACGTCTGACTCCGTTATACCCGGGGTCAGGAAGTCGCAGTGGGTGGCTGCGCACTCTATGTCTAAAGATAGTGCTGTTTCTTAATGGTAGCTTTCTGGGTTTGCCTTGCAATCCTTTTTGGCTCACTCAGGGATCTGTAGCTTCTTCTCCTCAGCTGTTTCTTGTCCAGCAATCCCAACCTCCTTATATTACCCTCTCCTACTTCTCTGGTTGCCAGATATAGAGCTTCCTGCCTGGACTTCTATACTGACCCACTGGAGCTGTGTAGCTGTGATTCCTGGTTGTTGTTCCAGAGCGTTACCCTCCGGATCCCTGTTGGTTGTTTGTTGTCGCCCACCTGGGATTATATGTTTTGTCTGTATTGTCTGTCCTCTCCTTGGTGTTTTCCTTTAGTGTTAGTGGTGCGGACTAGTGTTCCCACCGCCCTATTCACTACGTAGGGCTCATCTTAGGGAAAGCCATGGTTTTAGGCACGTGATTGTCAGGGCAGTCAGGTGCCAGCCTCAAGGTGAGTTAGGGGTCACCACCTTTCCCTGTCCCTTGGACAGGGCCTTCCCATTTCCCTCCCTTTGCGTCACGTATGTGATTGGCACGCCGGTCATGACAGGCACTTTCTGAATGGGAAGCTTCAATTTTTCTGGCTGCTGCTACAATACCTAATTTTTCAGGCATGTGTACATGCCTAATTTTTCTGGCCTCTGGTGCTGCACTGTGGCTTCAAAAACCAAACAAAAAAAAAGGCACATACATGTGTAAATTCCCCTTCGTGATCGCTACCTTGTTGTGGTGAAGGGGCTTGCGTATCACAATGAAGCCATCACCTCTATGAGTGTGTTGGCAATGGCAATGTTGGCACACCCCAGATGATAAGGTCGTTGCTTCATTGTGAACAGACCAAAAGCGATCGGCTGGATAATTTTGCATAGAAAAAACATTAATTTTCTTTGTGATCATCTAAGGTGATCATTAAAGCCCACACTGCAGAATCATTGTTTTCTGGGTCACTTAACTGTCACTGAACTACCTCAGCATGACTATAGGCTTTGAAAAAAAAACATCGCCTGCAATCTCCCAAACATGCGCACGAGCACAGTCATCACTACACCAAGATTGACGCATAGAGGAATAAAATTTATGTCATGAGTGTGTCAACTATTGACAACTCTTTGCGGTTGTCTAAAATCTATACCATATACGTCCCCTGATAGGGGACGTAACAGGGATTAAACTGATAGGAATAGTACTACTTAACACACCTTATAATAATAATACTAGTGAACGTAACAGGGATTAAACTGATAGGAATAGTACTACTTAACACACCTTATAATAATACTAGTGAACGTAACAGGGATTAAACTGATAGGAATAGTACTACTTAACACACCACACATAATGGGATTGCACAGTACATTTCACATCGCACCAAATTGGAATTAAGAGGACCGACCAAGCATCTTTTTCCATCTCCCGGTTCCTAAAATCGATTCCATATACTCGTCCCCTGATAGGGGACGTAACAGGGATTAAACGGATAGGAATAGTACTACTTAACACACCACTCCTATCTGGTGGCACAGTATATTGCACGTGCAGTGCCCCATATTGGAAGTAGAAGGACCAACCAAGCATCTTTTTCCATCTCCCGATTACTAAAATCTATTCCATACACGTCCCCTGATAGGGGATGTAACAGGGATTAAACTGATAGGAATAGTACTACTTAACACACCTTATAATAACGCAGAGAGAGAGGAGAGAGGAGTCTGAAGAAGAGGAGGAAGGTGGCTTTGAGGAGGTGGAAGACCAAACACAGCAGGCGTCCCAGGGGGCTTGTTGTCCCCTTTCAGGGACCCTTGGTGTTGTATGTGGCTGGGTGGAGAAATAGACCTTCAATGACATCAGTGAGGACAAGGAACGGGACATGGCTAGCTTGGTATCCAACCTTGTGCAAATGGGGAGTTTGCGGTTGTGCATATGGACTGTTTGCGGTTAAACAGGGAGTTTGGTCTGTCACTGTGAAGCGGGCGTAAACCGTTAAAGCACCTTATTCGAAACAATTTAGGAATGTTAGGTGATTTATGCCCTTTATGGATTAAAACCCGACTCTGCGTCAACTACGTAATTTTCCATGGGAGTTTTGCCAACGATCCCCCTCCGGCATGCCACAGTACAGGTGTTAGTGCCCTTGAAACAACTTTTCCATCACTATTGTGGCATAAATAGTCCCTGTGGGTTTTAAAATTCCCCTGCCTATTGAAGTCAATGGCGGTTCGCCCGGTTCGCCCATTCGCAAACATTTGCGGAAATTAGCGTTCGCCGTTCGCGAACGGAAAATTTTATGTTCGCGACATCTCTAAAGGTGACATAGTGTAGAGGTGGAAGCAGCAGCAGGAGGATTCCACAAAGTGGCAAGATGACGTAATGTGGAGATGGCAGCAGCAGGAGGATACCACAGAGTGGCAAAGTGACATAGTGTGGAGATGGCAGCAGCAACATCAGGATACCACAGAGTGGCAAGGTGACATAGTGTGGAGATAGCAGTAACAGCAGAAGAAGGAGGATACCAAAGAGTGGCAAGGGGACATATTGTGGAAATGGCAGCAGGAGGATACCACAGACTGGCAAGGTGACATAGTGTGGAGATGGCAGCAGCAACATCAGGATACCACAGAATGGCAAGGTGACAGTGTGGAGATGGCAGCAGAAGAAGGAGGATACCACAGAGTGGCAAGGTGACATAGTGTGGAAATGGCAGCAGCAGCAGGAGGATACCACAGACTGGCAAGGTGACTTAGTGTGGAGATGGCAGCAGCCA
Organism: Bufo gargarizans; assembly: GCF_014858855.1. Lineage (NCBI taxonomy): Eukaryota > Metazoa > Chordata > Amphibia > Anura > Bufonidae > Bufo > Bufo gargarizans. Next base: position 279,316,082 of record NC_058084.1, on the reverse strand, counting down.
CATCAGGATACCACAGAGTGGCAAGGTGACATAGTGTGCAGATGGCAGTAACAGCAGCAGCATCAAGATGCCACAGAGTGGCAAGGTGACATAGTGTGAATATAGCAGCAGCAGAAGGAGGATACCACAGAGTGGCAAGGTGACATAGTATGGCGATGGTAGCAGCAGCAGGAGGAAACCACAGAGTGGCAAGGTGACATAGTGTGGAGATGGCATTAGCAGCAGCAGCATCAGGACACCACAGAGTGGCAAGGAGACATTGTATGGAGATGGCAGCAGCAGCAGCAGCATCAGGATACCACAGAGTGGCAAGGTGACATAGTGTGGAGATTGCAGCAGCACCAGGAGCATACCACAGAGTGGCAAGGTGACATAGTGTGGAGATGGCATTAGCATCAAGATACCACAGAGTGGCAAGTTGACATAGTTGAAGATGGTAGCAGCAGCAGCATCAGGATACCTCAGCGTGGCAAGGTGACATAGTGTGGAGATGGCATTAGCATGAAGATACCACAGAGTGGCAAGTTGACATCGTTGAAGATGGTGGCAGCAGCAGCATCAGGATACCTCAGCGTGGCAAGGTGACATAGTGTGGAGATGGCAGCAGCATCAGGAACATACCACAGAGTGGCAAGGTGACATAGTGTGGAGATGGCATTAGCATCAAGATACCACAGAGTGGCAAGTTGACATAGTTGAAGATGGCAGCAGCAGCAGCATCAGGATACCTCAGCGTGGCAAGGTGACATAGTGTGGAGATGGCATTAGCATGAAGATACCACAGAGTGGCAAGTTGACATAGTTGAAGATGGTGGCAGCAGCAGCATCAGGATACCTCAGCGTGGCAAGGTGACATAGTGTGGACATGGCAGCAGCATCAGGAACATACCACAGAGTGGCAAGGTGACATAGTGTGGAGATGGCATTAGCATCAAGATACCACAGAGTGGCAAGTTGACATAGTTGAAGATGGTAGCAGCAGCAGCATCAGGATACCTCAGCATGGCAAAGTGACATAGTGTGGAGATGGCAGCAGCAGCAGGAGCATACTACAGAGTGACAAGGTGACATAGTGTGGAGATGGCAGCAGCAGCAGGAGGATACCACAGAGTGGCAAGTTCACATAATGTGGAGATGGCATCAGCAGCAGGAGGATACCACAGAGTGGCAAGTTTACATACTGTTTAAATGGCATCAGCAGCAAGAGGATACCACAGAGTGGCAAGGTGACATAGTGTGGAGATGGCAGTAGCATATGGTAACCACAGAGTGGCAAGGTGACATAGTGTGGTGATGGCATCAGCAGCTGCATGAGGAGACCATAAAGTGACCCCGTGACAGAGTGGGGCGGTGGGTGGCAATACCATTACCTGCTGATGAAGGTGACTGAAAGAAGGACTACTTGGCATCAGATGTGTGGCATCAGGCGAGTGGCAGCAACAGAGTAGTAGCTGAGGCAGGTAGTCAGAAGAAACCGGTCTCTTTTATCAAAGTGTTGGTGTGGCACCGTGGATGATCTAGTCTGATGCATCAGGATTTGGTGGTTGGAAATTCTGGCTGATCCATGCCTGATTTATCTTGACAAAGGTCAGTGTCTACACATTTTGGGCGGACAGGCAAGTTCTCCTTGGGGTAACTATGGCCCCCTCCACACTAAACACCCACTCTCATGCCACACTACTGTCTGGGCAGGACAGCTTTTCAAGGGCAAACTCTGCTAATCCAGCGAATCTTCAATGTGGGTTGGCAGCCTGCTGTCCAAGTATGCCACAACCTGCTGCTTCAGGTCCTGTTCCAGGTCTACCTGCTGCTGCTAGTGAGTAGTTTCTTCACTATGCGGGTGAAGAAAGCTACTCATCAGCAACTGTAGACTCAGGCTGCTGCTGATGGAGCTGGTACTGCTCCTGCCACCCCACCCCTCCCCAGTAGCCATGCCAGTGGAACGTGAGTGCAGAGGGCCCCCACAGTCAGACCTGCGAGAGAATGGACGAAGCCGCAGAAAGGCAGCGGCCAACTGACTGCATAGGATGTCTCTGTAGTAGTTCACTTTGTCCTCCCTCTCAGTCGGTGTAAAAAAGGCCCCCGCTCTGTACCAGTAGCAAGGGTCCAACAAGGTGGAGAGCCAGAAGTCAGCCCTCTGTCGAATGGTGATAATTCGACTGTCACTACGCAAGCAAGTGAGCATGGATCGGGCCAATAGCGCAAGTGACTCGGAGGGACTCCCTGCCTCCATTTCTTCTGCATACTGCCATGGTGTGTCTGGCTCCTCTGTCTCGTCTTCCTTATCGCCCTGGAGCTCTTCTGGCTGCTCCTGCTCCTCCTCTCGTGTCACTTGAGTAGAAAAAACACCCATTTGGCTACACATTGCCTTTGATCGAATGTTCTCCTCCTCCCCCTCCTCCTCCTCTTCCAGTTTAGCCCCCACAGGGCTCATGTGGCCATGAGATCTAGGCGCCGTGTCTCCAGTCCCTTGACCAGCAATTATTACCAGCCTCTGTTCCAGGACATGAAGCAGTGGAATGGGGTCATTCAGCCCGTAGTCCTGGAGACTGACAAATAATGTGGAATCCATAAAGGGACTGAGCAAATGACAGGGTGTCACGCATGAGCTGCCACTGGCTGACATCGAAATTACACAGGGGAGTACAGCTATCTTTTTGCATCATCAAAAAATCATTGATGGCCTTTCTCTGTTCATATAGTCGGTCCAACATATGGAGTGTGGAATTCCAATGGGTGGAAACGTCACATATCAGCCTATGTTGGGGGATGTCGTTCTGCCGCTGCAGCTCAAGGAGGGTGTGCTTTGCGGTGTACGAGTGGCTGAAGTGCATGCATAGTTTCCTGGCCATTTTTAGGATGTCTTGCAGATGGGTGGAAGACTTCAGGAACAATCAGATTGAACATGTGTGCCATGCAGGGCGCATGGCTCAGCCTTCCATGATGCAGCGCCGACACCATGTTCTTCCCATTGTCAGTCAGCATGGTTCCAATTTTGAGTTGTTGCAGAGAAAGCCACGATTCGATTTCTTGATGCATCACACGGAGCAGTTCCTCCCTCATGTAACTCTGTTCGCCCCGGCAAACCAGGTGCAGAACAGTGTGACACCGCCGAGCCCTGCACATGTGGTATGCTGGAGGGGCACTGTGACTTGTCCCTGCAGTGGAGGCTGAGGACATGGTGAAGGATGAGGAGGCAGAGGCGGACATTGTTGCAGGACCAATGGTGTGACAACGTGGAGGCGGAAGTGGCGTGACCTGGCAAAGTTTCTTGTGTGGCTGTGCAGAAACCACATTAACCCAGTGAGCTGTAATGGACATGTACTGTCCCTGACCGTAGTTACTTTGGCAGACACTGACAGGCTCAAGGCCTGACCCACCTTCTTTTCTTTTAGTTCTCTGAAAGGTGCAGAGTCCACAACTTGGAAAGGGAGGGACTGCAGCACCAGCAACTTAGACAGGAGCACATTCAGCTTCTGCGCCCTTGCATGGATACTGTTGTCTCTTGGCAATCGCTTCAGTGATCGATTGCTGACGGATTGACTGACGAGGAGTAAGAGTAGGAGCATCTGGACCAGCAGAAGATGGGAATGACAGACAGCTCCCTTCGGCTGAGGTGGTGGAGCCTTGACTGTCTGAAACCAGATGCCGCTGGGTGATACAGCGGTAGCTGCTGCAGGCTGGGCCACCACATCAGAGCCACGGTTCTCCCAGGCCACTGAATAGCGACGCTGCATATGTTGACGCAGGGCCGTAGTGCCAACATTGGCACCCTGGCCACGCTTCACCTTCTGCCCACATATTCGACACATGGCCACCTTAACCTCCTCTGGCAGCTTAATAAAAAACTGCCACACAGCCCCCCCAACAGTCCACGCTGACTAACTGGTACTGCCGCTGCCTCCGTGAACCCCTGCACCACTACTTCCCGGGCAGGTAGGCTGCTGCCAAGCAGGTGGTCTACCACGGGCACGTTTGGCTCCTGACCTCCCACTGCTGCCACCTTGCTGATTCCCAGCCATACTACCACCTTGCTGGCTCTGCTTCTGCCTTATGGGCAAGCTGCCACTCACTTCTCCTGATGATGATGAGGCCCCTTCTGCACGGAGCTCCCAAGTGCGATCGGCTTCATCATCGAGTAGTGTCTGCACGTCACTGATGTCTTCCTCAACGGTCTCTGGGTCAGGAGTAACACCAGCTCCCACGGCCTTCTCCTCATCACTACTTGCCCGCCTAGCGGAGGAAGCTGCAGATGTTTCAGATCTTGGCTAGGCAGTAGCTGCTGACTGTCCTCTAGTAGCTCCTCCTTGCTGTATAGTGGAGCTGAGCCCACAGCATACATAACTTCCCTGGCTGAGGGAACAGAAAAAAACAGAGGCAGGTTTAGGACAGGTAAGGGCACAGGGCTTGCTCCCAGGCCATGCCAACTAAGGGTTGTGTCTGACGAATCCACCGACTGTTGGCTGGGGGTGTCTGATGTCACTTAGGATGAAGTGGATGACCGAGTTAACCAATCAAGAACCACTGGGCTGCTGGTCAAGACACGGCCGCTAGATGACACCGGGAGCTCAGGCCTCTCGCTGTGACTCCTGCTGCCACGCCCCCTTACTCTGCTGCGACCTCTGCCTGCGTCAGAAACATTTAGTCCTCTTCCCCTCCTCTGTACATGGTCTAGCACTTCTCTGTCTGACATACTTTTAGCTGAACTAAATAAATTAAAAGCACCGTAAAAGGGACAAATGTTTTTCTTTCTGTACTGAAATAGGCCACTAAACGCTTTTGCCACAAATAGGTGCACCAGTGAACTGCGTATATGTTTTTCTTTCTGTACTGAAATAGGCCAGTAAGAGCTTTTAACAGATATAACTGCAGAAGTAAACAGAGAATATATATATATATATATATATATATATATATATATTTGTACTGAAATAGGAGAGTAAACTCTTTTACCAAAAATAACTGTAAAAAGTGAAGTGCGTATATATTTTTATTTTTGTCCTGAAATAGGCCAATAAATGCTTTTAGCATAAATAAAGACACTGAACTCTTTCAACAAATATAACTGCAGAAGTGAAATGTGTATATATTTTTCCTTTTTTGTCATGAAATAGGCCACTAAACTCTTTCACAAATAAATGCACCATTGAAGTGCATACATGTTTTTCTTTCTGTACTGAAATAGGCCAGTAAGCGATTTCAACACATAGAACTGCAGAAGTGAACAGAGAATATATATATATATATATATATATATATATATATATATTGTACTGAAATAGGCCAGTAAATGCTTTTACCAAAATTAATTGTACCAGTGAAGTGCGTATATATTTTTCTTTCTGTACTGGCCAATAAATGCTTTTAGCATAAATAAAGACACCAGTGAAGTGCTTGTATTTTTTTTTTCCTTTTTGTAGTGAAATAGCACACTGAAGCCTTTCAACAAATATAACTGCAGAAGTGAAATGCGTATATATTTTTCCTTTTTTGTCCTGAAATAGGCCACTAAACTCTTTGACAAATAAATGCAACAGTGAAGTGTGTATATTTTTTCCTTTTTGCACTGAAATAGGACACTGAATCCTTTCACCAAATATAACTGCAGAAGTAAAATGCTTATATATTTTTCCTTTTTTGTACTGAAATAGGCCACTAAACTCTTTCACAAATAAATGCAACAGTGAAGTGCGTATATATTTTTTTCCTTTTTGTACTGAAATAGGACACTGAACGCTTTTACAACATATAACTTTAGAAGTGAAATGCGTATATATTTTTCTTTTTCCACAGATATAAGCCACTAAAGGCTTTTCAACATAGCACTTGCACCCCAATTACAAGAACAAATGGCTAGAATGTCAGAGCTGTATAATGGCTATTTGGATCCCCAAATAATGTTTCCCTGCACTTGTAAATCAATTTTTTTTTCACAATGAGGTTTTTCTAGCACTCAAGCGACTTCAGATGTCTCTCCCTGTACTAAAATGCTGTGAAATGATTCCTCCCTATCCTTTCCCTGCACTTGTAAATCGTTTTTCTAGTATTTTTTTTAAACAGAGGTTTTTCCAATTACTGTCCCTAGCATCTTCTAACATCTGTCCCTGCACTCTGAATGCTGGAAAATGTCTGACTCTAAGATGGCTGCTATATTTATAGGGCTGTGACATCAAAGGGCTTGCTAGCTGCTGATTGGCTGCATGCATGGCATTATGGGTCAGCCTGCCTTCCCAGAGTTCCTTGCCCCATGTCCTCACATGTGTAGCCGCCATTGTAGCCACCATTTTAGGAAAAATTGTGATTCGTTACCACGAAGAGCAGGGAAATTCATATTTCGAATTTTTACTGAAATTCAGATTGAATTCCACTTCGGCAGCTTCGATTTGCTCATATCTAATCCTGACCTAGAGGTGAATGTGTTAGAGGCCCATGGAGACGCACCAGATACTTGTCCCTCTGGGAAACTGTTTGTGCCATCGAAATTGCGTCACAAGGTGTTTGAGGAACATCACTGTATGGTTCTTATGAGACACCCTGGGAGCAGATCCACTGCTGACTTCATCTTTCATAGATTCTGGTGGCCTGGGTTATGTAAGTGTGTTGAGGACTTTGTGTCAGCCTGTAATAGCTGTGCACATGCTAAGGTGACACATACTCGGCCTTCCGGATCTCTATTTCTGTTGCCCATCCCGTCCAGAACATCACTTATCCATGGATTTTGTCACTGATCTACCTAATTATTTATGAAAGACAGATTCTGGAAAGCGTTCTGTACTCGACTGAAGGTACAACTGTCCTTTTCTTTGGCTTTTCATCCTCAGTCGAATGGACAGACGGAGCGTACTAAGTCTGGAGATTTACTTGAGATGTTTTGTCTCTGAGAATGAGCAGACATGGTCTTCATTTTTGTCTTTGGCAGAGTTTGCCATAAATAATTGTAGACAAGAATCCACTGGGAATTTTCAGTTTTTTGGGGCATATGGGTTTCACCAGCAGTTTGGCACATTTTCTGGTTCAGATACTTCTGTTATCCCTTAGGAGGAACGTTTTTTGTCATCATTGTCATCTGTATGGCCAATTATACTTGATGAATATGGGCAACAAGTATAAATGTGTGGCTGACAGGAAACATATGAAAGGTCAGGATCTAAGAGTGGGTGATTCTGTGTGGCTGTCCACATGAAACATTAAGTTGAAGGTACCGTCTTGGAATTTGGGTCCAAGATTTATTGGTCCATATAAGATCACTGCCATTATTAATCCTGTAGCTTTTCGTCTTGAACTCCCTCAGGCCCTGAAAAAGATGTAGGATAAAAAAAGGGAAATAGCTCACCCTCTCACAGTCACAATGAGGTGCTCTGGTCTAAAATGATTCACCCTTCACAAATGCAAGAAAATGTATATATCTGAAAAGACCGGCACTCTCAACACACGGGACCAAATGGTTAATTGCAAATCACAATATTTAATTAATACATATGTAAAAGAATAAAAAGGTACACTAAAACTGGATGATTTGATAAATGGTTCCCACAAGATTGTACTAATTCTACAGTGGTGACATCAATCTACGCATATCCAATGTTCACTGTTAAAAAGAGACCGCTGTAGGAAAAAAAGAAGAAGAAGGACCGCTGTAGGAAAAAAGGATCATATATGTTCACATGTACATTCCTGGAAGGAAAAAGAATGAAGATCCTTTTGGTTCTGTCCTGAATATGAACAAGCAATGCGAGATGGTATTTGCTGGAATAAAGTCAATGTTCTGTTGTGAATGACTACCACTTTTCCATATAGATGTCGCTTAATGGTTTAGCAGACAAGTATCTCTGGTGATTACCCACTGTGTGGGCTTACCTTCCCTTCATGCTGGTCAGTCAAATAGATTCCTAGGGGCTCGCTGTGAGCCGGCGTCCCGGCTGTAGCTCTGTCAGCGTCCCACGTGGGTTTGGAGAAGAAGTTTGTCGCTCCGGAAGTGACGTATCGGCATGTAGGCTGGTATTCAGTACTTACCTCAGGCTCGGCTCTTCGTTGTAGTGGCCGAGATAAAACTTACAGTGCACTGTAGTTAGAGTTTTTTGTTTCTCACAGATGGGTCATGTTCTGATCTCTAATTTAGATCTCTTAGTACCAAACGCGTTTCGGGAAACACTGTTCCCTTCTTCAGTGGTGATGACCCTCCTTCATGTCTGATTGGCTTTTATACCCTCCATTGGTAATTGCCAAGAACAGACATGGAATCTGTCCATTTTTTTTCCTTTTGTCTATTTTTAGTCATCTACAACATAGTTGTTTGGTATCTGTTATCATTCATATCTCTTTTTTCCACAGTTCTTTTCATATGTTCGATATTTTCTCATTTTTTCACTTGCGGTTATATCGTGTTTTTGATGCGTTTTATTTTTGACATATGCGTTTTTTTTATCGAAAAGTTGTAGTTTACTTTATAGTACAAGGTCCATAAAGGGTTTTACTGCACGGGCTATGGTTAACTTTATATATCGTTTATTATGGTCTATTACGTGTATATGTGCAACTAAGCATACATTTACATCTGATAATACTTTAAAAATATTTTCAATGTAAAAAATTGAAAATATAAAACAATAATAATAATAAAAATAATAAATGAAATTGTGATTTACTAATCTAGTACATTTTACATCTTCATATTTTGTTGATGGTATCAACATACAACATTGTATATATTTCTATCCATACAATTGATCCTGAAATATAAAGGACGTGCCTTAATACTATTCAATAGTTTACAATGTACTAAAGACACATCCGCAAGTTAATGCGGGTGTATCTATAGGTTGTACTTTGCATCCGGTTTTGAAAAATTTCTTCTGGGACATTTCTTTCTTTTCGGGGAAGCAACTTGTTTGGATAAAAGAGGGGTACGTGCGCCTTTCCCCAAGGGAGAGTCGTAGTGCCGATAAACGGCCAAACATGCGACTCTCCATTGGAAAAAAGGCGAACGACCCGTACAATCAAAGAAAGCCAAAGATCTCTAGGTCAGCATTTAATCCCCTAGGTGTGAGGCTTCCAAAGTCATATATTCTTTTAGACTCTGCCCTTGACATTTTTTCTATGTGGTTACCTCCACATAGAAATGGTATTACTGAATACCAGCCTACATGCCGATACGTCACTTCCGGAGCGACAAACTTCTTCTCCAAACCCACGTGGGACGCTGACAGCGCTACAGCCGGGACGCCGGCTCACAGCGAGCCCCTAGGAATCTATTTGACTGACCGGCATGAAGGGAAGGTAAGCCCACACAGTGGGTAATCACCAGAGATACTTGTCTGCTAAACCATTAAGCGACATCTATATGGAAAAGTGGTAGTCATTCACAACAGAACATTGACTTTATTCCAGCAAATACCATCTCGCATTGCTTGTTCATATTCAGGACAGAACCAAAAGGATCTTCATTCTTTTTCCTTCCAGGAATGTACATGTGAACATACAGTATATGATCCTTTTTTCCTACAGCGGTCCTTCTTCTTCTTTTTTTCCTACAGCGGTCTCTTTTTAACAGTGAACATTGGATATGCGTAGATTGATGTCACCACTGTAGAATTAGTACAATCTTGTGGGAACCATTTATCAAATCATCCAGTTTTAGTGTACCTTTTTATTCTTTTACATATGTATTAATTAAATATTGTGATTTGCAATTAACCATTTGGTCCCGTGTGTTGAGAGTGTCGGTCTTTTCAGATATATACATTTTCCTGAAAAAGATGTGTTTCATAAATCTTCGTTGAAGAGATATGTTGAACCTTTGGAGCCATCTTCCTTGCCACCCACTCCTGTCATGGTGGACGGTAGTTTGGAATTTCGGATCACCAAGATAATTGACTCTTGAGTTCTCCTCAGCTCTCTTCAGTATCTTGTTCACTGGAACGTTTATGGACCAGAGGAGAGAATGTGGGTATCGGCATCTGACGTAAATGACAGTCGTTTGGTGAAAGCTTTTCACAGGTCTCACCCGGATAAGGTCGCTCCTGGGTGTCCAGAGGTCACCTGTAGAAGGGGGGTACTGTCACGGACATTCCTGTGACAGGTGGCAGGAGATCGGTGAGACTGGCAACACGTAGTTTGATCTGACATGTTTTCCGTTTGGATCAAATGATGTCTGTGTTGTTTCTGGTGCTTGCCACACCTTCTTTCCCTAGGTGTGGCTATTAGGGTCATTTAACCTTCTCTATTTAAGTTGCTTCTCCCACAATTCTATGCGGTTTATGGCTTTTGTTTGGACCTTTGGATATATTGTGGTTGGATCTCGGCTGAGTTCCTGGTGCTTCCATTGCTCCTTTGAAGTTAAGTCTTTCCTTTCCCTTTTGTATTTGCTTAGTTTCTGTGTGTTGCATTTCCCTATTATGTATTAGGCCTGAAGGAGACTCCTGTTTGTCCTTCCTTTTGAAGGACAGGTAGTCTCATCCCTACCATTAGTACCAGGGTCCTATAGGGCTTAATAGGACTCTAAGTATTCCTGCGTATGAACTCACCTACCTTTGGGGTCTGTTCATACTGGTAGTCAGTCAGGATTTTGGTTAGGGTTTTCACTAGGAGGTGTCCATTTTCCTTCCCTAGTTCTCAGGCCTGATTCCATGTTCCCCCTTCCCTCCTATGCTCGGTGTGGTGTTTCCCTCCGACACAGAAGCGTAACATGAGTTTAAAGAATAACTTTTTTAGTTTTTTTGTTTTCCAGGGGCGAAGATCATAGTTCAGTGGCGGTCTATCAGAGACCATTATAAGAAGGATTACAACGAGGAACTTAGAGCCCTGAGTGGTTCGGGAAAAACCTCAAGGGGGGAATATAGATATCATGCTGCCTTGGAGTTCCTACGAAGAACCTTAGAGCTGCAAAGGTACGAGATTATATATACAGTGATTCAGAATTTTGCTATCCAATCTATGTGTATGATCCAGACAGACAGTCATTTGGCACTCTGTCTTGGACATCCACATAGTATTTTATTGAGTAAAGATAAGCGATGTGAGCTTCGGAAGCTACATGCGAAGTTGCTTGAAAAAAAAAATTCATTATAATACTTCTCTGTACATTATTAGAATGTATGGGCTCCAATGAGACATGGTTAAGAGGGGCCTGGATGTATTTCTGGAGGGTAATAATATTACAGGTTATAGCTACTAGAGATGGGTCGTTGATCCAGGGAGTTATTCCGATTGCCTGATTGGAGACGGGAAGGATTTTTCTCCCCTAAAATATGGAAAATCGGCTTCTACCTCGCAGGATTTTTTGCCTTCTTCTGGATCAACTTGCAGGATAATGTTGTAAATAAGTTCTCACTGGAATTATTCCTAGTAGAAATGGCAGTTAGCCTTGTGTGGCAACTGGCAAAGCATTGGTGAATATAAGAAGCATGTTACATACAGTGGATTTAAAAAGTCTACACACCCCTGTTAAAATGTCAGGTTTCTGTGCTATAAAAAAAAAGTGACAAAGATAAATCATTTCAGAACTTTTTCCACCTTTAATGTGACCTATAAACTGTACTACTCAATGGAAAAACAAACTGAAATCTTTTAGGTGGAGGGAAGAAAAAAAACCTAAACTAGAATAATGTTAACTAGGGATGTAGCTGTGTTCAGAATTAAGCAATCACATTCAAAATCATGTTAAATAGGAGTCAGCATACACCTGCCATCATTTAAAGTGCCTCTGATTAACCCCAAATAAAGTTCAGCTGCTCTAGTTGGTCTTCCCTGAAATGTTCTTACTTGCATCCCACAGCAAAAGCCATGGTCCACAGAGAGCTTCCAAAGCATCAGAGGGATCTCATTGCTAAAAGGTATCAGTCGGGAGAAGGGTACAAAAGAATTTCCAAGGAATTAGATATACCATGGAACACAGTGAAGACAGTCATCATCAAGTGGAGAAAATACGTCACAACAGTGACATTACCAAGAACTGGACGTCCCTTCAAAATTGATGAAAAGACGAGAAGAAAACTGGTCTGGGAAGCTACCAAGAGGCCTACAGCAACATTAAAGGAGCTGCAGGAATATCTGGTAAGTATTGGCTGTGTGGTACATGTGACATAAATCTCCCGTATTCTTCATATGTCTGGGCTATGGGGTAGAGTGGCAAGACGAAAGCCCTTTCTTATGAAGAAAAACATCCAAGCCAGGCTACATTTTCCAAAAACACATCTGAAGTCTCCCAAAAGCATGTACACTGCACATCACCAAAATAACACCAATGAAGCATGGTGGTGGCAGCATCATGATTTGGGGCTGTTTTTCTTCAGCTGGAACTACCTAGTTAAGCTAGAGGGAATTATGAAAAGTTTCAAATACCAGTCAATATAGGCACAAAACCTTCAGGCTTCTGCTAGAAAGCTGAACATGAAGAGGAACTTTATTTTTCAGCATGACAACGACCCAAAGCATACATCCAAATCAACAAAGGAATGGCTTCACCAGACCTCTGTAACTGATTGCATTGATTTCAGTTTGTCAGGTGTCAGGAACTGGTCTTTTGGGACAGGATAAATTGTACAGAGTACCTTTGGGGAACTAGTTGGAAAAGTCATTTGCTAAGGTGACTTGGTCTGGTTATTTAGCAGCCTGGAAGAAATAGTGCGAGGTTTTGAATTTGCAAAGAATATACCGTATGTCTGTAAATGTTCTGTGCAAGCTCCTTTGGTGTTTTGTTTGTATTTGCTTGAAGAAGGTATTGCTTATGCTAGTTTTAAGACTGTAGCTGGTAAATAATTTTTCATGAAAGTGTTTCGAGAGTCAAGTTAACAGTTCTGGGCAAATCTACTGCAACTGGGATTCCAAAGTCAGTATTTTTCAATTTATTCATTCAGATTTGGCACAGTAACAGAAGAATATAGAGAAAGTGTAGTCCAAAGATAAGGAAATTCGACCAATGGGATTCTAAATGTTTTACATGGTATGTGAAGCAGTCATTATAAATAGTATTTACAGGTTTGACTATCTGAATTGCTGGCCATACACGATGCATAACAAAGAGGGGCATGAGATAAATGAGATACATCTCGTACTTATCAGAGTGTCAGGTGGAAATGCCTCAATTGTTCTGTATGGAAGAGCTCTCTGCCAAGGCCTTTGATTATTCTGCCAAATTCCTGTGAATTTGGCATTCCTGGATAACATTCAGAGACTCCTCTGACTTTCAACTTTGTTCTCTACAGCACTGAAAGCTGTAGACCTGTTCATTCAGTGTCCTATTAGGGTCTGTTTATGGCTCCCTTACTTTACCTTTTCCTTCCTTTCCATTAGATTTAGAGTTCACATCAGCATTCAACCTTTACATTCTTCTACTCCGTTATAGGAGCAAAAGAATGGAATGGACTGATTCTGCACATAACTGAGCCGAATGTTGCCTACAAACCTCATAGACTATAATGGGGTCTGTTAGGTTTCCGCTCAGAGGAAAATCTTCCTCTGAGTGGAAACCTAATGGACCCCATTACAGTACATGGAGTCCGTAGGCTCCATTCGTCTCATGTACAGTATGTGCCAAATCCATCCTTTCTGTTCTTCTGCTCCTATAACAGATCAGAACAGAAAGGCTGAACACTGATGTGAACTCAGCCTTAGCACAGTCAATATGAAATGGGCCTATCAGTGGTCTAGAATGCAGAGTATTGTGAGATTCCAGCTCCTGAATGTAGAATGCAATACTCATTTTTGTGGGGGAAACTTTTTGTCTTGAGGAACAGGAACAGCTAGATTTATGTTGGTAAAATTGTTGCATTTCTTTTACTTTTATGGTCCTATGAGTCTATTTGTTTCTATTGTCTTTTTGTACTTTGTGAAAAATTAAATAAACACTGATAAAACATAAATGTCATGTGTGCTATATTGCTGAGGCAGCCTTTCAAATTGTTCTGATTGCCAAATTCAGATTCAGGAAGGATTATTACCCTATTTGTCAACTACTTAATAGCCATTTTGCTGCCTTCTGGTCTCTGGATTAACACTTTATTGCAATACCAGTCATCTAAACTACAGTATTTTGTTATTAGTGGTGGTAATGCTGCTCTAATATGTGAAACATATGCATCAAAAATATGCATTAAAGCATAGTTAGAAGTAGGAAATATCACAAATAAAAAGTGCAATGTTTCACAAAAGACACAGTCAAAATTAAGTTCTCCACATCTGTTTATTTATATAAGGAAAAGTAATAATAAAAATATACAGAAAATCAGACATTGCTTTTAAATTGTGGTTTAACTGAATAATAATAAAAAAAATAAAAAAAATAATGAAACTAGCCTGGACAAAAATGACGGTGCCCCTAGAAAAGATTGAAAATAATTTCACCACAGGAACTTATTAAATTAGGCCGAATGCACACGGCCGTGTTTGACGGCCGTGAGCGGTCCGCGGAACCACGGGCTGGATTCCTGCTGAGAGCAGGAGCGCACAGCGTCATTGGTTGCTATGACGCCGTGCGCTCCCTGCTGCCGCCACAGTACAGTAATACACTGGCATTCGGCCATAAGCAGTTTTTTGTAATCAGCATCACATGTATCTTGAAACTTATAATCAGTCAGTCTGCCAAAGAATGCTAAGGAAAGAGTTGTCTCAGGATCTTAGAAAAAACATGATAGACAAACATGTTAAAAGTACAGGCTATAAGACATCTTCAAACAGCTTGATGTTCCTGTTAAAACAGTTGCACATATTAATCAGAAGTTCAGGTCTACGGGACTGTAGCCAACCTCCCTGGATGTGGCCACAGGAGGAAAATGGACAAATTGAAGAGATGGATAATATGAATGATAACCAAGGAACCCAGAACAACTTCCAAGGTCAGGTACAGGTTCCACGGCCGTGTGCATTCGGCCTTAGCCAAAGTGGACTTAATAGAAGATGAATGGGAAGGAAACCACTGTTGAAAACAAATCATAAAAAAACAAGACTGGAATTTGCAAGCCCCAAAGCTTCGTGAAAATGTCCTTTGGACAGATGAGACAAAACTACAGCTTTTTGACAAGTCGCATGAGCTCTATGTTTGCAGACAGAAAAATTAAGCATACACAAAAAAGAACATTTTTCTTACGGTAAAACATGGAGGAGGCTTGGTTATATTTTGGGTCTTCATTTTGTGGAGGGTACAATTAAATCTCAAGACTATCAAGGCATTCTGGAGTGAAATGTGCTGGCCAGTGTCAGAAAGCTTGGACATGGGTTCTCCAACAGAATAATGACTCAAAACACACAGTTAAAAACATACAATAATGGCTTGGGTCAAAGTATTGGGCTATTCTGAAGTGACCTTCTATGAGCCATGATCTAAATAATATTGGACATCTGTGGAAAGAGCTGAAACATGCAGTCTGGAGAAGGCACACTTCAAACCTGAGACAGCTGGAGCAGTTTGCTCTGGAAGAGTTGACCAAAATACCTGTGGACAGGTGCCGAAGTCTCATTGAAAGTTACATAAATCACTTGATTGCAGTGATTGCCTCAAAAAGTTGTGCAACAAAAAGTTAAAGGTACCATCATATTTGTCCAGGCCAGGACATTTTTTTTTAAATAAATTATTCTGTTGAACCACAATTCAAAAGCAATGGCTGATTTTCAGTAAATTTCTATTAATTATTAGGCTGGGTTCACATCACATTTTCAACACAGGTTTAACATATACAAAAAACATACAAGAAAGTGGTGTGCTGCGTTTTTGTATCCATTTTTTACAACATTATTCTAAGCTGAATGTACCTGCACTCGTCAGATCGCAGAAGATAAGCAGCTTAAGGCTTGGCAAGTACCAGCTTGGGAAACTGGTTGGGAATCCATAGTTCCCTGGACTCCCCGAACAAGTTTGCACGTTTGGCAGATGAGGGGGATGTCAGTCCAGGGACGGCACTGCTGCAGCTGGACACTTCCTCTGCCAGTCAGGGGAATGTCAGCTCCAGTAAGCAGGAAACCAGTAGAGCAGGGCAGGTCAGACAGGTGCTGGTAGTGGGAGACTCCATTATTAGGGGAATAGATAGGAAATCTGTCACAAAGACCGTGATCGCCGAACAGTGTGCCGTCTTCCTGGCGCTAGAGCTCGACACATCGCAGATCGGGTTGATAGATTACTGGGAGGTGCTGTAGAAGATCCAACGGTCATGGTCCATATCGGATCCAATGACAAAGTTAGAGGTAGGTGGAGAGTCCTTAAAAATGATTTCAGGGATTTAGGTCAAAAGCTTAGGGCAAGGACCTCAAAGGTAGTATTTTAGGAAATACTGCCTGTACCACGAGCCACACAAGAAAGGCAGCGGGAGATTAGGGAGTGGCTCAAGAACTGGTGTAGGAAGGAGGGGTTTGGGTTCCTGGAGAACTGGGCCGACTTTTCTATCGGCTACAGGCTCTATCGTAAGGACGGGCTGCACCTCAATGGGGAAGGGACTGGGGGGGAGGGAAATTACATTATAGGAGGGGAAGATAGGGCAGATAGAGACCGGGGGCAAGGTAGTGGGACTGGGGGAGGTATGGAAGGAGGGACTAGAACAGTTCAGAAGGAAAGGTGTAGGGTAAAAAATATACATAAACCTCTCAAATGTATGTATACTAATGCCCGAAGCCTGACTAATAACACTGGGGAGCTGGAATTAGTGATGTGTGAGGAGGGCTATGACATAGTGGGAATAACTGAGACATGGCTGGATGATAGCTATGACTGGGCAGTTAATGTAACAGTCTGTTTAGAATAGATCGTCAAAACCGGAGAGGGGGAGGGGTTTGCCTTTATATAAAGTCTGAACATGTGGAGTCACTGTGGGTAGAGATACATGGAGCTAAAAACAACAATAAATTACTAATAGGAGTTTACTATAAACCACCTAATATACCAGAGTCCACAGAAAATCTACTACTAAACGAGATAGATGAGGCGGCAAATCACAATGACTTGGTTATTATGAGGGACTACAACTACCCAGATATAGACTGGGAAACTGAAACTTGTATATCTCATAAGGGAAACAGGTTCTTGGCAATAACCAAAGACAATTACCTCTCCCAACTGGTTCAGGACCCGACTAGAGGGATGGCCATACTGGATTTAGTATTAACCAATAGGCCTGACAGAACAACAGACGTGCAGGTTGGAGGACACCTGGGAAATAGTGACCATAAACTAATAACCTTCCAATTATCATTCAAAGGAGCGTTTCTACAGGGAGGAACAAAAATACCAAACTTCAAAAAAGCTAAATTTAGCCAACTAAGAGAGGCCATAGGCCTAACTAACTGGGACAATAAAATAAAAATACAGCCACAAAATGGGATAGCTTTAAAAACATCCTAAAATCTCATTGTGAGAGGTACATACCGTATGGGAATAAAAGGTTAAGGAACAAAAAGAAACCAATGTGGATAAATAGAACTGTAAAGAAAGCAATAAATGACAAAAAGAAAGCATATAAATCACTAAAACAGGAGTGTAGCACAGAAGCACTGAAAAACTATAAGGAAAAAAATAGAACATGTAGAAAACAAATAAAAGCGGCCAAACTAGAGACAGAGAGATTAATTGCCAAAGAGAGTAAAACGAACCCTAAAATGTTCTTCAATTATATAAATGTTAAAAAGTATAAATCCGAAGGTGTCGGCCCTTTAAAGAGTAATGAGGGGGGAGTCACAGAGAGCGATGAGGAGAAAGAGAAGCTGTTAATTTATTTTATCTCCAATGTATTCACTGACGAAAATAAACTGCAGAATGTAAAAATAAATTCCCCATTAAAAGTGTCCTGTCTGACCCAGGAAGAAGCACATCAGCGACTTAAAAAAGATTAAAATAGACAAATCGCCAGGACCAGATGGCATACACCCCTGTATCCTAAGGGAATTAAGTAATGTCATAGCCAGACCCTTATTTCTGATATTTGTGGACTCTATACTGATATGGAATGTCCCACAGGATTGACGCATGGTGCCAATATTCAAAAAGGGTCCAAAAACAGAACCTGGAAACTATAGGCCGGTAAGTTTAACATCTGTTGTGGGTAAACTGTTTGAAAGTTTTCTGAGAGATGCTATCTTAGAGCATCTCAACGGAAATAAGCAAATAACGCCATATCAGCATGGCTTTGTGAGGGATCGGTCATGCCAAACTAATTTAATCAGTTTCTATGAGGAGGTAAGTTCTAGACTTGCCTGCGGCAAATCAATGGATGTCGTATATCTGGACTTTTCCAAAGCATTTGACACTGTACCACATAAAAGGTTAGTATATAAAATGAGAATGCTCGGACTGGGAGAAAACGTCTGTATGTGGGTAAGTAACTGGCTCAATGATAGAAAACAGAGGGTGGTTATTAACGGTACACACTCAGATTGGGTCACTGTCACTAGCGGAGTACCTCAGGGGTTAGTATTGGGCCCTATTCTCTTCAATATATTTATTAATGATCTTGTAGAAGACATGCATAGTAAAGTATCAATTTTCACAGATGACACTAAACTGTGTAAAGTAATTTACACTGAAGAGGACATTATACTACTACAGATGGATCTGGATAGATTGGAGGCTTGGGCAGAGAAGTGGCAGATGAGGTTTAACACTGACAAATGTAAAGTTATGCACATGGGAAGGATTAATGCAAGTCACCCGTACATACTAAATGGTAAAACACTCGGTAACACTGACATGGAAAAGGATCTAGGAATTTAAATAAACGGCAAACTAAGCTGCAAAAACCAGTGTCAGGCAGCTGCTGCCAAGGCCAATAAGATAATGGGTTGCATCAGAAGGGGCATAGATGCCCGTGATAAGAACATAGTCCTACCACTTTACAAATCGCTAGTCAGACCACATGAAGTACTGTTTACAGTTCTGGGCTCCTGTAAACAAGGCAGAAATAACAGAGCTGGAGAAGGTCCAGAGGAGGGCAACTAAAGTAATAACTGGAATGGGGCAACTACAGTACCCTGAAAGATTATCAAAATTAGGGCTCTTTACTTTAGAAAACAGACGACTTAGGGGAGATCTGATTACTATGTATAATATATCAGGGGTCAGTACAGAGATCTATCCCATCATCTATTTATCCCCAGGACTGTGACGAGGGGACATCCTTTGCATCTGGAGGAAAGAAGGTTTGTACACAAACATAGAAAAGGATTCTTTATGGTAAGAGCAGTGAGACTATGAAACTCTCTGCCTGAGGAGGTTGTGATGGTGAGTACAATAAAGAAATTCAAGAGGGGCCTGGACGTATTTCTGGAGCGTAATAATATTACAGGCTATAGCTACTAGAGAGGGGTCGTTGATCCAGGGAGTGATTCTGATTGCCTGATTGGAGCCGGAAAGGAATTTTTTATTCCCCTAAAGTGGGGAAAATTGGCTTCTACTCAGTTTTTTTTTTTTGCCTTCCTCTGGATCAACTTGCAGGATGACAGGCCAAACTGGATGGACAAATGTCTTTTTTCGGCCTTATGTACTATGTTACTATGTTACTATGTATTCATCAAATGGAAGCATAAAACGGGATGCCTTACTTTTGTCAGTTTGAAGTAATTTCAGTGACCATTGTGTTTTTTTTTTTTTTTACGTAAATAGTTTTGTCCACGTGTGTATGCTATGAAAGTTAATGCAGATATATTAGGCTGCATACACATACAGTTGTTAACATGACCAGTTTTGTCCAAATATTATCTGTTAACCTGTGTCTAGAGTTGAGCGAACACCTGGATGTTCGGGTTCGAGAAGTTCGGCCGAACTTCCCGAAAATGTTCGGGTTCGGGATCCGAACCCGATCCGAACTTCGTCCTGAACCCGAACCCCATTGAAGTCAATGGGGACCCGAACTTTTCGGCACTAAAACGGCTGTAAAACAGCCCAGGAAAGGGCTAGAGGGCTGCAAAAGGCAGCAACAAGTAGGTAAATCCCCTGCAAACAAATGTGGATAGGGAAATGAATTAAAATAAAAATTAAATAAATAAAAATTAACCAAAATCAATTGGAGAGAGGTCCCATAGCAGAGAATCTGGCTTCCCGTCAACCACCACTGGAACAGTCCATTCTCAGATATTTAGGCCCCGGCACCCAGGCAGAGGAGAGAGGTCCCGTAACAGACAATCTGGCTTCATGTCAGCAGAGAATCAGTCTTCATGTCATAGCAGAGAATCAGGCTTCACGTCACCCACCACTGCAACAGTCCATTTTCATAAATATAGGCCCAGCACCCAGGCAGAGGAGAGAGGTCCCGTAACAGACAATCTGGCTTCATGTCAGCAGAGAATCAGTCTTCATGTCATAGCAGAGAATCAAGCTTCACGTCACCCACCACTGCAACAGTCCATTTTCATAAATTTAGGCCCAGCACCCAGGCAGAGGAGAGAGGTCCCGTAACAGACAATCTGGCTTCATGTCAGCAGAGAATTAGTCTGCATGTCATAGCAGAGAATGAGGCTTCACATCAGCCACCAATGCAACAGTCCATTGTCAGATATTTAGGCCCAGCACCCAGGCAGAGGAGAGAGGTCCCGTAACAGAGGATCTGGCTTCATGTCAGCAGAGAATCAGTCTTCATGTCATAGCAGAGAATCAGGCTTCACGTCACCCACCACTGTAAGAGTCCATTTTCATAAATTTAGGCCCAGCACCCAGGCAGAGGAGAGAGGTCCCGTAACAGACAATCTGGCTTCATGTCAGCAGAGAATTAGTTTGCATGTCATAGCAGAGAATGAGGCTTCACGTCAGCCACCACTGCAACAGTCCATTGGCATATATTTAGGCCCAGCACACAGGCAGAGGAGAGAGGTCCCGTAACAGACAATCTGGCTTCATGTCAGCAGAGAATTAGTCTGCATGTCATAGCAGAGAATGAGGCTTCACGTCAGCCACCAATGCAACAGTCCATTGTCAGATATTTAGGCCCAGCACCCAGGCAGAGGAGAGAGGTCCCGTAACAGAGGATCTGGCTTCATGTCAGCAGAGAATCAGTCTTCATATCATAGCAGAGAATCAGGCTTCACGTCACCCACCACTGCAACAGTCCATTTTCATAAATTTAGGCCCAGCACCCAGGCAGAGGAGAGAGGTCCCGTAATAGACAATCTGGCTTCATGTCAGCAGAGAATTAGTTTGCATGTCATAGCAGAGAATGAAGCTTCACGTCAGCCACCACTGCAACAGTCCATTGGCATATATTTAGGCCCAGCACACAGGCAGAGGAGAGAGGTCCCGTAACAGACAATCTGGCTTCATGTCAGCAGAGAATTAGTCTGCATGTCATAGCAGAGAATGAGGCTTCACGTCAGCCACCAATGCAACAGTCCATTGTCAGATATTTAGGCCCAGCACCCAGGCAGAGGAGAGAGGTCCCGTAACAGAGGATCTGGCTTAATGTCAGCAGAGAATCAGTCTGCATGTCATAGCAGAAAATCAGGCTTCACGTCACCCAGCACTGTAAGAGTCCATTTTCATAAATTTAGGCCCAGCACCCAGGCAGAGGAGAGAGGTCCCGTAACAGACAATCTGGCTTCATGTCAGCAGAGAATCAGTCTTCATGTCATAGCAGAGAATCAGGCTTCACGTCACCCACCACTGTAAGAGTCCATTTTCATAAATTTAGGCCCAGCACCCAGGCAGAGGAGAGAGGTCCCGTAACAGACAATCTGGCTTCATGTCAGCAGAGAATTAGTCTGCATGTCACAGCAGAGAATGAGGCTTCACGTCAGCCACCACTGCAACAGTCCATTGGCATATATTTAGGCCCAGCACACAGGCAGAGGAGAGAGGTCCCGTAACAGACAATCTGGCTTCATGTCAGCAGAGAATTAGTCTGCATGTCATAGCAGAGAATGAGGCTTCACGTCAGCCACCAATGCAACAGTCCATTGTCAGATATTTAGGCCCAGCACCCATGTAGAGGAGATAGGTCCCGTAACAGAGGATCTGGCTTCATGTCAGCAGAGAATCAGTCTTCATATCATAGCAGAGAATGAGGCTTCACGTCACCCACCACTGCAACAGTCCATTTTCATAAATTTAGGCCCAGCACCCAGGCAGAGGAGAGAGGTCCCGTAACAGACAATCTGGCTTCATGTCAGCAGAGAATTAGTCTGCATGTCATAGCAGAGAATGAAGCTTCACGTCAGCCACCACTGCAACAGTCCATTGGCATATATTTAGGCCCAGCACACAGGCAGAGGAGAGAGGTCCCGTAACAGACAATCTGGCTTCATGTCAGCAGAGAATTAGTCTGCATGTCATAGCAGAGAATGAGGCTTCACGTCAGCCACCAATGCAACAGTCCATTGTCAGATATTTAGGCCCAGCACCCAGGCAGAGGAGAGAGGTCCCGTAACAGAGGATCTGGCTTAATGTCAGCAGAGAATCAGTCTGCATGTCATAGCAGAAAATTAGGCTTCACGTCACCCAGCACTGTAAGAGTCCATTTTCATAAATTTAGGCCCAGCCCCCAGGCAGAGGAGAGAGGTCCCGTAACAGGCAATCTGGCTTCATGTCAGCAGAGAATCAGTCTTCATGTCATAGCAGAGAATCAGGCTTCACGTCACCCACCACTGCAACAGTCCATTTTCATAAATTTAGGCCCAGCACCCAGGCAGAGGAGAGAGGTCCCGTAACAGACAATCTGGCTTCATGTCAGCAGAGAATTAGTCTGCATGTCATAGCAGAGAATGAGGCTTCACGTCAGCCAACACTGCAACAGTCCATTGGCATATATTTAGGCCCAGCACACAGGCAGAGGAGAGAGGTCCCGTAACAGAGGATCTGGCTTCATGTCAGCAGAGAATTAGTCTGCATGTCATAGCAGAGAATCAGGCTTCACGTCACCCAACATTGGAACAGTCCATTGGCATATATTTAGGCCCCGGCACCCAGACAGAGGAGAGGTTCATTCAACTTTGGGTAGCCTCGCAATATAATGGTAAAATGAAAATAAAAATAGGATTGAATGAGGAAGTGCCCTGGAGTACAATAATATATGGTTAAGGGGAGGTAGTTAATGTCTAATCTGGACAAGGGACGGACAGGTCCTGTGGGATCCATGCCTGGTTCATTTTTATGAACGTCAGCTTGTCCACATTGGCTGTAGACAGGCGGCTGCGTTTGTCTGTAATGACGCCCCCTGCCGTGCTGAATACACGTTCAGACAAAACGCTGGCCGCCGGGCAGGCCAGCACCTCCAAGGCATAAAAGGCTAGCTCTGGCCACGTGGACAATTTAGAGACCCAGAAGTTGAATGGGGCCGAACCATCAGTCAGTACGTGGAGGGGTGTGCACACGTACTGTTCCACCATGTTAGTGAAATGTTGCCTCCTGCTAACACGTTGCGTATCAGGTGGTGGTGCAGTTAGCTGTGGCGTGTTGACAAAAGTTTTCCACATCTCTGCCATGCTAACCCTGCCCAATTATGAAATTGCTAAATTGTATTTCAACCCAGAACAAAAAATGTGCTTTGGCGGACACTAAATAACTTGCCCATCCACAACAGGACAGCGGTAACGACAGATTTAGCGGGATATAAATTTGAGGCCTAGTATTTAGGAATATATTTGCAACGAATTATGTAAAAGAAATGCTATTTCCTGGCTGCAGAGAGCCTTTCTAGTGGTGTAGAACACTGTGCCTTGCAGTTACACGCATAGGGAGTCTGCTTTGGTAGTGAAATAATACTGTGAGTCCGTATGACATGCAGATGACAGGCGTCACTCTTAGAATGATGGCACACTTCACTTATTAGGGCAGTTACGGGGCCAAAACTGACCAAACAACTCAAGTATGAACTCAGCCTTACAGGTCAATGTTAGCACAAAGAAGAAGCGCACTCCTTTTACACAGTCGGCAGCTGATTCCACATAGATGTCTACAGAACCTGTTCTATTAAATGCGCATACAAGCAGAGCCCCCCAACAGAGTGGAGAGGGTGTCAGCAGTAAGTTTGTGTTGACGTCATCAGAACGATAACCCCCAAAAAACATATCCTGTCTGTGGAGCCTCCGCCTTCACTCGGTCAGCATTTGGTCAGTAATCCATCAGTATTGCTAATGACCCCCAAAAACTGGAGTGGATCCAAAACAGAGATGACCGAGTCGACCATTCAAGAACCGCTGGGTTGCTGGTCAAGACACCACCGCTAGATGACACCGGGACCTCAGGCCTCTCACTGCAACCCCTACTGCCACGGCCCCTTACTCTGCTGCAACCTCTGCCTGCGCCAGAAATATTTAGACCTCTGCCACTCCCTTGTGCAGGGTTTGGCACTTCTGTCTGACATACTGTTAGATCCAATAAATAAATAGGAAATTAAAACACCCCATAAAACTCTGTAATTTTCTCACTTCACACAACGGCTAATAAACCCCTTTTTTTTACCACTAATACACGCAAAAAAGGGCTGTAAATTTCTCACTTCACCACACAACGGCTAATACTTTTTTTTGCCAGTAATACATGCCAAGAAGGGCTTTGGAACATATAACTGCACCGCTGAGCGGCAAATAGGCCCTTATTTTTTTCCACTTCTATAAGACACAAAAGGCTTTAGAACATATAACTGCACTGCTGACTGGCAAATGTATTTTTTCTTTTTCCACTAATACATGCCACAAAAGGCTTTACAACAGATAACTGCCCCGCTGAGCGACAAATATATTTTTTCTTTTGCCAATAATACATGACAAAAAGGGCTGTAATTTTCGCACTTCACCACACAACGGCTAATAAGCGTTCCCCTCCCCACTAATACAAGTAAAAAAATGCTTTAGAACATATAACTGCACCGCACAAGGGCATATGAGTCGTATAAATATTTCCTTGTAATAAACCCTATTAATGCCTGTATCAAACAGCACTTGCACCCTAATAAGAACGGTTTGCTGAACTCACAGAGCTGTATAATGGCAATTTGGATCCGCAGTCAGTGCAGCAAGGTGTAATAGGATTGTTCCTATTACCCAGGCTGTAAACTCCCCTACTGAACCCTGTTCTACATAAATGTTGCGGAATGAATGCTCCCTATCCTTTCCCTACACCTTGAATAATCTTTACCTACACTTGTAAATAATTTTTTTAGCACAAAGAAGTTTTTTCTAATTCTGTCCCTAGTGCCTGCTGATGTCTCTCCCTACATTAAGTACACTGGTAAATGGCAAAATGTAAGATGGCTGACGCTATTTATAGGGCTGTGACATCACAGGGCTGGCTCACTGCTGATCGGCTGCATGCATGGTATTATGGGTGATCCCATCTTCCCAGAGTTCCTTTCTCCATGCCCTCACACGTTCAGCAGCCATTTTAGGAAAACATTTGATTCGTTACCATGAATCGCGAGGAAATTCGGCTTCAGTGCGAATCAAATTTTTCCTGAAGAACAGATCGTATTCCATTCGATTCACTCATCTCTATATATAATGCAATGGATTATAATTATAAAACATAATATCCTGAAGATGGGGTTTTCGAATTCAGAAAAATACATATTTTTTCAATTGTGGTAACAATTTTAATGGTTGTGAATAGAGATAAGTGAATTTCATATTCTGAAATTCGTTCACACTTCATTTGTTGGTAAAAGGTGAATTGTGTTATGGATTCCGTTACCGCGGACCATAACGCAATTCTATTCTGTTATTAACTACACTACTTTCACCGTTTATTGCTCGGTCATGCAACTTACCACCCAAGTGAATTTTACCTTTTTTTCTTCTCACTAATAGAGCTTTCATTTGGTGGTATTTAATTGCTGCTGACATTTTTCCTTTTTTGTTATTAATTGAAATTTAACTACATTTTTGCAAAAAAATTACATTTTTCACTTTCAGTTGTAAAATTGTTCCAAAAAAACGACATCAATATATAAATTTTTCGCTAAATTTATTGTTCTACATGTCTTTGATAAAAAAAATGTTTGGGTAAAATAAAATGGTTTGGGTAAAAGTTATAGCATTTACAAACTATGGTACAAAAATGTGAATTTTCGCTTTTTGAAGCAGCTCTGATTTTCTGAGCACCTGTCATGTTTCCTGAGGTTCTACAATGCCCAGACAGTAGAAAAACCCCACAAATGACCCCATTTCGGAAAGTAGACACCCCAAGATATTAGCTGATGGGCATAGTGAGTTCATAGAACTTTTTATTTTTTGTCACAAGTTAGCGGAAAATGATGATTTTTTTTTCCTTACAAAGTCTCATATTCCACTAACTTGTGACAAAAAAATAAAAACTTCCATGAACTCACTATGCCCATAATGAAATACCTTGTGGTGTCTTCTTTCCAAAATGGGGTCACTTGTGGGGTAGTTATACTGCCCTGGCATTTTAAGGGCCCAAATGCGTGCAAAGTAGTTCGAAATCAAAATGTGTAAAAAATGGCCTGTGAAATCCAAAAGGTGCTCTTTGGAATGTGTGCCCCTTTGCCCACCTAGTGTCACGAGGGTATCGAGAACCACGCCTGACTCCGTTATACCCGGGGTCAGGAAGTCGCAGCGGTTGGCTGCACGCTCTATTTAAGATAGGGCTGTTTTCCTTATGGTAGCTTTCTGGGTTTGCTTTGCAAACCCTTTTGGCTCACTCAGGGATCCGTAGCTCCTTCTCCTCAGCTGTTCCTTGTCCAGCACTCCTAAACCTCCTTATATTCCTCTCTCACACTTCTCTGGTTGCCAGAGATAGAGCTTCCTGCCTGGACATCTATTCTGACCCACTGGAGCTGTGTTGCTGCGTTCTCTGATTGTTGCTTTAGAACGCTACCCTCCGGATCCCTGTTGGACCTTTGTGGACTGCTGTGGTCGCCCACCTGGGTGTTTGTGTTTGTTTGTATTTGTCTGTCCTCTCCCTGGTGTTTCCCTCTTAGTGCAGTGGTGCGGACTAGCGATCCCACCGGCCCGTTCACTATCTAGGGCTCATTTCAGGGAAAGCCAGGGTTTAGGCACGTGATCGCCGCACGGGTGAGGAACCCGTCTAGGGACGTCAGGGCAGTCAGGTGCCAGCCGCAAGGTGAGTTAGGGGTCACCACCTTTCCCTCTCCCTTGGGCAGGGCTTTCCCTGTTTTCCTCCCTGTGTGTGACGCCGGTCATTACACCTAGGCTGCAAAAAAGTGTCACACATCTGGTATCACCGTACTCAGAAGAAATAGGGCAATGTGTTTTGGGGTGTCTTTTTACATATACCCATGCTGGGTGAGATATGCCAAAGCATATGAACACCGCCGCCTCCTCAGATCATATGCCTCGGCAAACGTATCTTTTACTGCAGAGGAGAAATCTCTCTTGCAGCGTCGCATACACCGACTTTTGTGTAATCTGACAGCAGCGCAATGCTTCTGTCAGAATGCACATCAGTGCTGCAGCTAGTCGATCGGTTGGTCCACCTGGAAGGTAAAAAAAAACAAAAAAACAAAAAAACAGGCCGCAATGCAATAAATTTTATTAACTTTATAATAACATTTGAACAGAACATATAAACTTTATTTAACTTTTTGAACTGAACGTTAACTTTTTTGCTTACTGGTGATTTTTTTTTCTTTACCTTTATAGGACAAACCTCTCCTTCCCCATGGGACAATGTGCAAAGCGCAAATCGCCCAAAGATGTGGCGAAGTACATTATGCACTTTGTCCCAGGTGAAAGGAGAGGTTTGCAGCAGCTGTGTGTGAATGGGCCCTAATAGCCCTGTGTACCTGTCCTGTGAGATGTGATCCCTATGCTAAGTGTACCTGTGTGTGGTACTTCCGGAAACACTCTCCAAAGCATAGGGCAGGGTGGTCAGGGCAGTCAGGACAGAAATAGCGTGTGTCACGCCTTATTCCACTCCTGCTACAGACACAACATCTTTTTCGGGGTGACGGTTGGGTTGAGGTACCAGCAACGACATTGGGGAAATGTCGCTCGTGTAGACGGCTAACTACACTGGTGGATGGGGCCACGGAACCTCCTGGGTACAGGAGGTTCTCGATGATCTCTTCCTGAAATTTGAGGAAGGATCCAGTTCTCCCAGCCTTACTGTAGAGAACAAAACTATTATATGCAGCCAATTGAATCAAATATACAGACACCTTCTTATACCAGCGTCTGGTGCGTCGGGAAACTAAATACGGAGCCAACATCTGGTCATTGAAGTCCACCCCTCCCATGTAAAGGTTATAGTCGTTGACTGAGAGGGGCTTTTCAATGACACTGGTTGCCCTTTCTATTTGTATTGTCGTGTCTGCGTGAATGGAGGAGAGCATGTAAACGTCACGCTTGTCTCTCCATTTCACCGCGAGCAGGTCTTCATTAAACAATGCAGCCCTCTCCCCCCCTTGCAAGACGGGTGGTAACGAGCTGTTGGGGAAGCCCGCGCGACTAGTTTGCGCGGTGCCACAGCAGCCAATCTGTTCTAGGAACAAATGCCTGAAGAGGGTCCCAGACTGTCTTCCCACTGCTCCCAGGTAGTCAGGGCAACCAACCGGCTCCAGGGTCTGATCTTTACCCTCATAGATCCGAAATTTGTGGGTATAGCCTGTGGCCCTTTTCACAGAGCTTATACAATTTGACCCCATACCGGGCGCGCTTGCTTGGGATGTATTGTTTGAAGCCAAGGCGCCCGGTAAAATGTATAAGGGACTCGTCTACGCAAATTTCTGGTTGAAGTGGTCTATGAGGGGCCGAATATTGTGGAGCCGGTCAAAAGTTGGATGGCCTCTGGGACGGGAGGTGGTGTTGTTGCTAAAGCGCAGGAAACGCAGGATGGTCTCAAATCGTGTCCTCGACATAGCGGCAGAGAACATGGGCATGTGATGAATTGGGTTTGTGGACCAATATGACCGCAATTCATGCTTTTTGGTTAGACCCATGTTGAGGAGAAGGGCCATAAAAATTTTAATTTCGGAAACTTGGACTGGTTTCCACCGGAAAGGCTGGGCATAAAAGCTCCCCGGGTTGGAGGATATAAATTGAGTGGCATACCGATTTGTTTCTGCCACGACTATGTCCAAGAGCTCCGCAGTCAAGAACAGCTCAAAAAATCCCAGTGCTGAACCGATCTGAGCTGTCTCAACCCGAACTCCGGACTGGGCGGTGAAAGGGGGAACTAATGGTGCGGCTGAAGTTGGGGACTGCCAATCAGGGTTTGCCAGCACCTCAGGGACTCTAGGGGCTCTACGGGCCTGTCTGTGTGGTGGCGACAGGGTAACTATTGCACGTGCCACCGTACCAGCTTCAACTGCCCTTCTGGTGCTCGCCACTTCACCATGTTGTACGGCAGTGCTGGTACTAGGTCCAGGATGGGCTGCGCTGCTGGTGTATGCCTCACGACGTAATCCGACAGCGCCAGCCCCACTCTGCTGCCCTTGAAGCGGATCCTGCGCAACCTGTGGTCTAGCGACACGGGGCCGGGTACGCCTGGTGCTATCAGGGAACTCAACCTCCTCGTTCGAACTTTGGGTCAGACTGCCACTACTTTCTACAGGTTCATATTCTGACCCGCTAGATTCATCAGATGAGGGTTCCCATTCCTCATCCGACTGGATCAGAAGCTCTTCAGAAGAATACCCCCTGTTTGACTTTTGGACTACTAAATTTTGGGGTATTCCCTGAGACCACCCAAGAAAAAAAGCAAGCCTGTCTTACAAATGGGAAGCTAGCGAAGTAACAAAATATCAAAACTGATTTTTTTATCGCCGCAGCGCTTGTAAAGTGATTGTGCAGTGATCAAAAAAAAAATTTTTTTGTCACTGCGGCAGGGCGGGCGTGGGTGAACGCACGTGTGGGTGACCGATCAGACCTGATCGGGCAAACACAGCGTTTTGGGTGGAGGGCGAACTAAGGTGACACTAACTAACTATTATAGATCTGACTTTGATCAGTTTTGATCACTTACAGATACTATAAAAGTACAAAAGCTGATTAGCGATACGTGATTGCAGTGCGGTGGGCTGGGCGCTAACCGACGCTAACTACCTAACCAAGGGGCCTAACCTATCCTAAAACTTTTCAGTCAATACCAGTGAAAAAAAAAAAGAGAGTTTACACTGATCACTTTTTCCCTTTCACTAGGTGATTGACAGGGGCAAGAAGGGGTGATCAAGGGGTTAATTGGGGTGCTGGGGGGTGATCTGGGGCTAAGGTGTAGTGTTTGGTGCTACTCACTGTGATGCGTGCTCCTCTGCTGAGACCAACCGACCAAAAGGACCAGCAGAGGAGCAGGGAAGCCATTTAACACCTTATATTTATAAATATAAGGTGTTAGATGGCTTCTGATTTGAGATTTTGAAAATCGCCAGCCTGCCAGCAACAATCATTGGCTGGCAGGCTGGTGACGAAATTGTTCTTCAACTTTTGCCGGCCCGCAATGCGCATGCGTGGGCCGGCTCAGACCGAAATCTCGCGTCTCGCGAGATGACGCACGGATGCGTCCAGGAGGAATGAATCGACCGCCTCCAGGACGCATCCGTGCGTTAGGTGGTCCTGGGGTGGTTAATTCCATCATAATAGAAGTCTATGGGCTGCAAAACGTTTCCGTCTCGTTTCCGTTATGCAGGGGAGGACTCGGGACAGACACGTTTTGCAGCCCATAGACTTCTATTATGAATGAATAACGGAACGCCTCTAAAGGCATTCCGTGATAGAATTGTGTTATGGTCCGTGGCAATGGAATCCATAACACAATTCACCTTTTACCAAGAAACGAAGTGTGAACGAATTTCATAAGCGGAAATTCTCTCATCTCTTGTGAAGTTTAGCTTTTGCCTAAAGTAACTGAATAATTGACTATGGTTATTTTGATTAAGTATTCTCATACACGAAAAATGTTATGTGCAAAATTTTTATTTAAGATATTTGATAATACAGCGCATACATTGCTATAATCATGAACACAATATTTGTTATTTATATTCTGACTTCAGATCTGTAAATGATCAATTAACCTACTAAGGTCAAATAAGAAAAAAACTGTAGAAAGTACTATGAGTTGAAAGAAATGCAGATGCTTCATTATAAGCGATGCAATGCTTTAAGATGCTGACATGCTGAAATTTTCTAATGAACAATTATTAAGTATAAATCTAATCTCTCGGTTTATACAATGCTAACAATATTAGGCTAGATAGAGGATACATTATACAATATAATGTTATTCATTCTCTGCAAACTAAGCATTTGTTTACACATTTATTTTACTCTTAGATTTTTTCCTTTGGATATGGTAGGAAAAAACCTTATGGATGTATGCATTTTAATCATTTTTATCACTTGAAAGAACAACTAATCTTCATCATCATCACTGAAACTACACTGTGGGCAGCAATGGCTCTTGTTTCCATTTACATTGCTAGTATAGATATGCCCTGCTTCACACTTGTGCCATGACTCTTGCCTTAGCAGTCCAGTGTCAAATATGCCTGTCTTTTTCTTGACTATATTGATAAGCTCCATGGATGTTGGAAGCATGTTCAGGTGAGCATGCATTTCATCCATATGCATGGTGCGTGGTGAGTTCATTTCTTTGATCAGCGATTTTAGTTTTTCAATAGACTCGTGTGGCATGTGCGGCTCAAGAAATGTAGCCTCCACTTGAACAGCCAGTCGGAATAATTCATAGTACTTCTGTAAAATGTCATATTTGCTTGTAGCATTATCAATGGCATCAGAAACAATAGGAATATCATAAAGTATTCTGATCAGAACTTGAGGGCTCTTTTTTACCTTATTATTGATTGCTCCGAGTTTTTGCCAGAATCTTATTTTCTCACCTACTAACATTAACAGACGGAGAGTTAGGTTGCCATCTTGCAACTGTTGGACTGTTTTATATACCTGTGGAAAGTTATCTAATTCTGTGTCATTTTCACTTAGAAACATTTCCAAATCATTCATCCATTTGTAACTTATTCTTTCTTTAATTTTCTCCAAATCAGAAAGTGTTTGCTTGATCAAATTGCCATATCTTAAACTTTTTCTGATGGGTTTTGAACATTTGGGGCAAGATTTGAGTTTGATAACTTGGCCTTCCTCTTTGTTATTCATCCATTCTGAGAATTTTGTCACCTCAAAAAAATGAGGACAGTCAAGAAGTTGAACAAAGCGGGCATCTGGATTTGCTTCATTTCCAAAGACTAATTCTTTTACTTCTTCAGCATTACAAATTCTGCATTTCTTGGGGCATGGCTCTCCACAAAAGCCAATGCATGGGTGACCACATGTAAGTTTTTTCCTGCAAGGTACATTACATGCCTCTCTGTCACAAGGTTCCCAACAAAGTTTTTTGCACTTTGTATGTACACATCCCCACCCACAAGGTTGTGTGCAAGGAGTACAGGGTTCACTGCATTTCATAGAACATATTCCATGAAAACATGACTTTTCACAAGACCGAATACAAAAGCAACTAGCGTCACACTTTTCTTCACAGTTATGAGAACAGAAAAGCCAAATGCCACAAGGTTTTGAACACGGCAAGTGAAAGCCCCTTTCTCCACAGCTGCTGCAGCTTCCGGGGCAGTTGTGTCCACAATCCAATTTTTCTTCACATTTCACATGACATTTTAACTTGGTGTCAAGCAACTCTACCTCTGACTTCATGTGACACAATGTTTTAACAGTATGACCACATGTCAATTTGACAGTTACCTTTTCAGGACAATTTATGGTGCAGACTTGACTACATAATCGGACACATTTGTGGCCACACTCTAGAATCTTACTGCATGGCAATTTGCAACCAAATTTTTCTGGATGCACTGAACATGGAACATCCTGAATATGTCCACATACAGGAATCACCTTTGGCACAAGCTCTTCACATTTACCACAGGGGTCAGAGCACAAGTTTCTGCACTTATGTCCATTTTCACAGGTAGTTTTAGGACAAGGTTTTCTGCATACAACTTTTTCATGCTCTTGGTCACAGGGGTGACAAAACAGAGGACAAACATGGCCACACTTTAGTCGGTATTCACAAGGAATCTTGCATCCACCTTCAGGAACATTATCAAAATCTGAAGATGTAGATACATAATTTGAAGTGTCAGGATGGTTGACACATTGGAGCTTTAATTCTTTGCCAATAAGTCCATATTTTTGTAATATTTCATAAATTTTGCTCCAAAGGAAAACTTTTGAAAGCATCTGCATGTTCCCTATACAAAACAATCCTTTTTTGGCTCTGGATAAGGCAACACATACTCGGTTTGGTATTTTAAGAAAACCAACATTGCCTTCTAGGTTACTCCTTACTAGCGAGAGGATGATAATTTCATTTTCCTCTCCTTGATATTTGTCAACCACACATACCCTGACTCCGTCAAATTGAGCTTTGGGCATAATTTTCTTTAAACAGTGCAGCTGCCCAGAATAAGTGGTAAGTATTGTTATCTGTGAAGGGGAG
Organism: Bufo gargarizans; assembly: GCF_014858855.1. Lineage (NCBI taxonomy): Eukaryota > Metazoa > Chordata > Amphibia > Anura > Bufonidae > Bufo > Bufo gargarizans. The sequence continues at coordinate 279,282,733 of NC_058084.1, read as the reverse complement.
TAGCCTTGATGTATGAAGTAGAGGCAAAGTGACTTCACAAATGCAGCTTCATGGGCATTTTGATGACTCTTGCCTTCTTTAATATGTTCCTCAAGATGGTTGTGGTCCACGAAGAAAAGATTGTGACAAACACCCTAGTAAATGAAAACAGAGTAGATTATAATAACATATATGTAACATTAACACCTCTGAATTCTAGCAAAAGATAGCGACACTGCCATTGGAGGAAAAACAAGCAGGCCCGTATTGTACATTCCTATAATTTGGAATAAAGAATCATTATCAGAGTATCAGAAAAAAACTATTAGCACAAATAATATCTAAACAATGGATTAATTTTTTCTCAAGGAAGTATTGGGTAAATATATGCGTACATACAAGACAGTTAAAAAGTCATATTGCCAACAACCTAATAGGTGGCAAACACATTAGATCAAAGTAAGATTAGATAAAAGTTATAAAAAAAAAAATATTACATTTCTGAACCCCTCCATTCCAGTGCCACCACTCTGTCTTCCCATGCCGCATACCGCTGAGGCAGTTTACGCAAAACAACCGAGGGGATTGGGGACAATAAGTATAATTTCTTTTAAATTTTAATACTGTCCATGCAGAAAAAATATTTTGCACAACTCCTTTAAACGCTTGTTCACACGACCGTTGCCCCCTCCATGGTCAATGCACGGGCACCAGCCATGGGGCTGCCGCATGCAGATCGCAACTCCATTTACTTGAATGGGGTCCACAATCCGTCTATTCCTCAAAAAGATAGAGCAAGTTCTATCTTTTTGCGGTGCGGAGGCACGGAACGGAACCCACGGAAGCACTCTGTAGCTAACATCTGGAGCATAGTATTTATACAGCAACAGAAATGCTGTAAAAAACAGTGGTGCAAAACAATGCACAGAAATACAGAAAAATGCAACAACAAAAAAAAACTATGGGTGAAAGCACCCACATATAGCAGTATGGAACTGATTTACACTGATGATGTTGCTGGAAATACTTATTGTACACTTATTAATTGAATAGAAACTTTGCAACAGGTTTTCGGAAAAAAGGCGCAATTGGAAAATCTCTGTGTCCAAAATATACCTAACTAAATATATCTTTCCAATCCCTATCACTGTTCCTGTAAGACCCTATGCTCGCTGATTTGTAGGTCTAATTGCTGTGCCTGTTACAGACATGTCCTGTCATATCAGTGGCTGAGCTGAAAATGGTGTCTCTGCTTTGGACCTTCCATAGTGCCTAATAGACAAGTCAATATTTTTCCCCTGATAGGTTGTAAGGCTAAGTGCAAGACATTATGGGAAAGCTTGCATGCCAGGTCCCCACCCAGGGTGATCCATCCTCTTCATTTTCCCTGACCTTTTACCCTCGCTAATAGGAATGAGTGAATCGACTTCGGATAAAATATCCGAAGTTGATTCGCATAAAACTTCGATCCACTTGGAATCGAACCCGAGTTCGGGAAATTATTTTTTTACAGTAAAATTTAATCTATGAAGTTATTACACGAAGTCACGTGAGACTTCGCGAAGTAATAACTTCGGCTCCTCTGAGCCAATACATTCTAATACTGTACTGCTCGCTCCGTACAGTATTGGACCGAAGTTTTATGAGAATCGACTTCGGATGTTTCATCCGAAGTCAATTCGCTCATCCATACTCTTTACTGTACTTAATTTAATATGTAAAATTATGGGTGCCATGTTGCATGATTCACCTGGATTAAAATCAACAAAACTTTGGCTTTGTTTGGAAGTAGAATTTTTGGGAAAGTTGTGATGAATTCCATTTGTTTAGAATTGATTCTCTCATCTCTATGTCAAAGTTGTTGTTTTTTAATTCATGGGTTAACGACTTTTTACAGCCAGCTTACGAGATCAGTAAAATAATAAAGGGGTTTTCCTGGAGTTTAATATTGATGGCCTATCCTCAAAATAGGTCATCATTATATGATCGGTGGGGGTCTAACTCCCAGAATCCCAGATGAGCAGCTGTTTGAAAAGCCCAAGGTGGCATCCTCACAGCATACTACGCACAGTGCCTTACATTGTATAGTGGCTGTACTTGGTACTGCAATCCAGGCCCATTTACTTGAATGGGACTGAGCTTCAAATAAGAGGTGAACACCCCACTGATCAGATAACTTATCCTGAGGATAGGCAATCAATACTGAACTTCCAGAAAACCTCTCCAGAAAGTTAAGGTTTCTATTTATCTAATTTAGTACCACTTCTATTACAATATTTACCTTAATGTTTTCATACTTTAGCACTGAAGCATCATTCTCCAGCTTGTCATAAATGTGGGGTGTTAGCAGCTGAGCAATTTCTGGCCTCATGCGATGCTGGAAATGAGAGGTACATACATTATTAAATAAAGAAATTGATTCAAGGCATGAAGTAAGTAGTTTATGTACAATTTTGGGGTACTTTCTGGGGAACGGTATCAATATTATACACCAAAAAATGTTTCCTCCATCTCCACTACTGTTATGAAGAAAGACAGCCCCAAAAAGTGGTCAGGACATGGACACATTACACCAAAAATCTACACCTATTCCCTTGCTGGAACAGATTTCTTTTTCCAACTATTTCTGACACCTGGGAACACCTTTCCCCCGATCAACGGTTTAAGAAGGCACCAGCGCTCCTGTGAGCATTGCAGCCTTCTAACAGCCCCAAGCACAGCACCAGACATTGTATAGCGGTTGTGCTTGGTTTTGCAGCTCAGCCTGATTCCCTTGAATTGGACTGAGATGCGCCTAAGCCTTGTGACCAATGAATATGACGTCACTAGCCCTAGGATAAGCTGCGAGAACGCCGCAGCACTCACAGGCACGCCAATGCCTTCTCAAACAGATCAGTGGAGGTCCCAGGTGTTGGACCACCACTGATCAAATACTGATGACCCATCCAGAGGATAGCTCATGAGTTAAATAATGTTGGAAAACCCCTTCAATAATTCTAGTTTATTGTACACCAGCAGGATTTGGAATAAAAAACACCAGACTTAATATGCTTTATTTCCCAAATATCAGTTGCAAACACATTTGCAAAAGACCAGGAAAGGAGAGTATGAAGAGTGTTCCATCACTTGCTACGTGGTTCTAAACTGCCTCTAGAAGTGACATTAGCAGAAGAACTAAGCATAAGGCTCTGACACAAGCCTATGATCATCAATGGTCTATGGAGCAGTGAAAATATGTTCACTGTAGTGATTAGAGATGAGCGAATCGAAGTTGACTAAGTGGAATTAAATCCAAATTTCAGGATAAATTTGATTCGTCCCGAAGTCAAATTTACTTGCGCTTTATGGTAACGAATCAAATTTTTTCTAAAGTGGCTGCACATGTCAGAACAAGGAAGTAAGAAGCCCGGGAACGAAGGATCACCCACAATGTCACACATGCAGCCAGCCAGCCAATCAGCAGCTAGCCAGCCCCTGTGATGTGATGTCACAGCTCTATAAAAAGTCTCAGCCTTCTCGGTCTCCGCCATTTTACAGTGAACTTAGTGCAGGGAGAGACGTGACAGGCACTACGGTCAGTGTTTAGGAATTACTTTATTCATTAAAGAAAAACTATTGAGCTGTTCAGGGAAAGATTATTATAGTGTAGGGAAAATAAAGGGAGGCCTTATCCACACTGTAGGGAGAGATCAGGGACCAATAGGAGAGTGTAAAGCCTGGGTCATATGGACTATTCTATTACACCTTGCAGCATTATTGGGGTTACTAAAAGTAATCTATTACTACAGATTTTAGGTTGTTTTGCATTCTTTGATATATCAATAATTCCAGTAATCCTTGCTTCTGGTATTGGAGTGAAACTGCGGTCTGATACAACCAGTTTTGGGGTGTATTTAGTTGATATAAAAGTACATCTATTCCTCCTTGATTTTGGTGTGAAATTTCAGTCTGATACAACCATTTTTGGGGTGTATTTAGTTGATATATAAGTATATCTATTCCTCCTTGATTCTGGTGTGAAATTGCAATCTGATACGAACAGTTTTGGGGTGTATTTATTTGATATATAAGTACATCAAATTCACCTTGATTCTGGGGTGAAAGTGTTGTCTGGCATGCTGCACGGATGAAGAAAGCACGCTCCTCGGGTAAAAAAAAAAAAAAAAAAGGATCCTAGAGGTGATCACACCATAAAGGCCGAGAACAGGTAACCCGAAAAGGGTTAGCCGCCAAGGCCGCCGTTCGCTGAAGCAGAACACTTCACTACACACTTTTAGGGTGGTCAAATTATTTTACACTTAATTTGATGCAACAATCAGTAGTTGCAGTTAATGTTACAGTACAGTATGTTTGACAGACAGGTGAGGAGTAGTGTTGATCGCGAATATTCTAATCGCAAATCTTTATTGTGAATATTGGCACTTTGAGAATTCGCGAATATCTAGAATATAGTGCTATATCTTCTTAATCACGAATATTCTAGAATTGTTTTATTAGTACCCATGATCTCTCACTGCTCCTTGCTTGTGGGCCAATGAGAAGGCTGCAATATCTTTGACTTTAGGTGTAGTGTTTATTGCAAATTTTCGCATCGCGAATTTTCGTATTGCGAATTATCCGATTGCCGATTTTTGCAATCAAGAAAATAATGATTGGAGATCACAAATTCTCAAATTCGCGAATATATGATAAATATTAGGCTAAATATTCACAAAATATTGCAAATTTGAATATTGCCCCTGCCGCTCATCACTGGTGAGGAGGAGAGATCCACTGCTTCCTCCGGTAGGTGGGCAAGTAGCGACGATGAGAGTCACATGGAAGCTGGTGTTGCGAGAGGTCAGGCACGTGGCCCTGAGACTTGTGAGGGTGACATAAGTGACATGCAGACAGTAGTGGATTATGATGTTGTAGCCAATCGCACGTGGGAGCTGGGTGAAGAGGGAGCTTCATCATCATCATCAGGAGAAGAGGGTGGCAGCTTGCATGTGAGGCAGTGGCTGAGCCAGCAGGGTGGTAGCGTGGTCGTGAGTCAGCAGGGTGGCTGCAGTGTGAGATCGGTAGCCAAACGTGCCCGGGGTAGACCGCTTGCTACGCAGGAGCCTACCTGTCCAGAAGAAGTAGCGGTGCATGGGTTCACAGAGGCAGCGGCAGCAGGCATTCAGCAAGGAGCGGTGGGGGGAAAATGTCATACTCAACGGTGTGGGAATTTTTCATTAAGCCACCGGAGGATGTCAGCATGGCCCACTCTCTAACTGGGCCACTATGTTGACGATTCATGCGATTCATCATGCGATTCCCACCCTCACCACTCTGTGACTGGGCCACTGTGTTTACTCCTCATGCGAGTCCTCATGCAATTACAACCCTCACCACTCTGTGACTGGGCCACTGTGTTTACTCCTCATGCGATTCCCACCCTTACCCTCACCACTCTGTGACTGGGCCACTGTGTTGACGACTCATGCGATTCCCACCCTCACCACTCTGTGACTGGGTCACTGTGTTGATTCCTCATGCTGTTGCCACCCTCAGCACTCTGTCACTGGGCCACTGTGTTGACTCCTCATGCGGTTGCCACCTCACCACTCTGCCACTTGGCCACTGTGTTGACTCCTCATGCAATTCCCACCATATCACCACTCTGTGACTGAGCACTGTGTTGACTCCTCATGCTGTTTACCAAAAGGGGCCTGACCTGGGTAAAGGTATCTATATGCAAAAATAACAATGCCAATTATGGCCTAAACCTATCTTGACCCAGGTACAACGTATCTGCTAAAACGTCACTTTTAATTGTTCATAATAATAATGAAACGGCTGTGAGCAATAACAAACACTTTGTTTCCATCCCAAATGCACTGAACTTGGTTGCTAACGGGGTAAAAGGGATGTGCACTATCTCTTATTCCCCACAACTATATATGCAGCGCTAGTTGAAAACTAGTGAAAAAGACAGGCTTCAATTCAGCCAACAAGTGTAGCCAGACTCAGTGTGAAAAGCTGCCTCGCTTAGAAACAGGCATAAGTAAATTTTGCCAACGCCTCTTTACCATAGGGGAGCAATGTGTGAATTGCCTAGTGCGAGTTAACTACGAATGGTTCGATATAACGACTAATTGAATAAAGTTGGTTAATGTGCTAGTGTGCACAACCACTCACACAGCACAGCACACTTGTCGGGCACTATGTCAATAGCTGTCAAGACGCATTCACACATCGCACACACACTGCAAACACTCCTATGACTGATAACTGAAAGGACTAACTGGCCAGAAAATGCCAACTAGTTGAACCACGCTGCTATGAATGAATGAAGTGTCCTACATAAGGACTGCTAGACTAGTAAGCTGCATTAGGGTGGACAACAATTGTTTAAAACATGCATACGCCCCCCAACATCTTTCACCACAACACTAGCTTCATCAGGCCAAACCCCGGCCACACTTGTTGGCTGCATTGAAGTCTGTCTTGTTCACTAGTTTTCAACTAGCGCTGCACATATAGTTGTGGGGAAAAGGAGATGTGGTTTCTACCCTCCCCATAATGTAACTGGGCCACCTTTTTGACTGCTAATGTGGTTTCTACCATCCCCATAATGTAACTGGGCCAATGTGTTGACTCCTCATGCGATTCCCACCCTCACCACTCTGTGACTGACCACTGTGTTGACTCCTCATGCTGTTGCCACCTCCCCACTCTGTAACTGGGCCACTGTGTTGACTCCTTATGCTGTTGCCACCTCACCATTCTGTGACTGGGACACTGTGTTGACTCCTTATGATGTTGCCACCTCACCATTTTGTGACTGGGACACTGTGTTGACTCCTCATGCTGTTTCCACCCTCACCACTCTGACTGGGCACTACTTGTTTCAGCGTGTAACAGAACAGGCTCTGTAAAAATCTATGTGGAATCAGCTGACGACGGTGTAAAAGGAGTGCGCTTCTTCACTCTATAGTAAAATCTTTGGCCACTGCATGGTTCTTTATACCTGACATTAACATTGACCTGTTTGGCTGGCCCCGTAACTGACCAAATAAGTGAAGTGTGAAGTGATTCTAAGAGTGACGCCTGTCATCTGCGTGTCATACTGACTCACAGTACTGTTTCACTAGTACAGCGGACTCCCTATGCATGATACTGCAATGCACAGTGTACTACAACACTATAAAAGCTCTCTGCAGCCAGGAATTTTTTTTATGTGATTCGTCACAAATAAATTAGGATCAAATCGAATCTTTTTGGGAAATTCGGTGCACCATCCGAATCGAATTTTTTTAAAAATTTGCTCATCTCTAGAAGTGATGAATCATGTATCACTATCTGGCAGTGTTATGGAACAAATCTAGGTTTAAAAGATACCCAGCGAATTCTACAGGAATTCACAGTATCTATTGTAAAAATTTGAGATAAAGACATAATGGATTTGGGTTGTCTGTTTGGGCCAGGCCTCATATCCATTGAAGGATAAGTTTAATGATATAGCATACAAAGGCATTATAGACAATTGTATGCTTCCAATTTTTGGCAACAGTTTTGGGAAAGACTCTTCCTGTTTCTGTAGTGTGCCTCTGTGCAAAAAGTGAGGTACATAATAACAAGCTTTGAAGTGTTTAAAGGGGTTCTGCCAAGTTTAGAAGTTAGAAGCCCCTTATGGTCCTGTTCCCCTATTCTGATGGGTTATGCATACACACTGCCACTCCATTAATTCTCTATTGGAGTGCTAAAGATATTAGAGTATAGTAGTCTTTTATTACTTTTACATTCACACAGCTTTATAGGGCTTATTTTGGCAGGACAAGCTATATTTTTAATTTACTATATCTTGCATTGAAAAACAGGAAAACGTTGTATGTCAGTTCAGCATGAGCCGTGTGCAGCCTGCATCATTGACCCATTCACTTCAGCATGCGCTTCCTTCCTATACAGGTCCTTCAAAAAAAATTAGCATATTGTGATAAAGTTCATTATTTTCTGTAATGTACTGATAAACATTAGACTTTCATATATTTTAGATTCATTACACACCAACTGAAGTAGTTCAAGCCTTTTATTGTTTTAATATTGATGATTTTGGCATACAGCTCATGAAAACCCCAAATTCCTATCTAAAAAAATTAGCATATCATAAAAAGGTTCTCTAAACGAGCTATTAACCTAATCATCTGAATCAACTAATTAACTCTAAACACCTGCAAAAGATTCCTGAGGCTTTTAAAAACTCCCAGCCTGGTTCATTACTCAAAACCGCAATCATGGGTAAGACTGCCGACCTGACTGCTGTCCAGAAGGCCATCATTGACACCCTCAAGCATGAGGGTAAGACACAGAAAGAAATTTCTGAACGAATAGGCTGTTCCCAGAGTGCTGTATCAAGGCACCTCAGTGGGAAGTCTGTGGGAAGGAAAAAGTGTGGCAGAAAACGCTGCACAACGAGAAGAGGTGACCGGACCCTGAGGAAGATTGTGGAGAAGGACCGATTCCAGACCTTGGGGGACCTGAGGAAGCAGTGGACTGAGTCTGGAGTAGAAACATCCAGAGCCACCGTGTACAGGCGTGTGCAGGAAATGGGCTACAGGTGCCGCATTCCCCAGGTCAAGCCACTTTTGAACCAGAAACAGCGGCAGAAGCGCCTGACCTGGGCTACAGAGAAGCAGCACTGGACTGTTGCATGTCATTCGGAAATCAAGGTGCCAGAGTCTGGAGGAAGACTGGGGAGAGGGAAATGCCAAAATGCCTGAAGTCCAGTGTCAAGTACCCACAGTCAGTGATGGTCTGGGGTGCCATGTCAGCTGTTGGTGTTGGTCCACTGTGTTTTATCAAGGGCAGGGTCAATGCAGCTAGCTATCAGGAGATTTTGGAGCACTTCATGCTTCCATCTGCTGAAAAGCTTTATGGAGATGAAGATTTCATTTTTCAGCACCACCTGGCACCTGCTCACAATGCCAAAACCACTGGTAAATGGTTTACTGACCATGGTATTACTGTGCTCAATTGGCCTGCCAACTCTCCTGACCTGAACCCCATAGAGAATCTGTGGGCTATTGGGACGAGAAAGTTGAGAGACGCAAGACCCAACACTCAGGATGAGCTTAAGGCCGCTATGGAAGCATCCTGGGCCTCCATAACACCTCAGCAGTGCCACAGGCTGATTGCCTCCATGCCACGCCGCATTGAAGCAGTCATTTCTGCAAAAGGATTCCCGACCAAGTATTGAGTGCATAACTGAACATAATTATTTGAAGGTTGACTTTTTTTGTATTAAGAACACTTTTCTTTTATTGGTCGGATGAAATATGCTAATTTTTTGAGATAGGAAATTTGGGTTTTCATGAGCTGTATGCCAAAATCATCAATATTAAAACAATAAAAGGCTTGAACTACTTCAGTTGTGTGTAATGAATCTAAAATATATGAAAGTCTAATGTTTATCAGTACATTACAGAAAATAATGAACTTTATCACAATATGCTAATTTTTTTAGAAGGACATGTATATTTTAGGTTTAAAAAATGTGGCTCTCAAAAGAAATTTCATTCGTGGTTTTGGCGATACTTGGCTCAGTTGACAAAAAAGTTTGCCCACCACAGGATAAGCATTGTTACAATGGATCCGCAAAAAAAAACAAAAAACGGATGCCATACGGACATCATCCTTTTTTCTGCAGATCCGCAATTTGCAGATCGAAAAAAAAATATGTTCGTGTGAATGTAGCCTAAGGCCCAATGGGTCGGCATCCTGTCTGCCAAAAACGGAACAGACACGGAAAAAAAAAAATGTTCATGTGAATGTAGGCTTACCATATTCTGACACCCAAAACTTTTTTTATGTTTTGATCTACAGAGCAGTGTGAGGGCTTGTTTTAGCAGGGTCAGCCCTAGTTTTCATTGGTATTATATGACTTTTGGGAGGGGCCTGGTTACAAAAAATAGTGAATCACACACATAGTTTTACCTGTGCTTACTGTACAGAAAGAATATTTTTAGATTGTATTAATTTGGACATTTTTGGACGAGGCAATTTTTTTGTTTTTGTTAATTTTTATATATAAAATTGGGAGTATTTTATTTATTTATTTTTTAGAAACTTTCATTTTTACATTTTTTTCAACAGTAATTTTTAGCTCCTTAAGGGATTTGAATGTTACCTTTTGTACCATCGACTGAGGTAGAACATTATTGCAGTCTATAGGATTTTTCCAGGGTACCTGTCAGGCCATTGCCACAGGCACAGCTTGACAAGCAGATTAATATGACAATCCTGGGATATATGAGGCCTGTGATTTCACCACTGTCTGTCTAACTGCTCAGATGCTGCAGTTGCTATAGTTGCTATTGACTGCTGCATCTTAGGGGTTATATTAAAGGGATCAGAGTTATCTCTGATCCTGGCTATTGTGGCAGGGTGCTGGCTGTATTACACAGCCAGAACTCATCGCATATAGATTGGGATTAGTTGATGACCCCACTCCATACACCTCTAATGCCCTGCTGACGTACTATTACATTAAAGAGGACCTTTCACCTGTAAAAACAATGTGAACTAAGTATGCTGACATGGAGAGCGGTGCCCAGGGATCTCACTGCACTTACTATTATCCCCGGGCGCCGCTCCATTCTCCCGTTATGCCCTCCGGTATCTTCGCTCTGTAAGTTATAGTAGGCGGTGTCTGCCCTTGTCCTGTGGGCGTCTCCTTCTCCTAGGCTGCAGCGCTGGCCAATCGCAGCGCACTGCTCACAGCCTAGGAGAAAAAAACCTCCGAGGCTGTGAGCTGTGCGCTGCGATTGGCCAGCGCTGCAGCCTAGGAGAAGGAGACGCCCACAGGACAAGGGCAGTCTCCGCCTACTATAACTTACAGAGCGAAGATACCGGAGGGCATAACGGGAGAACGGAGCGGCGACCAGGGATAATAGTAAGTGCAGTGAGATCCCTGGGCACCGCTCTCCATGTCAGCATACTTAGTTCACATTGTTTTTACAGGTGAAAGGTCCTCTTTAAGGTTTGCTAAGGAGTTGAATTAGGCTACTTTCACACCAGGGTTTCTATTTTCCGGTATTGTGATCGTCATAGGGTCTCAATACCCGGAAAAAAAAATGCTTCTGTTTTGTCCCCATTCATTGTCAATGGGGACAAGATGTAACTGAACAGAACGGAATGCTCCAAAATGCATTCCATTCCGTTTGGTTGCATTCTTATACCGGAGAGCAAACCACAGCATGCTGCGGTTTTCTTTCTGTCATTGGATGCGGAGCAAGACGGATCCGTCATGACCCACAATGCAAGTCAATGGGGATGGATCTGTTTAACTCTGACACAATCTGACACAATAGAAAACTGATCTGTCCTCCATTGACTTTCAATGAAGTTCATGACGGATCCGTCTTGGCTATGTTAAAGATAATACAACCGGATCCATTTATAACGGATGCAGATGGTTGTATTATCAGTAATGGAAGCGTTTTTGCTGAGCCCTGCTGGATCCAGCAAAAGCGCTAGCGTGAAAGTAGCCTAACAGAACAGTTTAAAAAAAAACGTGTCTGGTTATGAAGGGGAGTATGTTGCCAATCCTGAACTGTTAAATCATGGTTTATTGTATTTTTCATTTGCTTTACAAGTTTTTATGTACTTTTTGACCATTTCTGTAGTTCCACTAGTGGACCTTTAGGGATGTTTCACACGAGCGAGTCCATTGTGGGAATCGCGCTCCGTGTGCGAGTGTGATCCTCTACTCTGGACTTGCAGGAGCGCACGGCATTATCATGATTTATAATGCCATGTGCCTCTCCTTGACCTTATTTCTACAGAATCATACTGACAGCTTTATGTCACTATGATTCTGTGGAAAAAAAGGCCAGAGACCCATAGCATTATAAATCATGACAATGCCGTGCGCTCCTGCAAGTCCAGAGCGGAGGATCACACACGGAGCCTGGTGAGCGCTGCATTCTCTTCATTGTTAACTGCTCGCCGTTGCAACTGCAGCGGTGAGCAGGTGTAATTACACCTAAGCCGTCCTATTCGCTTCTATGGAAAGGCTCCTTCCTATACACATGCGGTTGCCACGGCGAGCAGGTGTAATTACAGGTGTAACCAATGAAGATAAGGCAGCGCTCGCACAAGCGTGGCCTTCTCTTCAAACAGCTGCCAATCTGATATTGCTGACCTAGCCCGAGTATAGGCTATTAATATGAATAAAGCGGAAAACCCCTTTAAGTATCTTGTGCAAGTTTGCACAAGACATTTTTAAAGGTAATTTTTTTCTGTATTAAAAGAGTTGTCTTGTATCACTAAATAGCATTTATCATGTAGACAAAGTTATCACAAGGCACTTACTAATGTATTGTGATTCTTCATATTGCCTCCTTTGCTGGCTTTTTTTTCACATTGTACACTGCTTGTCTGCAGCACAGATATGAGGTGGCTGGGACAACTGCTTCTTCTCATATGTGCCTATATGCGCCCCCATGGTCCCACCACTTTTTCCAACTGCTGGATTGCAGCGATGGCCGTGACCCCTGGATATGAGCAGTGTATAATGCAATGGAAAAATGAATCAACCCAGCAAATGTACAATCACAATATATCAGTAAGCGCCTTGTATTAACTTTGCTGAAGTAACACAACCCCTTTAGGGTGACTAAATGTAGTGTTCAGATGTTAGCTCTGAGACCAAAATAAGCAACAAAAAGCCTCTGTGATCACACATTCATACAGGTAACATAGCACCACTAATGGCACCACTATCATTAACGGAAATGTATTAGATCATAATAATAATTGAGGTCAGTGATTGGCTGCCGCGGCCACTAGTTTTTGATGTGACATCATTGCAGCAGCCTAGTAAACAAAGATAGATGCTGGAGCAGCAGAAGATTAAACAGGTAAGTTATACTTCTTCTATATTATATAATTGCCTGCCTTTACCCCATTTTTTATAATCTCAGACACCTTTTAACATCCACAAAATACTTGTCTGACATGTAATTGTGGGGAAATTTTTACAGCATATTTATGAAGCTCCCGTGCAACTTTTACTGACACAAACAAGTTTTGTTTGTTTCAGGGCAAGGAGAGGTGGACTTGCAGTTGCAGAGTAGCTACACTAATTCTTTTTACAGGCATTCTGCAATCTTCATAAATTGTAAACTGTGTGACTGGTACTTTCAATTTCACTTTGTGCTGGTCATCTAATAAACCTTATCAATAGGCCGAATGCACATGGCCGTTGTTCACGGCCGTGAACGGTCCGTGGAACCGCGGCCTGGATTCCTGCTGAGAGCAGGAGCGCACGGCGTCATGGGTTGCTATGACGCCGTGCGCTCCCTGCTGCCGCCGCAATACAGTATTACACTAGTATGATCTATACCAGTGTATTACTGTACTGTGGCAGCAACAGGGAGCGCACGGCGTCATAGCAACCCATGACGCCGTGCGCTCCTGCTCTCAGCAGGAATCCAGGCCGCGGTTCTCAGAAAGATAAGAACTGAGCTATAATGAGTGTTTATAATGTCAGAGAGCAGAGATAAGGAGCCTGTCATCCCCCCAAATGAAGGAAAAGACAGAGAATCCTCCAGCTGCTACTACAGCATCTCAGCCAGTACACAAAAAACGATTCCATATTTTTAATTAAGACCAATTGAAAAAATATATTTTTAGCTCAAAATAAGTACAATGCAATAATAATAATAAAAAAAGCCTCTAAAGGTGGGGCAAATTTAACTGCAATCTCCAATGTAAAGTCTTACCTGGTAGTCCAGACGAACATATGGGATTTTCATTCTGATCAGTCTTTCAAACATTGATACTTCTAAATTAAAGTTTTTTGCCAGTTCATATACTGTAGTACTTGGACGGAGCTGAAAGAGACAATACATCATATTAAGGCTACATGCACACGGCCATTTAGTTTTTTGCGGTCCGCAAACTGCAAAAACCGTAAGCCACAATTTGTGGAATGGAACGTCCATTGTAATGCATAGAAATGCCTATTCTTGTCCGCAAAACGGACGAGAATAGGACATGCTATTTTTTTTTGCGGGGCCAAGGAAAGGAGCAAAGGATGCGGACATCACACAAAGTGATTTCAAAGTAAGCATACCACCATGTAAGGTAGATGACCTGAAACGTAAAGGAAGTCTGTCAGCTTGTATTTGCATATTAAGATAAGTACAGTACCATGCAAGGCTTGAACAGACAATTAAAACAGTACATTTGTACACATTTTTGGCTGCATTTAGCAGAACAATCACTTTTAAGAAATGCGCTAATGAGATGCTCATAGCGCTCACTGAGGGTGGGCTCCAGCCCCAGTGCACCAAAGTTCCATACCTTGTAAGCTGCTCCTTTCCCTTGGAGACTGACAGGGCAGGCATCTGTATCCTGCGTGTGCCTGGCCCAGAATTTCAGCTCATGCTCAGTAAGGCATCTCTTTCCTGTGCATGTATGGATTACTCAGGGATGTCAAACTCGTGGCCCTCCAGCTGTTGCAAAACTACAACGCCCATCATGCCTGGGCATACTACAGCTATCAGGGAATGATGGGAGTTGTAGTTTTGCAACATCTGGAGGGCCATGAGTTTGACATCCATGGATTACATCATGGTACACCTGGAAGTAAAGAGCATTGCATGGAGGCTCTTCACTTCCAGATATACCATGACATAATCAGTGTATTTTAGGTACAGGTCTTTTCTCCTGTGCAGTAACAAGATGCCTTACCATGATAAAGAAGCCTGGCCCTGGAAGTCAGACCCCCACCAATCAGATATTGAAGACCTATTCAGAGCATAGGTCATCAGTAAAAAGTTCTCAGAAAACCCCTTTAAGGCCTCTTGCACACGACTGTGTGTCCCCCGTGGCCGTATTGCGGCCCACATACGGCGGGTCCGCAATACACGGGACACCAGCCGTGTGCATTCCGCATCACGGATGCGGACCCATTCACTTGAATGGGTTCGCAAATCCGGAGATGAGGTGCGGAACGGAATGGAGCCACGTAACGGAAACACTACGGAGTACTTCTGTGGTGTTCCGTTCTGTTCTTCCGTCCTGCAAAAAGATAGAACTTGTCTTTTTGCGGAACGGACGGATCGAGGACCCCATTCAAGTGAATGGGGTCGCGATCCACATGCGGCTGGGCCAGGGGCAGCACATTTTCGTGTGCAAGAGGCCTAATACAAAGTGTATTAAGGTATTTTCATTTCAAGCCATAAAGGGTTTGTCCCTCCCTCAAGAAAAAGGTTAGCCCAGCAACCATCTGTTAGCACGAGGGGAAGCTGTGGGTGGTCACAAGTATTAAATAATGCATATACAGTAGTAAAGAATTGCTAACCAGCCTCTTTGCGATGTCTTTCTACACTGGCTAGTCGGAAATGGGATAGCTTTTTTGAAAGATAAAGGATGTCATTTTTGCATTCACACCTTTTGGCCTCTTTCACACTACAGTTTTTTTTCGTTTTGAGGGCCGTTTTTGCGCTCCGTATACGGTTTGTATATGGAATTGTTCATTTCAATGGTTCCGAAAAAAACGTAATGTACTCATTCCGTTTCTGTATTTCCGTTTTTCCTTTCCGTTGAAAGATAGAACATGTCCTATTATTGCCCGCAAATCACGTTCCGTGGCTCCATTCAAGTCAATGGGTCCGCAAAAAAAAAGGAACATATACGGAAATGCATCCGTATGTCTTCCGTATTCCGTTCCGTTTTTGCGGAACCATCTATTGAAAATGTTATGCCCAGCCCAATTTTTTCTATGTAATAACTGTATACTGTATATGCCATACGGAAAAACGGACCGGAAACACAACGGAAACAAAAAACGGAACAACGTATCCGTGAAAAACAGACCGCAAAACACTGAAATAGCCATACGGTACTGTGAAAGAGGCCTTTCTGCAGTTTTTTCCACTCACTATTTAATATGACTGATATGTGGATAAGTTGTAATTCCTAAAACATTTTGAGTTAATTCAAACAAAATAATATGCCCTCACAAAAAGGCTCTAATCCCAAAACCCCAAAATGCCAGAAGTGAATAGAATTTTTTCCCCCATTTGTTCATATATATTAATCACAGAAATAAAAATGGCCTGTCTGAATCCAGCCTGATAGATGAGCTATGAAAATGATTCTACTGTGTTTTTTTAGTAGGTTACATCAAATTATCATAATAAACCATAACGTCTATAGTTTGAAATACATTATTGGCTTCTTTAGAATTTCTTTATAAATATTTCAGAACATACTTGTTGATGGTCTCCAATAAGTATGAGGTGTTGACAGCTGGAACTAAGTGTAGTAATAATGTGAGCCTCCAGAACTTCAGCTGCTTCTTCTACTATTACAATTTTAGGCTGGACATTTTGGAGCAACTTTCGAAACTTGGCTGCACCTAAATTTCAATGAAATACATATAAATATTAAAGCTTATTTGTTAAACCTTGACTAAGAAAACAACAAAATCATAATAAACTCTGATTCTACATCTAACCTGTGGTAGTCATGCCAATAATGTCAGCTTCTTTTAGTATTAGCAGATCCTCTTGGTTTCTTAATTCAGTCATCCTGTTTACCACTATCTGGTATAGGTTTTCTACTGTAAATACTTCATCTCGAATATCATGCAAATATTTAGATCTCCAGCATCTGTAACAAAATAATATGTTAGATATGTAAAAAAATGTTTTTTACTAAGGCCGCATTCACACCACAGTGTCTGTTTTGCAGACCGCAAACCACGGATCTGCAAACACGGGCACCAGCCATGTGCGCTTTGCATCACGGTGCGGACCTACTGAATTCAATGGGTCTGTGATCTGCAAGATGCGGCCAAATGTCCTGTCTTTTGTGTGGCGGATGTACAGACCCGGAAGCACATGGAAGGCTTCTGTGTTTCCAGGTCTGTGGTCTGCAACATGATGTGAGGCATGCATGACCGGTGCTGGTGTTTTGATCCACGGTTTGTGGTCTGCAAAGTGGACATGGCTGTGAGTGACATATTTGCGTGAATGCTGCTTAAAGGAGTTCTACTGGAGCGCCGCTGCCTTCTCAAACAGCTGATCGGCGGGGGTCCCGGGTGTCGGACCCCCGCCGATCAGATGCTGATGATCTATCCAGAGGATAGATCATCAGTTTAAACAAACTGCAGAACCCCTTTAAGGTTAAATTCATATGACTGTATGTATTTTGCAGTCCCCAAAACGCAGATCTGCAAAACACAATTACCGTTTGTGCGACATCCACATTTTTTTTTTACTTTAGTGGGTCAGTTGTCTGCATTTGCAGCCAAGAACAGAACATGGAAGACATCTGTGTGCTTTCCGCATCCATATGTCCGTTCTGATAGAACGTGTCCTATTCTTGGCTGCAAATGCACTATAGTCTATGGACAACATTTTGCTAACAGCATAATATATACATAGAATGTGTCGGCAGATAAGAACCATTTGGCCCATATACTAAATACTATGAATAGCCCCTGGCCCTATCTTATATGAAGGATGGCCTTATGCCTATCCCATGCATGCTTAAACTCCTTCACTGTATTTGCAGCTACCACTTCTGCAGGAAGGCTATTCCATGCATCCACTACTCTCTCAGTAAAGTAATACTTCCTGATATTACTTTTAAACCTTTGCCCCTCTAATTTAAAACTATGTCCTCTTGTAGCAGTTTTTCTTCTTTTAAATATTCTCTCCTCTTTTACCCTGTTGATTCCCTTTATGTATTTAAAAGTTTCTATCATATCCCCTCTGTCTCGTCTTTCTTCCAAGCTATACATGTTAAGGTCCTTTAATCTTTCCTGGTAAGTTTTATCCTGCAATCCATGTACCAGTTTAGGCTACTTTCACACTAGCGTTCGGGCGGATCCGTTCTGAACGGATCCGCCCATAATAATGCAGACGGAGGCTCCGTTCAGAACGGATCCGTCTGCATTATATTAGCTAAAAAAAGCTAAGTGTGAAAATAGCCTGGGACGGATCCGTCCAGACTTTCAATGTAAAGTCAATGGGGGACGGATCCGCTTGAAGATTGAGCCACATTGTGGCATCTTCAAACGGATCCGTCCCCATTGACTTACATTGTAAGTCTGGACGGATCCGCACGCCTCCGCACGGCCAGGCGGACACCCGAACGCTGCAAGCAGCGTTCAGCTGTCCGCCTGTCCGTGCGGAGGCGAGCGGAGCGGAGGCTGAACGCCGCCAGACTGATGCAGTCTGAGCGGATCCGCCTCCATTCAGACTGCATCAGGGCTGGACGGCTGCGTTCGGGTCCGCTCGTGAGCTCCTTCAAACGGAGCTCACGAACGGAAACCCGAACGCTAGTGTGAAAGCAGCCTTAGTAGCTCTTCTCTGAACTCTCTCCAAAGTATCAATATCCTTCTGGAGATATGGTCTCCAGTACTGAGCACAATACTCCAAATGAGGTCTCACTAGTGCTCTGTAGAGCGGCATGAGCACCTCCCTCTTTCTACTGGTAATGCCTCTCCCTATACACCCAAGCATTCTGCTAGCATTTCCTGCTGCTCTATGACATTGTCTGCCTACCTTTAAGTCTTCTGAAATAATGACCCCTTAATCCCTTTCCTCAGATACTGAGGTTAGGACTGTATCACTGATTTTATATTCTGCTCTTGGGTTTTTACGCCCCAGGTGCATTATCTTGCACTTATCAACATTACATTTTAGTTGCCATATTTTTGACCATTCCTCTAGTTTTCCTAAATCCTTTTTCATTTGTTGTATCCCTCCAGGAACATCAAACGTTTGTTTGCATGTACCTTAGGCCTCTTTCACACGACCGTATTGCTTTTTCGGATCCGTGGTTCCATTTTTTGTTTCTGTTGTGTTTGTGTTCCGTTTCTCCGTTCCGTTTTTCCATATGTCATATACAGTATACAGTAATTACATAGAAAAAATTGGTCTGGACATTTTCAATAGATGGTTCCGCAAAAACAGAACGGATACGGAAGACGGATGCATTTACGTATGTGTTCTGTTTTTTTGTGGACCCATTGACTTGAATGGAGCCACGGAACATGATTTGCTGGCAATAATAGGACATGTTCTATCTTTCAACGATATGGAAAAATGGAAATACGGAAACAGAATGCATACAGAGTACATTCCATTTTTTTTGCTGAATCATTGAAATAAATTAACCGTATATAGAAACGCAAAAAACGTCTCGGATGCGGACCCATTCACTTCATTAGGGCTGCAAAAGATGCGGACAGCACTCCGTGTGCTGTCCGCCTCCATTGCTCCGTTCCGCAGCCCCTCTAAAAAAATATAACATGTCCTATTCTTGTCCGTGCTTTGCGAACAAGAATAGACATTTATATTGACGGCCGCCCGTTCCGTTTCGCAAATTGCGGGTTCCGTTTTTTCCGGTTTGCGGACCGCAAAAAACGGCACGGTAGTATGCATGAGGCCTAAGGCTGAGTTCACATCAACATTGTTATTTCTATTGTTCTGCCCCAGTAAAGAAGTAAAACAACAAACAGATCTTATTGACTACAATGGAGTCCATTTGATTTCCATTTGGGATTCTGAATTTTCAGCGGAGAAAAAAATCCTGCAAGATGTTTCTCTCCCCTGTGTTTGACGAAATCTTTGATTGAGCACCTGAACGGAGATTCCAATTCAGATATGAACAAGCCCTTAGGTGGCACATAGTGATATTAAATCTCTCAACTAAAATGCAAAACAACATTAATGGACCTGTAAACTTCCCAGCGGTTTTTAAGGGGGAGCTGCCAAAGATCCGCTATCAGCTCACAATCTTTTTCGTTCATGTGACTTGTCGCTTTGAGCTCCTGCTTTATCTGATTCTTCATTTTTTTTTTCATTTTTGCAGGTATCTGTAACAAATCATACATTTACTGTGTTATGCATATGTAATTTACCAATCTGTACGTACATATTATTAACAAATATCTCCCCTCAAAAAATCTGTTTGTGTACTGCATGGCTCTATTAAACAACCAGATTAAAAAAGTTAAAAAAATAAAAAAAGATTAAAAAATAAAATAAAATGCTGACAGGCTCCGTTTAAGGGTTCATGCACATGGCTGTAGTTTTGGTCCGCATCCGATCCATGTTTTTTGTGGATCGGATGTGGACCCACTCATCTCAGTGAGGCCACAATAGATGCTGACATCACACCCTTGTGCTGTCAACATCCATAAGACCATTCCGCGGCCCCGCAAAAAATAATAGAACATCTCCTATTCTTGTCCATTTTTCCGAACAAGGATATAACATTTCTGCAGCCGTAAAAACAAAACTAGTGGCATGCACTTGGCTGGTATCTGTGTTTTATGGATCCGTGATTTGTGGACAGCAAAACACTTAGGCCACTTGCACACAAACGTGTGCACTCGGCATCACGGATGCAGACCTATTTACTTGAATAGAAGCACGGATCGGAACCCCACGGAAGAACTACGGAGTGCTTTCGTGGTGTTTCTGTCCATGCCTCCGCATCGCAAAAAATTTTTTTATGGGTCGCGATGCCGTCCCGGCCACGTCACAGATGTTGCCCGTGCATTGGGGACTGCAAATTGCGGTCCTCAATGCACGGAACGAATACACAACGTCTGTGTGCAAGAGGCCTTATAGCCATGTGCATGAGCCCTAAGTAGCAAAAAGGCTAATTGTGTGACAATCATAGCAAGAGGATTTTTGTCACTATCATGCCCGCATAAAAAGAGTCTTTTATCCCGTTTCCAATCACCCCACAAATGTATATGTCGGCGGTTGGGACTTTAAATATGGCACCTGCTGCATTCACGAGCGTGCATCATATTTAAAGGCCTGACAACGGACATATATATTTGTATATGCGGCAGTTTCAAACAGCAGGCACTCAGGGCTAATGTATGTGATCGATGATAACGTCGATCGCACACATTTAACCCCTCAGATGCCTCAGATTGAGGATCGATGTAGTGTGCGGTAGCCTTAGTCCTCCTGAGTGATACGAGGCTGCTGAAAATGAGTTCCTATGAAGACTTCTGCTAGTCCATTGGATTCTATAAGAGAAGCAATCTAATGATTACTTATTATAGACTTCTAGGAGAACTATTAAAAAGTGTAAAAAAAGAAAAACGTTTTTAAAAATATTTAAAAAATAAAAACATAAAAATGAACTCACCTTCCTTTCCCTCAAATAAAAATACATTACATACAACAATAAAAAAAGATATCATGGGTGATGCAAAGAAAAAGTTTTATTTTCCAGTTTTTATTTTTTCAGCATTAAAATACAAGAAAAACTATGCATATGTGGTATCGTTGTAATTAGGCTTCAGCAAATCAATCTTTGGATCATAAATACAAAGTCAATTTATTCAGATACTTCTATTTTAATGCTGTTTCTGTACAGCATTAAAATGTATTGGCTCCGTGGAGCCAAAGTTCGTTCCTACTGTATTCATATCTGTGTATTTAAAATCAATATAATAGCAATCCGATGTGGGCTTTGGTACTGGCTGGTACCTTGGTACTACAGCCCACTTTGGATTGCTATTTTAAATTGTTTTTAAAGTAGGATAGTATTCACCGAAGTCTCGCGCACATTTGGGAGCCAATACATTTTAATGCTGTATGGAAACAGCATTAAAATCGAAGTATTTGTACAAATCGACTTCGTATCTGTGATCTGAAGGTTGATTTGCTCAAGCCTAATTGTAATCATACTGACCAGTAGAATGAAAGTAACATGTTATTTTTACTGCGTAGGTAATGCTGTAATAACAAAATCCATAAAGCTGTGGAGGATTTTTTTTATTTTTTATAATTCCACCCCATTTGGAATTTTTTCAGGTCAGGTCTGAAGTCACTTTGTGAAGCTTACATGATAGAAACCACCAAAAAATGACCCCATTCTAAAAACTACACCCCTCAAGGTATTCAAAACTGATTTTACAAACGTCGTTAACCCTTTAGGTGTTCCACAAGAGTTATTGGCAAAAAGAGATGAAATTTCAGAATTTCAATTTTTTTAGAAAATTTTCAATTTTTATCAATTTTTTTCCAGTAACAAAGCAAGGGTTAACAGCCAAACAAAACTCAATATTTATGGCTCTGATTCTGTAGTTTATAGAAACACCCCATATGTGGTCTTAAATCGCTGTACGGGCACACTGTAGGACGCAGAAGGAAAGGAATGCAATACGGTTTTTGGAAGGCAAATTTTGCTGGACTGTTTTTTTGACACCATGTCCCATTTGAAGCCCCCCTGATGCACCCCTAGAGTAGAAACTCCAAAAAGGTGACCCCATCTAAGAAACTACATCCCTCAAGGTATTAAAAACTGATTTGACAAACTTTGTTAACCCTTTAGGTGTTCCACAAGAATTAATGGAAAATAGAGATACCATTTCAAAATTTCCCTTTCTTGGCAGATTTTCCATTTTAATACATTTTTTTCCAGTTACAAAGCAAGGGTTAACAGCCCAAAAAAACTCAATATTTATGGCCCTGATTCTGTAGTTTACAAAAACACCCCATATCTGATCGTAAACTACTGTACGGGCACACGGCAGGGCGCAGAAGGAAAGGAATGCCATACGGTTTTTGGAAGGCAGATTTTGCTGGACAGTTTTTTTTTTTACACCATGTCCCATTTGAAGCCCCCCTGATGCACCCCTAGAATAGAAACTCCATAAAAGTGACCCCATCTAAGAAACTACACCCCTCAAGGTATTCAAAACTGATTTTACAAACATTGTTAATCCTTTAGGTGTTCCACAAGAATTAATGGAAAATAGAGATACAATTTCAAAATTTCACTTTTTTGGCAGATTTTCCATTTTACAATTTTTTCTGAGTTACAAAGTAAGGGTTAACAGCCAAACAAAACACATTATTTATGGCCCTGAATCTGTGGTTTACAGAAACACCCGATATGTGGTTGTAAACTGCTGTACGGGCACACGGCAGGGCGCAGAAGGAAAGGCGTGCCATACGGTTTTTGGAAGGCAGATTTTGCTAGACTGTTGCACCCCTAGAGTAGAAACTCCAAAAAAGTGACCCCATTTAATAAACTACGGGATAGGGTGGAAGTTTTGTTGGTACTAATTTAGGGTACATATGATTTTTGGTTGCTCTATATTACACTTTTTGTGAGGCAAGGTTACAAGAAATAGCTTTTTTAGCACCTTTTTTTGTTATTTACAACATTCATCTGACAGGTTAGATCATGTGGTATTTTTATAGAGCAGGTTGTCAAGGATGCGGCTATACCTAATATGTATACAATTTTTTTTATTTATTTAATTTTTACACAATGATTTCTTTTTTTCTATATAGTGTATTGTACTGTATTTTACTTACACTTTGTCTGTGCCTTTAGCACAGATCTGTTCAGCACCATGGACAGCAGGACGCCTGAGAAGGCATCCTGTTGCCATGGGAACCTTCCCCGTCTGCCACAACTGAGCAGATGGGGAAGGGGAAGGTGGGGAGCTCCCTCCCTCTGTCACCCCATCCTGTCTGGGGGCTGCAAAGGCACAGCAGCCCCCCAATGGGAGAGGGATGGAGCTCCCTGACTGTTGACCCTTTGCTTAAAGGGTTAAATGGCTGACATCGCAGCACAGATGTCAGCCGTTTATACCAGAGCGTCAGCAATGTGCTGACACTCTGATATACCCACTGAACACCAATGAATATTCAGGGGGAGGCGGGCGGGGGATCGCGATCCCGCCTCCCGCACCGCCCGCAAACCCCCCCTGCACCACCCGCCGCATAAAATCATTCAGGGGTGCAGGGGGGGGGGGGTGAAAAAACTTTAGTCAGGGACCGCGGGGATCAGAAACTGCAGAAAGCGCTGTAAACCGCAGGTCTGAATTGACCTGTGGTTTGCAGCGATCGCCGATACGGGGGGTCACAGGGCCCCCCTCGGCATTGACCCTTGGTGCCTGGCTGTGTGTAACAGCCGGGCACTCAGCGCTGTAACCATGTCTGCATGTCTATGACATAGTGACAGTTTAATGCCATGATGAGTATACTCACCATGGAGCACTAAGTAGCAGTGCTCCATGACGAGTATACTCGTCATAGGTCCTTAACGTGTTAAAAAAGTGAATAAAGCTCAAAATCCTTCTAATAGCTGTTATTTCCATACACACAAATGCACTGGGAACACTACATATTCTATTCCAAATCAAAACATGAAGAAAAATATATAAAATTTGTGTTGTTGTGTTTAAGAAAAGTTAATATTAGACTATTCAAAAAAATAGCAGTGTTTGTTTTCTTCTTTACAAACTGAAACATTCACTATATAAACTGAAAAATGTTTGAAGATTTTGCTTTCCTTTGAATCACTTAACTAATAGTTAGTTGTATAACCACTGTTTCTGAGAACTGCTGTACATCTGTGTTGCATGGAGTCAACCAACTTCTGGCACCTGTGAACAGGTATTCCAGCCCAGGAGGATTGGACTACATTCCACAGTTCTTCTCTATTTCTTGGTTTTGCTTTTAGAAACTGCATTTTTGATGTTACCCCACAAGTTTTCTATTGGATTAAGATCCGGGGATCGGGCTGGCCACTCCATAAAATCAATCTTGTGGGTCTGGAACCAAGATGTTGCACGTTTACTGGTGTGTTTGGGGTCGTTGTCTTCTTGGAACACCCATTTCAAGGGCATTTCCTCTTCAGCATAAGGCAGCATGACCTCTTCAAGTTTTCAGATGCATTCAAACTGATCCATGATCCCTGCTATGCGATAAATAGGCCCAACATCTTAGTATGAGAAACATCCCTATATCATGATGCTTGTGCCACCATACTTCACTATCTTTACAGTGTACTGTGGCTTGAATTCAGTGTTTGGGGGTCGTCTAACAAACTGTCTCTGGCCACTAGACCCAAAAAGAACAATCTTACTTTTTTCAGTCCACAAAATGTCTCTTTAGGCCAGTCAATGTGCTCTTTGGCAAATTGTAACCTCTTCAGCACGTCTTTTTTTCAACAATGGGACTTTTTGGGGGCTTCTTGCAGAATGCTTGGCTTCACATATGCGTCTTCTATATGTAACAGTACTCACAGATAAGTTTAGACCTTCTTTGATCTTCCTGGAGCTGATTGTTGGCTGAGTCCTTGCCATTTTGGCTATTCTTCTATCCATTCAAATGGTAGTTTTTCACTTTCTTCCACGTCGTTCAGGTTTTGGTTGCTATTTTAAAGCATTTGCCGCCTATCACTTTCTTCCCTTCTTTATATGTTTTCCCCTCTCCAATCAACTTTTTAATCAAGGTACGTTGTACTTCTGAACAATGTCTGGAACGACCCATTTTCCTCAGAATTTCAGAGAGAAATGCACTGTAACCAGCATGTACAAAATTTGCTGCCTTTCTTCCTTTAAATAAGGGCAATAATTGCCGCCTGTTTTTCAAAGAATGAATGACCTCACTCATTGAACTCCAGACTGCTTTTATTTTTAACATACCCCTTTCAATAAGTATTTGAATTACAGAGAATAAGCAGCCTGCATGTCATGACTGTTGGGTCTGTTGGGTTTCTATTACTCTACTACACCTGCTAGAAAATGATTTGCCATGTAGAAATATCATTTCTCCCAAAAACAGTGATTGATCAGGTTAGTGATGTCTGACTGCTATTATTTTGAACACAACTGTATATAATCTAATTCTTCAGTGAGCAGGCAGCGCTTCACTAAAGATGAATCTAAGCAGTGACTTGACATACATTTAGAAAAGCGTAGGGGGGAGCAGGAAATGAGGAGAAGCATCATTCTCTGATAAGATATATTACACATGTTTTTCTCTGCCTGTCTGTACTAGTCATTTATGAAATAAAAAATGACATTACAGTTATTCTCTGAAGGCGTTATGCAGTCATATATATTTATACAGACATAGTTATGTTATCACAATACAACTGCCTTTTCTGATCCCCAGTTACGTGACCTTGACAATGCATTGTAAACTGATGTGACATGACATTCCATGTGCTGATCAAATGGCTTTCTCAACATTTAGACAAAGTGCACCTGTCCTTTGAAGTTAGGTTAGCGCTTCCTACTTTGAGCGGAGCCACAGTGCACAGCTGGCAGATGGAATCACTTGCTACATTACAAATGGCCCATCCTTATGCAAGTGTTGGAGCTTGGAGAAAATGGCTGCTTTAATGTGTCTCAAGTGATTCTATCTCACCCCTGATAACGCTGTATGACTTGTGGCAGTCATACATGTGGAGTTCAGCCCCAGAGCACTCTGAAAGAGGCCCCTTCTTTATAATAACAGTATGGTACCTTTTTTCCACTGTGTATATTTTACATACTAGCACTGTTGATCTTTGATCATGTAATATCACATTCGATATGAGTTTTTTGTTGTATCTATTGATTTTGGTATCCATATACTTTAGGGATCAGTGAACATTTAATTATATTGATTAGGTATTTTCTTTCTACTTTTTTGTCTTTATGTATATGGAATGTGCCACTTTATTTTGCTGGTAACATTCTTTTGCACCTGGTAGCTTCTGTGCCACATGGTCTGTTGTGGATGCGGCTCACAGCTTTATCCTACCTCACAGTGCATTGGTGATACCACTATGGAGGCATGTGAGAGTCTGGCTGTGAGTTGGTTTCTAGCACTGTTCAGACCCTGTTCACACACCACGGGCGGTTTAGTGGTAGGACCCCATGTGTGCTGAGACACCGTGACGTGCTGCATGAGGGGCTCCGATGTGTTCCTGACTGGAAGATATTGGCAAAGTTCTCAGCTTTTAACATCGGCCTGAGGAATTAGCTAGTATTGTCAGTTGCGTATCATTTTGGTGCATTTTTTGCAGTGACTTTTGTATGTATATTTTTTTCATCTGTGCACTGTATCATTTTGTGTAAGATGTTCTTGTGGTACATGCGGTCTGCCCTGGCATCCTCCATTGTACGCATTTTTTGCTGGGGATTACCTTTGTCTGCAGACCACATGCAGAGGAATTTCTCACCCGGTTATAGACACGCTACAGTGTCTGGGTTTGAAGCATTTTCACCCGTTTAGGCCACTTTTTTCAGAGAGTTAATGACTTATGACTTAATAATTGACCTCTTCAGCTATATTATGCTTTGAGTTGTGGATGGAGGCTCTCACATATATTGAATTTGAGACTTTCAGGTTTGTTGTGTTTTTATTTTTAAATTGTCCAATAAGCTGACCTCCTAGTGAGTAGATGGGCTTATTTAGTGGAAAAAAGGCTATCAGTACTTTTGGATAGAACAGTGCTATATGTGCAAAATCCCCCCTGTGTGCATTGGATTTAAAGTATGAGTGAAAAAGAATGCCTCTGTTTTTAAGTGTGCATGTGTATTTAGAAGTATAAGTATAAACTCATGCCTTTGTGTATAGAAGTATGAGTTTTAAAATGTGCCTGGATGTGAAGAGGTATGGGTGCAAAGGCATTGCCTGAAGGTGTTCACACAACTAAAATGTACAGCAGAATAATCACAGGTTGTTTTGGTGGCACATTTGTAAGTTGTTGGTGGTTTTGGAGGAGTTTTTACAAGAGTTTTAGAATTTTTATAAGTTTTCCTGCTTCCATATTGACTTCCATGGAATCCTCAATCAAATCTACTCCTTAGAAGTAACGTCACTTCACAATTGTTTTTAAAATCAGCTATTGAAAAAAAACCTCTACCATTTTACACTGTGCGCAAAACGTTGAGTTTTTTAAAGGCAATGACAAAACTGTTGGAGGAGTTTTGAATGCAGATTTAGCAGTGAAAAAACACCTGTTTTCCTCTGCAGGATCAGTGGTATTAGCTGAATCAGTGGAATTAGCCATGTGAACATACTCTGATTATGTAGAAATAAAAGTTTAAAAGTGTGCCTGGATGGGAGACATCCTGAAACTTTTCTTGTCACTATCATTTATTAGTCTGTTTTTATATCACAATTATGTCTACTCGTTCTCCCCTAAACTTTTTTTTTTTTTATCAAAATGATAATTGGAGACCAGTGCAAGTAGGAGGGTGAACATTCACTAATATGTAATTAGGAAAGGTTTATCATCATCTTGGAGCCTTAATTTGATCCTTCTATTGATCTAAAAAGACAAATGAGGACAGGTGATCTCCTAAATGGGATGTAAAAGGGGCCTTAGATTGGGACTATATACACAAGGTGCGTGCAATTGTAGTGTTTCCTAAGAAAAACATTAGCACGTGTTGCTTTAGAGCAGGGATGCTCAAACTGCGTCCCTCCAGCTGCTTATTAGGGACAATACTACTAGCCCTACCCTCTCACACCTCCCCCTACAACCTTGCAGCAATATTGTCTTGGACAAAAATGTACAAAAAGTGCTATTAAAAAATAGGGACTGTCCTGGCAGATTTCCTGCATTGATATGATAACAGGCAGTAAATCTATTAGTTTCATTTTTGATGGTAACGCAAACCAGTGCATTATATATAGTTAATCCCTAATTAGCAATGATATGATAACAGAGCCAAACGGAAACATAACCTTTGTAATCATTACTGTAATGTATTGTAATGTTTGTAAACAGTAAACACATGGGCAAAGTGGGCATGGATCCGCAAAAATACGGATGACATACAAGTTCTATCTTTTAGCGTAACGGATATACGGAAATACAGAAGCAGAATGCACACGAAGTACATTCAGTTTTTTTTTTGCGGAACCATTGAAATGAACGGTTCTGCAAACGGAATCTGCAAAAACGGAACTGAAATTGAAATGAAATAAATTTGTTTGCAAGAGGCCTAAGGCCTCTTGCATACGACCGTATGTATTTCACAGTTCGCAAAAAACTGATCAGCAAAAAATACGGATGACACCCGTGTGCATTCTGTATTTTGTGGAACGGAACAGCTGGCCCCTAATAGAACAGTACTATCCTTGTCCTTAATGCGGAACGGCAATACAGAAACAGAATGCACACAGAGTACCTTCATTTTTTTTTGCTGACCCATTGAATTGAATGGTTCCATATACGGTCCACAAAAAAAAAAACGGAAACGGAATGAAAATACGTTCGTGTGGCAGATGCCCAAGGCTGTTCTGTATAAAATTTGCCGACCCTCTAAAGCAGGTATGCTCAACCTGCGGCCCTCCAGCTGTTGCAAAACTACAACTCCCATCATTCCCAGACAGCCTAAAGCTATCAGCCTACAGAAGGGCATGGTGGGAGTTGTAGTTTTAGCAGAGGCTGGGGAGGAGTAAAGTAAAAATAAGGCAAAGCAGCCTGGGCTTCTACAGAAGGAATGCTGCCCCTGGGCGAGTGCTCATTTGCATATACCTTGAATATTGAAAAAACACAAAAGTTGGATTCAAAATGTCCGACTTCAAAATGGCCGCCATGGTCACCACCCATCTTGAAAAGTTTCCCCCCTCACATATACTAATGTGCCACAAACAGGAAGTTAATATCACCAACCATTCCCATTTTATTAAGGTGTATCCATATAAATGGCCCACCCTGTAGATTAAACTGCGTTTTTCCTGCTTGTGCAAGTCAAAAGAAAATAACAAAGGTACCATTAGAATCATGTATAGGTGTGCCACTTGCCGGAATTACACGCCGGATCCGGAAAAACGCAAGTGTACTGAAAGCATTTGAAGACGGATCCGTCTTCAAAATGCGTTCAGTGTTACTATGGCAGCCAGGACTATTAAAGTCCTGGTTGCCATAGTAGGAGCGGGGAGCGGGGGAGCGGTATACTTACAGTCTGCGCGGCTCCCGGGGCGCTCCAGAGTGACGTCAGAGCGCCCCATGCGCATGGATGACGTGCCATGCGATCACTACACTTTACCATGGCTACCAGGACTTTAGCGTCCCGGCAGCCATGGTAACCACTCTAAAAAAGCTAAACGTCGGATCCGA
Organism: Bufo gargarizans; assembly: GCF_014858855.1. Classification (NCBI taxonomy): domain Eukaryota; kingdom Metazoa; phylum Chordata; class Amphibia; order Anura; family Bufonidae; genus Bufo; species Bufo gargarizans. Next base: position 279,252,871 of record NC_058084.1, on the reverse strand, counting down.
AACGACGCCCCCGCCATGCCTGCCCCAGTAAGGTACATCCCCGTGGGGGCGCTGTTGCATCATCTGCCCAAATATGACAGTAAAAACATGACGTTGCAGGACTGGACTAAAAGGTTGCGAAGTGTGGTTAGATTGTGTAACCAAGCTGCGGGCAGAGGTTTCATTGGGGGCTCTAGAGGGTGACGTTAGTGATGGTAAGGCCCAATTCTGAGAGAGACACCCTAGAGAAAATATTCTCCCTGCTGGAGTAGTGCAGTTGCGGAACCACTTTTTTAACCGACCACAGCAAGAGGGCGAGACCCTGATTTAGTACTCCAATGCCCTACAGGAGACGCTAAATGAAATACAGCAGCGAGACCCAGAAGCCATGGGAGCCACCCTGGAGGTGGACCGGCTACTAAGAGACCAGTTCATAGTGGGGCTCTCCAACAAGTTTTTACAGGACAAATTGCAACAGATAACCCGGATGACGGCCAACATGATATTCTACAGTGTCTACCTAGCCACAGTGGAGAGAGAGGAAGAGCACATGCCTGTGGTGGCGAGAGTAGTAAGTAGCACTCATGCTACAGGGGACCGGTCAGGGTCTGAAGACTCAGAGCCCTCAAAGGATGTGGTCCAGGCCCTGTGGCTATAATTGAGAGAACTTTGGCTGGAAGTGTCGCAGATGAAGGCAGAATCTCCCCAGCCTCCGGAAATGACCCCCAACACCATGCGCCACTCCACCCAGGATAACTCAGGTGCGGGGCACGTCAAAAGAGGGCCCCTATGCTGGGCTTGTCACCAGTACGGCCATATGGCCAGAGAGTGCCCCGAACAGATGAATTCCGAGCCGACGTTAAACTTCCAACCGCCACAGTAGCTGGGCTTCCTGCAGCGGTACATCAGAAGATAAGCCCTATGCGTGAGGAACACAACCTGTATGCCAACAGCCCCGTTATGGAAGCCGAGTTGGAAGGCCAGAAGGTACGCTGTCTAGTTGATACAGGGTCAGAGTGCACCCTTATGCCTCTGGAGTTCTTTGAAATACACTTTGGACATATGATAAAACTGGAAGACTTGAGTGTCATCAGGCTTACGGCTGCCAATAACAGAGATATGGACGTCCGAGGGATAGTCTGGATGTGGGTCCGACTGTTTTGGCAAGACATCATGCTGGTGGACCTTTCGTCCCGGAGAGGAATGGATGTGACACTAGGTATGAATGTGCTGAGAGAGCTAGACCATCAACTCTATGCCAAAGAAGTATTGGCAAAAGGCTACCACACACTGGCCAACCTAGAAGGTTCTACAACAGCTGTAGTCTGCGAAAGATCAACATGTTCGGTCGGCCCATTGGACACTTGAAGGTGCCGCGGAGGACCCTGGTGAAGATCCCACCTCAACATGAACAAATATCGATGCTGCCAATGGGGGCTGGATGACAGCTGAATGGACTGGAGGTTCTGATCGAGCCCGCTTACCTACAGGAAACGCAGACTCGCCCACTGGTAGCCCGGGCTCTCGCTATTGTAAAGGATGGATGAGTGCCTATAAGCTGTCTCAACTTTGACTGCGAGTTAACCGTTCCGGGAATACCTTGCTGGCCAAAGTTTATAAGTCCGAAGGGGACATCCATCGATGAAGGGGCTTCAAGCTACAGCCAGATAGGCGATCAGCCAGGACCTATGCTGTAGAGGTCCATGAAAGGGAGACCCCAACAGCGGAGTGGAGCGGTCGAGTGACCATGGCCCGGATGGGGGTGGACTGCAAGACCCTGACTCCAGGAAAACAGAAGTTGCTGGAAGACACCCTTTAAGAATTTCAGGAGACGTTCTCGAGACATGATGAGGACTTTGGGTGTGCTTCCGCCATCGAGCACAAAATCCCCACCGGCGATGCTGCACCAATCAGGGAACATTACCGGCAAATCCCGCCTAAATGTACCAGGAGGTGAAGGACATGGTGGCCAGCATGTTGGAAAAGGTGATTCAGGAGAGTCAAAGTCCTTGGGCTGCTCCAGTAGTCTTGGTGTGGAAAAAAAGATGGGAGTCTCCGGTTCTCCCTGAGTAATGCAAAGTTCTTCTCGGCTCTTGACCTGGCCAGTGGGTATTGGCAGGTACCGGTGGCCAAGAAGGACAAAGCAAAGATGGCTTTCATCCTACCTATGGGACTCTACAAGTTCAACCGGATGCATTTCGGCCTTTCCAATACCCCGGGAACATTCCAGCGGTTGATGGAGCACTGTCTGGGAGATCTCAACTTTGAGTCGGTATTAATCTACCTGGATGACATTGTTGTGTTTGGGGCCTCCTTTGAGGATCACCTCCAAAAGCTGCGACAGGTCCTAAGACTGCTGCGAGACCATGGGCTCAAGATCAAGCCCAAGAAGTGCCAACTGTTTTGACAGCAGATAGAGTATTTGGGACATTTGGTCACCCAGGAGGGGGTAAAGCCGACCCCCAGCAAGGTGGAGGCCGTCCACGTACACTACGAGAGGTGCGGGCATTCGTGGGACTGGCCGGCCACTACAGGAAGTTTATACCCAAGTTTGCTCTTTTGTGGGCCCGTTAAATGAGTTATTAAGGGGCACTGCAGGGGGCCTGAAGAATCCTCCCATCGAGTGGGGACCCCAGCAACAAGAGGCCTTTGAAGCAGTGAAGGAGGCACTGACCAGTGCCCCGATTCTGGCTTATGCTCGGTTTGACACCCCATTCCTGCTGTACACTGATGGAAGTCTACATGGTCTGGGGGGCCATGTTATCCCAAGTCCAGGATGGACATAAGAAAGTCATTCCCTATAGCAGCCAGTCTCTGAGGGATTCAGAGTGCAACCCTGACAACTATAGCTCCTTTAAACTCGAACTACTGGCACTGGTGTGGGCCATGACTGAAAGGTTCATGGAGTACCTAGCAGGTGCAGAGGTGACCATGATGGCAGACAACAACCCGTTAGCACATCTCGAGAATGCCCAACTCAGTGCACTTGAGCAGAGGTGGTTGGCTCGCCTTTCTAAGTACCATTACTGCATTAAGTTTCTGTCAGGTAGGGAGAACGGCAACGCCGATGCACTCTCCCAAGTCCCTGTAGGGTTGTCGACTCAGAGTGCCGATGAAGAGGCACTGCACAAACATTACGTTGCCGAAGGGGAGTGAATTAATTTGCAGTGGGGCGGTGCTGGAATCTGAAGTAATGGGTGTGGTTGGGCTCCAACGGCCGGAGGAACAGCCCCTTGGCCTCCTTATTGAGGTAATTAGCATATTAATAACATGGATTTTATAGACAAATTACAAGACACAGGGCAGTAATACTAGTATATTTTAATGTAAATTGTGGAGACTGATGTGATGATGTTGATAGCTCTTTAACCGCCGCCGGACCGCCTAACGCAGATTCGCGTTCCGGAGGCGGCAGCGCTGAGCAGAGTCACGCATATATGCGTCATCTCGCAAGACGCGAGATGACGCGCTTAGCCGGCCCGTGCATGCGCATCGCGGGCCGGCAAAAGTTCGAGGGGGGTCACGTCACCAGCCTGCCAGCCAATGATCGTTGCTGGCAGGCTGGCGATTTTTTTAAAATCCAATCAGAAGCCATATAACACATCATATTAGTAAATATGATGTGTTAAATGGCTTCCCTGCTCCTCTGCTGGTCCTTTTCGTCGGTTGGTCTCAGCAGAGGAGCAGGCTTCACAGTGAGTAGCACCAAACAGCACACTTAGCCCCAAATCACCCCCCTGCACCCCAAATAACCCCTTGATCACACCTTCTTGCCCCTGTCACTCACTAGTGAAAGTGAAAAAAGTGATCAGTGTAAACTGTCACTTTTTTTTTCACTGGTATTGACTGTTAGGTTTTAGGGATAGTTTAGGCCCCTTGGTTAGGTAGTTTAGCGATCAGTTAGCGCCCAGCCCACCGCACCGCAGTCACTTATTCGCTGATTAGCGTATCGCTAATCAGCTTTTGTACTTTTATAGTATCTGGAAGTGATCAAAACTGATCACAGTCAGATCTATAATAGTATTAGTGTCACCGTAGTTCGCCCTCCACCCAAAATGCAGTGTTTGCCCGATCAGGCCTGATCGGTCGCCCACACGTGCGTTCACCCACGCCCGCCCCGCTGCAGTGACAAAATTTCTTATTTTTTTTTATCACTGCACAATCACTTTACACGCGCTGCGGCGATAAAAAAAAATCTGTTTTGATATTTTTTATCAACCGCAGCGGCCTCCGGTACTTCGCTAGCCTCCCATTTGTAAGACAGGCTTGCTTTTTTTCTTGGGTAGTCTCAGGGAATACCCCTAAATTTAGTTGCCCAAATGTCAAACAGGGGGTATTCTTCTGAAGAGGCCTACAGGCTTCTGACCCAGTCGGATGAGGAATGGGAACCCTCATCTGACGAATCTAGCGGGTCAGAATATGAACCTGTAGAAAGCAGTGGCACTCTGACCCAAAGTTCGGACGAGGAGGTTGAGGTCCCTGATACCACCAGGTGTACCCGGCCCCGTGTCGCTAGACCACAGGTTGTGCAGGATCCGCTTCAAGGGCAGCAGAGTGGGGCTGGCGCTGTCGGATTATGTGGTGAGGCATACACCAGCAACGCAGCCCTCCCTGGACCTAGTACCAGCACTGCCGTACAACATGGTGAAGTGGCGAGCACCAGAAGGGCAGTTGAAGCTGGTACGGTGGCGTGTGCAGTAGTTACCCCGTCGCAGCCACCACACAGACAGGCCCGTAGACCCCCTAGAATCCCTGAGGTGCTGGCAAATCCTGATTGGCAGTCCCCAACTTCAGCCGCACCTGTAGTTCCCCCTTTCACCGCCCAGTCTGGAGTTCGGGTTGAGACAGCTCAGATCGGTTCGGCCCTGGGATTTTTTTAGCTGTTCATGACTGCGGAGCTCTTGGACTTAGTTGTGGCAGAAACAAATCGGTATGCCACTCAATTTATATCCGCCAACCCGGGAAGCTATTATGCCCAGCCTTTCCGGTGGAAACCAGTCCAAGTTTCCGAAATTAATTTTTTTCTGGGCCTTCTCCTCAACATGGGTCTAACAAAAAAGCATGAATTGCGGTCATATTGGTCCACGAACCCAATTCATCACATGCCCATGTTCTCTGCTGCTATGCCCAGGGCACGTTTTGAGGCCATCCTGCGTTTCCTGCACTTTAGCGACAACACCACCTCCCGTCCCAGAGGCCACCCAGCTTTTGACCGGATCCACAAAATTCGGCCCCTCATAGACCACTTCAACCAGAAATTGGCTTCAAACAATACATCCCAAGCAAGCGCGCCCGGTATGGGGTCAAATTGTATAAGCTCTGTGAAAGGGCCACAGGCTATACCCACAAATTTCGGATCTATGAGGGAAAAGATCAGACCCTGGAGCCGGTCGGTTGCCCTGACTACCTGGGGAGCAGTGGGAAGACAGTCTGGGACTTGGTGTAAAGGAAGGACCGGCACTCGCACTGGTTTCTTTATGCAGAATTTAATTTCAGTCACTTATTCATTCATAGTGACGCGGCGTTTCAGCACTAACATGTGCTTTCATCAGACTATATGTTAGTGCTGAAACGCCGCGTCACTATGAATGAATAAGTGACTGAAATTAAATTCTGCATAAAGAAACCAGTGCGAGTGCCGGTCCTTCCTTTACAGCTGTAACATTGGGATGCCTGCCCGTTGACACGTGCACCGCCGAGCAACTTTACAGAGCAGTGCCGGCCATTTCACTTTACATAGTCTGGGACTTGGTGTCACCCTTATTCGGCAAGGGGTACCATCTTTATGTGGACAATTTCTACACAAGTGTGGCCCTCTTCAGGCATTTGTTTCTAGAACAGATTGGCTGCTGTGGCACCGCGCGAACTAGTCATGGCTTCCCCCAACGGCTCGCGGGCTTCCCCCAACGGCTCGTTACCACCCGTCTTGCAAGGGGGGAGAGGGCTGCCTTGTGTAACCAAGAACTGCTCGCGGTGAAATGGAGAGACAAGCGTGATGTTTACATGCTCTCCTCCATTCACGCAGACACGACAATACAAATTGAGCGAGCAACCCGTGTCATTGAAAAGCCCCTCTCAGTCCACGACTATAACCTTCACATGGGAGGGGTGGACTTCAATGACCAGATGTTGGCTCCGTATTTAGTTTCCCGCAGAACCAGACGCTGGTATAAGAAGGTGTCTGTATATTTGATTCAATTGGCTCTGTATAATAGTTTTGTTCTCTACAGTAAGGCTGGGAGAACAGGATCCTTCCTCAAATTTCAGGAAGAGATCATCGAGAACCTCCTGTACCCAGGAGGTTCCGTGGCCCCATCCACCAGTGTAGTTAGCCGTCTACATGAGCGACATTTCCCCAATGTCGTTCCTGGTACCTCAACCCAACCGTCACCCAGAAAATGATGTCATGTCTGTAGCAGGAGTGGAATAAGGCGTGACACCCGCTATTTCTGTCCTGACTGCCCTGACCACCCTGCCCTATGCTTTGGAGAGTGTTTCCGGAAGTACCACACACAGGTACACTTAGCATAGGGATTGCATCTCAGAGGACAGGCACACAGGGCTATTAGGGCCCATTTACACACAGAGCTGCTGCAAACCTCTCCTTTCACCTGGGATAAAGTGCATAATGTACTTCGCCACATCTTTGGGCGATTTGCGCTTTGCACATTGTCCCATGGGGAAGGAGAGGTTTGTCCTATAAAGGTAAAAAAACAAACAAAAAAAAACACCAGTAAGCAAAAAAGTTAAAGTTCAGTTTCAAAAGTTCAAAAAAGTTTATATGTTCAGTTCTAAAGTTATTATAAAGTTAATAAAATTTATTGCGTTGCGGCCTGTTTTTTTTTTTTTACCTTCCAGGTGGACCAACCAATCGCCTAGCTGCAGCACTGATGTGCATTCTGACAGAAGCATTGCGCTGCTGTCAGATTACACACAAGTCGGTGTATGCAGCGTTGCAAGACGAGATTTCTCCTCTGCAGTAAAAGATACGTTTGCCGAGGCATATGAGCTGAGGAGGTGGCGGTGTTCATATGCTTTGGCAAACACTTTGTATATAAAAAAAAAATAATAATCCCGGCAATGATTTATTCATCCACATCGATTGATGTGAATGGAGAAATCTGGTTTGCCAGGGCATACGAGCTGAGGCTACTTTCACACTAGCGTTCGGGGCTCTGCTTGTGAATTCCGTTTGAAGGCTCTCACAAGCAGCCCCGAACGGATCCGTACAGCCCCAATGCATTCTGAGTGGATGCGGATCCGCTCAGAATGCATCAGTTTGGCACCGTTTGGCCTCCGCTCCGCTCAGCAGGCGGACACCCGAACGCAGCTTGCAGCGTTTTCGTGTCCGCCTGGCCGTGCGGAGCCAAACGGATCCGTCCAGACTTACAATGCAAGTCAATGGGACGGATCCGTTTGACGTTGACACAATATGATGCAATTTCAAACGGATCCGTCCCCCATTGACTTTCAATGTAAAGTCAGGAGTCCCTATTAATATACCATCAGATAGGAGTTTTCTCTGATCCGATGGTATATTTTAACTTGAAGCGTCCCCATCACCATGGGAACGCCTCTATGTTAGAATATACCATTGGATTTGAGTTACATCGTAAACCTCAGATCCGACAGTATATTCTAACACAGAGGCTTTCCCATGGTGATGGGGACACTTCATGTTAGAATATACTGAGAACTGTGTACATGACAGTGCGGCCCCCCTCCCTCTATATTCATCCGTGGCCAGTGCGGATTCCCAGTATTAAATATGACCAGTGCGGCCTCCCCCTCCCTCCCTCCCTCCCTCCCCCCCTCCCTCCCTCCCCAGTATTAAATATGACCAGTGCGGCCTCCCCCTCCCTCTATATTTATTGGTGGCCAGTGCGGATTCCAAGTATTATGACCAGTGCGGCCTCCCCTCCCCCCCCCCTAATTAAACTCACCCCCCCATCATTGGTGGCAGCGGAGAGTACTGATCGGAGTCCCAGTTTAAATCGCTGGGGCTCTGATCGGTTACCATGGCAACCAAGACGCTATTGCAGTCTTGGCTGCCATGGTTACTTAGCAATAAATACAAGCATTATACTTACCTGAAGAGCTGCGATGTCTGACCGGCCGGGCGCTCCTCCTACTGGTAAGTGACAGGTCTGTGCTATAGGCAATGCTCCGCACAGACCTTTCACTTACCAGTAGGAGGAGCTCCCGGCCAGTCAGACATCGCAGTTCTTCAGGTAAGTATAATGCTGGTATTTATTGCCAAGTAACCATGGCAGTCAAGACTGCAATAGCGTTTTGGCTGCCATGGTAACCGATCGGAGCCCCAGCGATTTAAACTGGGACTCCGATCGGTACTCTCCGCTGCCACCAATGATGGGGGGGGGGTGATTTTAATTAGGGGGGGGGAGAGGGGAGGCCACACTGGTCACAATACTTGGAATCCGCACTAGCCGGCCACCAATAAATATAGAGGGAGGGGGGCCGCAGTGGTCATATTTAATACTGGGGAGGGAGGCCGCACTGGTCATATTTAATACTGGGAATCCGCACTGGCCACCGATGAATATAGAGGGAGGGGGGCCGCACTGGTTACAATTAATACTGGGGAGGGAGGGGGGGCCGCACTGGCCACCAATAAGTTAAATACAGGAGGGGGGGGGGGGTACACCGTTCTCAGTATATTCTAACTTGAAGCGTCCCCATCACCATGGGAACGCTTCTGTGTTTAGAATATACTGTCGGATCTGAGTTTTCCGAAGTGAAAAATCAGATCTGAAATAAACAGTTATGCAAACGGATCCGTTCTGAACGGATGCAAGCGTTTGCATTATAGGAGCGGATCCGTCTGTGCAGACACCAGAGGGATCCGCTCCTAACGCAAGTGTGAAAGTAGCCTAAGTGGGTATGGATGTTGGGCGGAGCTCCTATGTCCTGGCAGACGCCTTTCCCCTCCTTTTTTTTTTTGGGCCAGAGATTTTTTCATCCACATTGATTGATGCGAATGAAGAAATCTGTGCCGTTCATTTTTTTCTTTCAGCCCAGAGGCTGAACGGAAAAAAATAATCTCATTATCTGTATGCTCAATATAAGGAGAATAGCAGAAACTCCTAATGCTGGCCATACATGTAATGATTGTGGAGACCCTCAAATGCCAGGGCAGTACAAAAACCCCACAAATGACCCCATTTTGGAAAGAAGACACCCCAAGGTATTCGCTGAGGGGCATATTGAGTCCATGAAAGATTTAAATTGTTGTCCCAAGTTAGCGGAAATTGAGACTTTGTGAGAAAAAAAAAAAAAAAAAAAACAATTTCCGCTAACTTATGCCAAAAGGCCCCTCATTGAATACCTTGGGGTGTCTTCTTTCCAAAATGGGGTCACATGTGGGGTATTTATACTGCCCTGGCTTTTTAGGGGCCCTAAAGCGTGAGAAGAAGTCTGGGATCCAAATGTCTAAAAATGCCCTCCTAAAAGGAATTTGGGCACCTTTGCGCATCTAGGCTGCAAAAAAGTGTCACACATGTGGTATCGCCGTACTCAGGAGAAGTTGGGGAATGTGTTTTGGGGTGTCATTTTACATATACCCATGCTGGGTGAGATAAATATCTTGGTCAAATGCCAACTTTGTATAAAAAAAATGGGAAAAGTTGTCTTTTGCCAAGATATTTCTCTCACCCAGCAATGGTATATGTAAAATGACACCCCAAAACACATTGCCCAACTTCTCCTGAGTACGGAAATACCAGATGTGTGACACTTTTTTGTAGCCTAGGTGGGCAAAGGGACCCACATTCCAAAGTGCACCTTTCGGATTTCACCGGTCATTTTTTACAGATTTTGATTGCAAACTACTTCTCACGCATATGGGCCCCTAAAATGTCAACGCAGTATAACTACCCCACAAGTGACCCCATTTTGGAAAGAAGACACCCCAAGGTATTTTGTGATGGGCATAGTGAGTTCATGAAAGTTTTTATTTTTTGTCACAAGTTAGTGGAATATGAGACTTTGTCAGAAAAAAATAAAAATAAAAATAAGTCATAATTTTCCGCTAACTTGTGACAAAAAATAAAAAGTTCTAAGAACTCACTATGCCCATCAGCGAATATCTTAGGATGTCTACTTTCCGAAATTGGGTCATTTGTGGGGGTTTTCTACTGTCTGGGCATTGTAGAACCTCAGGAAACATGACAGGTGCTCAGAAAATCAGAGCTGCTTCAAAAAGCGGAAATTCACATTTTTGTACCATAGTTTGTAAACGCTATAACTTTTACCCAAACCATTTTTTTTGCCCAAACATTTTTTTATCAAAGACATGTAGAACAATAAATTTAGCGAAAAATTAATATATTGATGTAATTTTTTTTTGCAAAATTTTAAAGCTGAAACGTTAAATTTTGATTAATAACAAAAAAAGTAAAAATGTCAGCAGCAATAAAATACCACCAAATGAAAGCTCTATTAGTGAGAAGAAAAGGAGGTAAAATTCATTTGGGTGGTAAGTTGCATGACCGAGCAATAAACGGTGAAAGTAGTGTAGTGCAGAAGTGTAAAAAGTGGCCTGGTCATTAAGGGGGTTTCAGCTAGCGGGGTTGAAGTGGTTAAGTGAAATCCAGGTGACAATGTCCCTTTAAGTTAAATGTTCTGGACTGACGTTCAGCTGTTTGGCCACAAAATGCTGCTGTTTCCTAGGAACAGCTGACTGACTGCATATAAATTTCCATATTCATGAGAGGTGTGGTTTTCAGAGCATGGAGAAGTAGAGGAGGCAGGCATCTTAAGGAGCAGAGACTGAAGAGCTGTGTGAGCAGTGAATCTGACAGCATCCAGGTGTGAGAGTGACCAGAGCTGCAGCTGAGTGAAGCTGTTTGTGTCCAAGACCCTGATCCTGTCCAGAGGAAGGAAGATTGCGGCCAGGAAGAGGCTTGTTCTGTTCTGAGTCACCAGCAGATGCAAAGCAGACCCGGGTCGGTAAGATTGTGCACTCACCTCATCACAGTGTTCGCGCCTAGAGACTGAGACCAGGCCTGTAGTTAGTTAGTTAGGGTTTCTGTTTGTGTCAGGCCACAAGTGCTAATACTGTTCATTGCAAGGACTCCAACTTAAAGGGACATTTCACCTTGGAGAGCTGATAAATCCCCACAAAGTCAAGCCAGGCTGGCATTTTGCGCAGAAAGAATACTCAGGCACGTGCTGCAGGACCAGTTATGGGAGGGGGAATACTGTAGATTTGTGTAAGATTGTCAGTTGTTGTGCTGAACCGCAGGCGAGCCCGTACCGCACACCCATACAGTGATTCTTGTTCTTTTAGGGAAATAACAGATAAGGTGTGGCAGTTTGGTTGTGCCCGCCAGTAGGTAAATTACAGCATTTTCTGCCTGCATCCAGCAGAGGGCGTAGGGTCTCAGCCTTCAGGCTGGGTGTATGTAAATGTATCTTATGTTTCCAGTGCAGTGTCCTGAAACACACTGCTTAATACTGTGATTGTGTTTCATGTAAATTGTGCTTGTATAGGAGTTCCAATAAAGTTGCATAGGAAGGGGGAGGTTCTAACAAGCCTCCCAGGGTTGACTCTGTCCTGCACACAGTACAGAGGAGAAGGAGAAGGAGGTCAGTGTGGGTGTGATGTCTGAGGACAAAGCTGCACCTCAGCAGCCATTTTGAAGAGTTATAAAACCAGCCAATAAAATGGAAAGATTACAGAAGAACCAGGCAACTCAGAGAGGGAAGTGAGAATATTGGCAAAGGAAGGTAACTGTCGTTTATCAGGCTCTAGTCTCCTTTGCATTAGGTGGGGAGATTCTAAGCTACAAGCTGCCCACCCTAATCAAGGAAAGAAAGGCCATTTGTCAGAACATATTATTCCTATAGAGGATACAGAAGTTTATGATTATACAGTGCAGCAGAGATAGTCCATCCCTCCAGCCTGGAGAAATAATGAGAAAGATTGTCATAGAAAACTGCCCCTTATGCAAGTTCTGAGAAATACGGTAATCTGAATAACTGTAAAAGCTGACTTGCTGTAAATGACTTTTACATACATTGATGACCTTTGGATCAGCTTCAGTAAAGTACTGGGAGTTTATTAAGAAACTTGGTCTTCTTATTCCACATCATCTCCTAATTGCACCTCATGGTGCTGGCGTCACAAACACAGGGGCCCAGCCACCAAAGCACCCTAAGCATACCAATTACCATCAAGGGCACCTCAACTTCCATCTGGCTGGTGTTCCCTGCAATAGAGAGTGCCCCGGAGTATTTAGTGCTGTCTTCCTCATCACTGCACGCCGACCCAGGGAGCTGCAAAACCGTGAGTACGACTACTATACAACCACGATATACTATATCAGCCCACTGTGCACTCACATACTGCCCCTACGGTCCGGTCAGCTGCACCAGCATTTGTGGTTGTGTTCATTACCACGTTTTTAGTAAAATTCTGTTTTGGCAAAAGCTGGTGTTGGAGTTGCTTTCCTCGTTCGTGACTTTGCCGTATCCTGGGGAGTCCACCCCGGTACACAGATTACACATACAGCAATGGAAGAAAACAAGTCGGGGACCCGAACATGGACACAGTGGAGGCATTTCAAAGTAGAGTGGAGGGGAGCAGATAAGTACACATCTTTTGTTTACAGAGGAAGGCTGTGGGCTAAAAAAAAATCTGTATCCCTGGAGAACCCCTTTAAGGTAAGCCAGAGTAATAAAACAGAGGTATTTTACTATAGATGTACAAACAACCTTTTTGGGAGTGAGGGCCGCATTGTCACATCGCTCTATTTTAAGGGGCTGCAAATAAAAGAAATGTTGATCGGTGGTCAGGCCAATGCAAAGTGACTGGGGAGGAATGATCACTAGCACAGTCATTCCTCCTTCATTGGTAGCCTATCCCTAATTACACAAAGAGATGTGCTGCAGATACATCTGTCATCCTAATAAAATATACATATCAGCCAACAAACGAGTGATTCCTGGTTTATCAGCTGATTGGCAGCACGATTATACCAGTGAGTTATCAGGAATGAGCTCTCCTATGAAGACTTGTTCCCAGTAATTGTCCCGAATATCATGCAGTGTAATAGGGGCTTACAGGGATTTCCCAGCAAAAAGATTTTTTAACAAGATCCTTCAGCATGGCCCCTGAAACCACAGAGTTATACTTACCTGCTCCCAGTCGCTCTGGTCCTCAGGACTGCTCACATCTTCCATTGCCTGTTGCCCTCTTTTCATCTGGCAGTGCACAGGCATAGTCACATGCATCTCTTCAGCCAATAGCTGGCTTCAGCAGTGATGTGGCCACAAGCAGCATGTCACCACTGAAGCCAATCATTGATTGGAAGGGACCGGAAGATTGAGGCAGCGGGGGCAGTGCGGAAGACTGGAGAGTCGGGGAGCAGGTAAGTATGACTGTTCTGTTTTAGAGGCCATGCGGCAGGAACTTGTTAAAAAATCATTTTTGGCCACAAACCTTTCTTGCATAAGGACCCTATTCAGTCTATGTCCACCTATGAACCAGATCTTTTATTGAACATTTTGATGGTAAGGTCTGCATGTTCATTGATAACAAAAATTACTTAGTTGACATGTCCTGTATACACAGAGCATAGGCCGACAGAATAATTTTCTCTGGTGGGCCAGGGAACTTCAGTCTGATGCTACTCTTTCAGAACCAACATTACAGTGTTTTCGACTTTAAATTTGAATATTCTTTTTCATTTCATATTCCACCAATATTTTTATGTATCTTTTTTGTGGTGAATACAGTCCTTTCTTATAAGATAAACATGGAAACATTATCAAAGTGTCTGTACTATATAGGAAAATCGACACAAAATTGGAAAAAAAGCAATGTTCCTCATTTCTTTATCTTTGTAAGCTAATGTAGTTGGTATAACTAACTAATTAAATTTACCACATAAAGTAACCATCTAGCTCTCCTGAGTATAATGATATCAAATATGCACAACTTTACTTGCTGACTGGTGCAGCCATTGCTGCCCAAATCAAAGACCCCCATTTAGGTTTTAAGCCTGGCTCACTGACCTGGTACCTCTGTGGCATCTGTAAATGTGAGTAAAGCAGTTAGATATTTGGGGTTAAGTTCAATATCAAATTGGAACAATGCAAGTGAATAAATTGAGTACAAGAATTGCTTTTGTGGGTCTGAGATGACTCAATTCTACATGGGGTGCGTACATGGTTGCATAGGACAGTGACATTCTGATAGGGTATCTACTTTATCCTAGTGTTGATCACGAATATTCGAATTGCAAATTTTTATCGCGAATATAGGTACTTCAAAAATTCACGAATATTTATAATATAGTGATATACACTCACCTAAAGAATTATTAGGAACACCATACTAATACGGTGTTGGACCCCCTTTTGCCTTCAGAACTGCCTTAATTCTACGTGGCACTGATTCAACAAGGTGCTGATAGCATTCTTTAGAAATGTTAGCCCATATTGATAGGCTAGCATCTTGCAGTTGATGGAGATTTGAGGGATGCACATCCAGGGCATTCCACCACATCCCAAAGATGCTCTATTGGGTTGAGATCTGGTGACTGTGGGGGCCATTTTAGTACAGTGAACTCATTGTCATGTTCAAGAAACCAATTTGAAATGATTTGAGCTTTGTGACATGGTGCATTATCCTGCTGGAAGTAGTCATCAGAGGATGGGTACATGGTGGTCATGAAGGGATGGACATGGTCAGAAACAATGCTCAGATAGCCCGTGGCATTTAAACGATGGCCAATTGGCACTAAGGGGCCTAAAGTGTGCCCAGAAAACATCCCCCACACCATTAAACCACCACCACCAGCCTGCACAGTGGTAACAAGGCATGATGGATACATGTTCTCATTCTGTTTACGCCAAATTCGGACTCTACCATTTGAATGTCTCAACAGAAATTGAGACTCATCAGACCAGGCAACATTTTTCCAGTCTTCAACAGTCCAATTTTGGTGAGCTTGTGCAAATTGTAGCCTTTTTTTTCCTATTTGTAGTGGAGATGAGTGGTACCCGGTGGGGTCTTCTGCTGTTGTAGCCCATCCGCCTCAAGGTTGTGCGTGTTGTGGCTTCATAAATGCTTTGCTGCATACCTCGGTTGTAACGAGTGGTTATTTCAGTCAACGTTGCTCTTCTATCAGCTTGAATCAGTCGGCCTATTCTCCTCTGACCTCTAGCATCAACAAGGCATTTTCGCCCACAGGACTGCTGCATACTGGATGTTTTTCCCTTTTCACACCATTCTTTGTAAACCCTAGAAATGGTTGTGCGTGAAAATCCCAGTAACTGAGCAGATTGTGAAATACTCAGACCGGCCCGTCTGGCACCAACAACCATGCCACGCTCAACATTGCTTAAATCACCTTTCTTTTCCATTCTGACATTCAATTTGGAGTTCAGGAGATTGTCTTGACCAGGACCACAACCCTACATGCATTGAAGCAACTGCCATGTGATTGGTTGACTAGATAATGGCATTAATGAGAAATAGAACAGGTGTTCCTAATAATTCTTTAGGTGAGTGTATATTCGTAATTTCAAATATTCAAGATTTTTTTATTGCAAATTTTTGTAATGCAAATTTTTATCACAAATTTTTCAATTGCCGAGTAAAAACATGATTCCTCCCTGCTTCTTTCTTGTTTGTGACTCATTGGCCCACAAGCAAGAAGCAGGGAGGAATCATGACTTTAAATGGGAAAAATGATGAATATTCTAAAAAACAAATATATAGCACTATATCGAATATATTTGGTTTTTCGAATATTTGTGATATTCCAAAACAAGAATATATAGCAATATAGCAAATATAGATAGAGCGATTTAGCTAATATAGTGCTATAATCTTCTTTGTCTAATAGTTTGTAATTTTTTTCTCATCTGAAGTTCAGATTGGAGAAAAAATTCAACTATTGAAAAAAAACATTATAGCACTACAGGGAGTGCAGAATTATTAGGCAAATGAGTATTTTGACCACATCATCCTCTTTATGCATGTTGTCTTACTCCAAGCTGTATAGGCTCGAAAGCCTACTACCAATTAAGCATATTAGGTGATGTGCATCTCTGTAATGAGAAGGGGTGTGGTCTAATGACATCAACACCCTATATCAGGTGTGCATAATTATTAGGCAACTTCCTTTCCTTTGGCAAAATGGCTCAAAAGAAGGACTTGACAGGCTCAGAAAAGTCAAAAATAGTGAGATATCTTGCAGAGGGATGCAGCACTCTTAAAATTGCAAAGCTTCTGAAGCGTGATCATCGAACAATCAAGCGTTTCATTCAAAATAGTCAACAGGGTCGCAAGAAGCATGTGGAAAAACCAAGGCGCAAAATAACTGCCCATGAACTGAGAAAAGTCAAGCGTGCAGCTGCCAAGATGCCACTTGCCACCAGTTTGGCCATATTTCAGAGCTGCAACATCACTGGAGTGCCCAAAAGCACAAGGTGTGCAATACTCAGAGACATGGCCAAGGTAAGAAAGGCTGAAAGACGACCACCACTGAACAAGACACACAAGCTGAAACGTCAAGACTGGGCCAAGAAATATCTCAAGACTGATTTTTCTAAGGTTTTATGGACTGATGAGATGAGAGTGAGTCTTGATGGGCCAGATGGATGGGCCCGTGGCTGGATTGGTAAAGGGCAGAGAGCTCCAGTCTGACTCAGACGCCAGCAAGGTGGAGGTGGAGTACTGGTTTGGGCTGGTATCATCAAAGATGAGCTTGTGGGGCCTTTTCGGGTTGAGGATGGAGTCAAGCTCAACTCCCAGTCCTACTGCCAGTTTCTGGAAGACACCTTCTTCAAGCAGTGGTACAGGAAGAAGTCTGCATCCTTCAAGAAAAACATGATTTTCATGCAGGACAATGCTCCATCACACGCGTCCAAGTACTCCACAGCGTGGCTGGCAAGAAAGGGTATAAAAGAAGAAAATCTAATGACATGGCCTCCTTGTTCACCTGATCTGAACCCCATTGAGAACCTGTGGTCCATCATCAAATGTGAGATTTACAAGGAGGGAAAACAGTACACCTCTCTGAACAGTGTCTGGGAGGCTGTGGTTGCTGCTGCACGCAATGTTGATGGTGAACAGATCAAAACACTGACAGAATCCATGGATGGCAGGCTTTTGAGTGTCCTTGCAAAGAAAGGTGGCTATATTGGTCACTGATTTGTTTTTGTTTTGTTTTTGAATGTCAGAAATGTATATTTGTGAATGTTGAGATGTTATATTGGTTTCACTGGTAAAAATAAATAATTGAAATGGGTATATATTTGTTTTTTGTTAAGTTGCCTAATAATTATGCACAGTAATAGTCACCTGCACACACAGATATCCCCCTAGTTTTTTGGGTTCATTGAGAACATGGTTGTTGTTCAATAATAAAATTAATCCTCAAAAATACAACTTGCCTAATAATTCTGCACTCCCTGTATATTAGCTAAATTGCTCTATATTAGTTTTTTTCGAATATTCGCTGTATTGCTATATATTCTTGTTTTAGAATATTCTGAATATTTGAAAAAACTAATATATTCGATATAGTGCTATGACTCATTGGCCCACAAACAAGAAGCAGGGAGGAATCATGTTTTTGCTCGGCAATTTGCATTATGAAAATTTGCATTCCGAAAAGTCGCATATGACGCGATCATTACCTTGTCGATTTTTCAAGTAACAAAATCGTAGAATATAAAGAATATTCGAATTCGAAAATATTCGCTGAATATTCTACAAAATATTCGCGAAATATCGCGAATTCAAATATGACCCCTGCCGCTCATCACTACTTTATCCAGAATACTGGAATAATGGAAGGTAAGGCTATGTGGTATTTACTTTTTATGTTAAACATATTTTAAATAATTTAGGGTAATGGCGTTATTAATATTTAATGTCAATATAACAAATAAATAAAAAAAATCCTGCTATTCACTATTAACAGCACTCACTATTCACAAAAAGAGGCTTATCTGCTCTCTCCTAACCTTTGCACAGGTGACAGAGCTTGGAAAACTGTAAGCTAATCCTCATTATATTAGTAGGCGTATAATTGGGATAACAGTAGGACAACTGTGTATTCTATCTACATGTTAGACACCACTTTGATAACATCTTCATCTATGATGTCTCCTTGCCGGCAAGGAAAAACTTCCTCAAATCCAGATGTCTCATATCCTGACTTGATGAAAGAAAAACTTCCATAACAAGGCACTGTAGAATCCATTAAGTGACTTTAATAATTTAGGTGATCATTTATTATTAGATATATGCCATTTTTTTTCGCATATGTCTGTCGCAGATTCAGTCACAAAGGAGATTTGCAGCCAATCTGCGACTTTTTCCCTGCTCACTCCTGGTCTAAAAAAGCGGGTGTGACATGGGCGAGGAAGGGGAGGCCGGCACCTCTACATAACTTAGGTGCAATTAGCGGTATTTAAACACTGGTCTTAATAAATGACCCTATATATCCATAAAACCATCCACCCATTTTTATAAAAAAAATCCATAAAAAATCCATAAAATATTTAGTTATAGGTTGGTAATATGAAAAAAAATTGATGGAAATGTTCCTTCAACCCCACAGTATTTGGCAGCAGGTGGTACAGGGCCTCTGTTTGCAGTGACATCTGGTCTGGTTGCTAACAGCCTTGGTTCCTAGCGCTGGCTCTGATCCCAGATGTTAACCCTTTGATTGCTGTGGCCCATACAGCTTCATGAGCAAAGAGGGCTCTTCTCACCTGGTTTCCATGCGACACAATCAGAAACTGAGGAAGCCATCCACAGTCAGCCCTGAGGACCTATGAAGGACATCATTTTAGTGTACACTAATCTTAATAGCAGCCTGGGTCATGCTGATAAAGAATGTATTTGCTAATAAATTATGCCCTGTGTCAGCATGATGTGAGATTGTGGAACAGCTTTTCCTGTATAATGCTATGCATAATTAAACTTTAAGATTGTCATTTTGCATTTTGGCCACAGGAGGCCGCTGGTTCTCTGTTACAGCTAAGTTACTGCTGGATTTAAATATGCAAAGTAGAGGATGACTTATGCTGCTGTTGCTGAAAGAAAAACCAGGAAGTGAGAGCTGACATAGTGGTGGTCTGGATGTGTGAGACAGAATCCGGTTCCATCCACTTCCGCGGATTGAGGAGTCGTCAGCCTTGAGCCACGCAAAGTTCTTCTCGACTCTTGACCTAGCCAGTGGATATTGGCAGGTACCGGTGGCCAAGAAGGACAAAGCAAAGATGGCTTTCATTTTACCTATGGGACTCTACAAGTTCAACCGGATGCCATTCGGCCTGTCAAATGCCCTGGGAACATTCCAGCAGCTGATGGAATACTGCCTGGGGAATCTCAACTTTGAGTCAGTATTGATATACCTGGACGACATAGTAGTATTTGGGGCCTCCTTTGAAGGTCACATCCAGAAGCTGAGACAGGTCCTAGGACGGCTACGAGACCATGGCCTCAAGATAAAGCCCAAGAAGTGCCAAGTGTTTCGGCAACAGATCGAGTATTTGGGACATTTGCTCACCCAGTAGGGGGTAAAGCCGGCTCCCAGCAAGGTGGAGGCCGTCCAGAAGTGGCCACAGATGAGTACACTACTACAAGAGGTTCATACTCAAGTTTGCTCATTTGGTGGGCCCGTTAAACGAATTATTAAGGGGCACTGCAGGGGGCCCAAAGAATCGCCCCATTGAGTGGATATCCCGACAACAAGAGGCCTTTGAAGCAGTGAAGGAGGCGCTGACCAGTGCCCCAATTCTAGGTTATGCATGGTTCGACACTCCATTCCTGTTGTACACTGACGGAAGGCTACATGGTCTGGGAGCCATGTTATCCCAAGTCCAGGATGGACGTGAGAGAGTCATTGCCAATGGCAGCCGGTCTCTGAGAGAATCAGAGTGCAACCCTGACAACTAAAGCTCCTTTAAATTGCAACTACTGGCGCTGTTATAGGCCATGACCGAAAGGTTTGCGGAGTACCTGATAGGTGCACAGGTGAAAGTAATGACGGACAACAACCAGTTAGCACATCCAGAGAAAGCCAAACTTGGTACGCTTGAGCAGAGGTGGTTGGCGCGCCTTTCTAAGTACCAGTACTGCATCAAGGTTCGGTCAAGTAGGGAGAATGGCAACGCTGACGCACTCACCCGAGTTCCTGTGGGGTTGTTGGCTCAGAGTGCCGATGAGGAGCTAGAGGACACTGAAACTCCGGACCTTGGTCGATTACCCGTGTTCCAGGATGTGGCACATTCAAGTGGGGTGGCGTGCAGGATGTCCCTGGTGCTGGGAAAGGCATTGGCCGATTGGGAGAGAATCCATAATAGCTGCCCGGACTTGTGGAAAGAATGGGTTTGGGCTAAGATTTACCCACGGTCAGAAGAGCGAGCACATCTGACCCCAGAGGGCCAAAAGTTGTTGAGGCAGTGGGATAAGTTGACCGTTACCCAGGGCCTCCTGTGCTGGACCATATACTTACAGTCGGAGCTGCAGTACCGACAACAGATTGTCATCCCCATGTCATTGGGAACGGAAGCCGCCAGGGAAGCCAATGAGAGGGGAGCCCATTTCGGGAGCGACAAAACGTTCACGTGGCTCCAACAGCTGGTATACTGTCTAGATCTGGCCGACCTGGTGGCCGAGGCATGTCTTAAGTGTCGACCCTGCGGGCTGAGTAAGAGTACTGAACAGCGGGCTCCTGTCCAGGCCATCCAGACCTCAGCGCCCCTGGAGCTTCTGATGATGGATTATGTGCAGATTGGATACTCTACCTCAGGACACTCGTACTGTCTAGTCATGACAGATCACTTCACAAAGTATGCAGTGGCTGTACCCACCAAAGACCAGACAGCAGAGTCGGCCGCTGGAGCGGTTTGCAAACACTTTATTCAGGTGTTCGGGTGTCCACGGAGAATACATTCGGACCAGGGGGCGTGTTTTCAGGGTACTCTAATGAATAAACTGTACCAGCTGTATGGGATCGAATGTTCTCGTATTACCCCATACCACCTCCAAGGAAACGGGGAGTGCGAACGCTTTAACCGCACCTTGTCCCAGATGCTGCGGACTCTAGAGGATAGCCAAAAGGCTTGGTGGCCCGAATACCTACCTGACCTGGTGTGGGCCTACAATAACAGGGTACACAGTAACACTGGATACTCTCCACATATGCTCATGTTTGGGAGAGCCAGACGGATGACTGAAGACCTCCACATGCCTGACCTGATGGAGCCACCACCGAGAAGTACCATTGCATGGGTGCAAGAGCACTTCCGCTGGCTGAAAACTATCCACAAAGTTGTGGGGGAGTGCCTGGGGCAAGTGGTACACCCCAACCCGAGACCAGTGCAGAGGGATGGGTATGCCCCGGGTGATCGTCATAGCCAAACTGCCGTCTGAGAAGTTGGATGGGCAGTGGGAGGCAGTCCCATACACGGTGAAAAGGAGGGTAGACCCTGCCATTTCAGTCTATGAGGTAGGGCCAGTAGGGACTGGGAGACCCTCATGAAACTTGCACCGTAATATGTTGAGACGTTGTAATTTTGACAAACAAGTATGCATGGAGGAGATGCCTCCTCATGCTCAGAGGAAAGCCCCTCAGAGGAGGAGGAATGGTGGGTTGTCCCTGCCCAGTTACCCACAGAGGACTCGGCTGTGGCAGGTTTGCCACCCAGAGAGAGTGACGAACAAGTATAGTAGCTCCTCCCCTGACAGATATGCCTGATGTCCCCAGTACTTCTGAGCCCCTCACTCTGAGACGGTCAGCGAGGCCCAATGCTGGTGTCTCTCCACAGCGCTATGTATAGGAGGAGTTTGTATGGGGGTGGTTGCTGAACACGACCACCTCTAGTGGGTTGTCATGTGAGATTTTTTTGAATAGCTCTTCCTGTATAATGCATATAGTGCATAATTAAACCTTAGGATTGTCATTTTGCATTTTGGCCACAGGAGGTCGCTGGTTCTCTGTTACAGCTAGTTAAGTTACTGCTGGATTTAAATATGCAAAGTAGAGGATGACTCATGCTGCTGTTGCTGAAAGGAGAACCAGGAAGTGAGAGCTGACATAGTGGAAGGTCTGGATATGTGAGACAGAATCCTGTTCCATCCTGGTGTCCGAGTGTCCTGGAGTGATCGGGTACGCAGTGGAGGGGGACTAGTCATTATCCCTTACTTATATCCGTCCCTTTGGAGGAGGGATTGTTTCAGGAGGACTGCTGCAGCATTTGGACAGAAGTCTAACTACAAAGCAAGGCCGCATGCGCGATAAGGGACTGGTTGCCATCTCAGTTAAGTTATTCTCTGACAAAGAACGGACGCAGGTCAGTAAATCTGTTTACTTATCGTAGTATATTAGTGGCACCTGAAGCATCAGAGACCAAGTCTAGGCCTGCAAATAGTTAGTTAGTTAGTCAGTTAAGACTTGTTTGTTTGGCAGGCTTTACAGAATTGTTCTGCGGCACAGTATTGACTTGCAGGCTCTGCTGTGCATGCCATCACGATAGATCTGTCCAACCGTACAGGGACAGTGACTGTGGGCCCGGGGTATAAGATCTTTGGTGCACCACCAAATTGCTGTGTTTACATTACTGTTTTAGTAAAGTTTCTGTTTTGGACAAAGCTGTGTGTTGTTGCTTTCCTCGTCTGTGACTTTGCTGTATCCTGGCGGTCCCTCACCAGTTCACGGTCTTACAATGACACAGACTGCCTTTAGGTTAGGGTACACAGAAGTATGCTAACACATTCAATAAAATATAATAAACTTATAAAATAGTAATCCCATAATGAGATTTAAAAAAAAGTTATATATAATATAATAATCAAAAAGATTAAACAAAGCTCCCCCCCCCCGAGGCAGTTGCAGAGAAAGTGGGGCCTCTAGGTGTAGCGGCAATGCCCTAGAGGCCCGTTTGCATCTATTAAAACATAGTTTTTCTCAGCAATGTGGGCACATATAACCATGCGACCAACACAGATGTCCTCGTGGTCTAGCGTAAAGGGGTTTAATAGCTTTGGTCAGCTCCTGACCTTAGTATGTCATATGCTGACCACTGTAACAAACAGCAATGGCGCATGTGGTCACCTCATTAAATGTATGAAAAATAATCTGTCTGCTGTCATTGCTCTGTAGTATCCTGCCATGCTTGTTTTGCTTTTTTTTAGGTACTTTTTTTTTTAAATTCTCCATGATCATGACATTATACAAATACACACACACAGTGCAGTAAACACATTATACACACACAGCTATGCAGAACATACATTATATATACACACAAACACATTATACACACATACACTGCCTGTCCCAAAAAAAAGTTGCCACCAAAAAAACAGGTCATATATTTTGTTGGACAACCTTTAGCTTTGATTACAGCACGCATTCGCTGTGGCATTGTTTCGATAAGCTTCTGCAATGTCACAAGATTTATTTCCATCCATTAATTTTCATTAATTTTTCACCAAGATCTTGCATTGATGATGGTAGAGTCTGACTGCTGTGCAAAGCCTTCTCCAGCACATCCCAAAGAATCTCAATGGGGTTAAGGTCTGGACTCTGTGGTGGCCAATCCATGTGTGAAAATGATGTCTCATGCTCCCTGAACCACTCTTTCACAATTTGAGCCTGATGAATCCTGGCATTGTCATCTCAGAATATGCCCGTGCCATCAGGGAAGAAAAAAATCCATTGATGGAATAACCTGGTCATTCAGTATGTTCAGATAGTCAGCTGACATCATTCTTGGAGCACATACTGTTGCTGAACCTAGACCTGACCAACTGCAGCAACCCCAGATCATAGCACTACCCCCACAGGCTTGTACAGTAGGCAATAGGCAAGATGGGTGCATAACTTCATCTGCCTCTCTTCTTACCCTGATGTGCCCATCACTCTGGAACAGGGTAAATCTGGACTCATCAGACTACATGACCTTCTTCCATTGCTCAAGTGTCCAATCTTTATGCTCCCTAGCAAATGTAAGCCTTTTTTTCTGGTTTGCCTCACCGATTGAATTCCCTTCTCATTGCACGTGTGGAAATGCTCCTACTTTCACTATTAAACATAGCCCTGAGTTCTACAGTTGTTTCTCTTCGATTTGATTTCACCAAATGTTTAAGTGATCGCCGATCACGATCATTTAGGATTTTTTTCCCGCCACGTTTCTTCCTCGAATACGATGGGCCCCCCCCACTATACTTCCAGTTTTTAATAATGATTTGACCCTTCTTAAACAGACTAACATATTTTCCACGACCACGAGATGTGTCTTTCGACGTGGTTGTTTAAGAAATGAGAAGCAACTCATTGCACCAGTGGGGTTAAATAACTTATTGCCAGCTAAAAGATAATCGCCCATGCAGTAATAATCCAATAGGAGGCTCATAACTATTTGCTTAGGTAAATCCAGATGACCACAAATAAACAACAACAGACTAGGCCCCAAACCAAGGAAATAAAGAGGTCACCTCCTAGCATTCCCTGATTCTCTCCCTAAGCTCCTATCAACATATGCAAATCTCAATGGTAGAAATGCACATGCACAGGAACCTGAGGCTATTGAAACACTGCACCAAACCCTCAGCTTAGGGAACAGGGAAAGAGGCAACCGGCTCTTTCCAAACTGAAGGAGTTAGTGTCTCCCTGAGGCCTAGTCAGGACAGACACACCAAGAAAAGGGAAAGGACTTAGCTTGAGATGAAACTGGAACAGGAGAACCACCACACAAGCAGAGTACTCCACAGAAGAGCTATCAGCCGCAGGGAAACAAGTGAGAGGCGGAACATATAAAGAGCCACCTGACTGATAATGAGCAGCATCTGCGAAGGGGTAGAAACCTGTCAGCAACAATGAAAACAAGAGAGATCTGTCAAATAGACTCCTGAGTCTTATGTCTATTTGAACTTCTAAGATCTCTCCCAGGGCCGGTGGTGACTTCCATCAGTGGTGGCCACGTTTGCACACAGTCAGAAACAGCTGTGGTCTTTACATATAGTTTATGTAAAACAGCTCTGTGGAATGCCCAGCCTTGAAGCTACACAGATAGGTAAGCTCCAAACCATTAAAGGGACAGAATTATTACAGGTCCAGGAAAGAGACGTTGTTAAAACAAGGTTCAGATTGTGGCAACCACGCTTACCATAACTAGCTGGTTGACACGATCTGGAAGAGGTTTGGAGTGCCCGTTTTTCCCGTTACGCCATTTGCTGTATGCCATTAATATTGTAATATTTTAATAGTATGGGCATTTTCGCACGCGGCGATAACGGTGATGTTTATTTTTTTATTGTTTAAGTATTTTTATTTTAAGGAAATAGGGGTGGTTTGAACTTTAAATTTTTTATATTTGCAAAAACTTTTTACTTTTCTTTTTGCTTTTTTAAGTCACCTTGTGTGACAATAACTGTCAATCATTAGATTGCCTATTGTGTTCAATGATGTCTATATAGACACCATTGAAAATTTCATTTGCACTATACCAATACAATGCTGCCACCTAGTGGCCTGTATTGGTATAGTCATCTGCTTGAGGCTTCAGCCTATTAGATCAATGTAATAGGTTCCCTGATCTCAGCCGGGTAACGCTGTTTCGGGAGCGGAAGTGCGCAAATTCCGCTTCTGGACTGCTCAGATGCCGTGGTCACATTTGACCACGGCATCTGAAAGAGAAAATGTATGCGTTCAGCCTTATGGCTTAAAATAGCAGAAACCCGGTGGCTATGGCCGCCACTGCATGTGCGAGCGGGCGCCAAGTTTGGGGACCGGACTTCCGCCGTACATGTACGGAGGAGGTCCTTAAAGGGTTTAGTTGTACATGCAAAGCCTATTCAGTTATAATAATGCATTATATTGGAGATATTCCAATGGACATGTCCAGACCTCTTCGGATGCACTCAAGCTGATGTCAGCAGTAAGTATATAAGGCAAGCTGGACAGATTTTGATAAAGTGATCTGTTATAGTGCTATCTGTTTTGAAACTTAAGATGGATAAAGGCAAATGTGTTAACGATCCAGACAATTTCTGCTACATATGTGGCACATACACTCCTTATGATCAGCGCAAGAATCTGACAAAGCAGCTTGGGATGCATTTGTGCTAGTAGTGCAGAACTTGCTTGGGAACAGACGAGCTGCAAACTATGCTGAATTAGTAGACAACATGCTTACAGCATATGAACAACTTGTATTTAAAAGTGCATTTCTTTCATTCCCATCTTGACTTTTTCCCACCCAATTTTTAGGACACGCAAGTGACTAACATGGAGAGCGGTTCCATAAAGATATTTCTACAATGGAGAACGGGTATCAAGGCCGCTGGAATCCCAACATGATGGGGGGCTACTGCTGGTTTTTGCAACAAGAAAATATGACCGTTCACAAACGCAAAAGCAGATGCCTGAAGCCCTTTTAACAGTACTGGGCCTTGCTCAAGTAAGACTTTTAAACTGAAAAACTAGACTTTTGGAAATTTTGTTATTCCATTACATTTTCATACACTGTTTACTACGCAAACTTTGATGTAGATCAGGTAATTGTTGGAGTAAAACTCGTTTTAGTCAAAATTATTCAATGCTTTCCAAGTGCTTAATTCATTTAGGCATACTTATGCATAGCAAAATTTTGTGACGGGTTACAGCAATTCTGACTTTCGATTTGTAATCCGCACACTCGATTTAATATAGGACAAATGTTTTTTGCCCAGTAGCAGACGAAAAGTTGTTGCGTGTGTTATTGATTAAATTTGTCATGAATTGCTTTTTTTGTGCCCCCTTCCGGTTGATGTTGTCTTTTTCCCTGCACTAGTTTTATATTAACTTTTATGAATTTATACTTGTTAATAAAGTGTAATATTGATTTCATATGGTCTGGTGGTTTTCTTGGGAATATTATTGTAGTTCTATCATAGGTATGTGCATAATTCACAACACATGATATTGGGTGATGTGAGCTTTGTTCTATCTAATAGTAATAGTTTTGGGCCAATAATTCTTGTTCAAGACCTTTAAGGGGTTAAGATTTTGGTCAGTGTTTGGTCAATGGTGATTTGCATCAGTGATTGTGAATCAAAACCAGGACTGTAGCCAACACAGAGATAAGGTATGTCTGAGAGTTTGTCTGACTTCAGCAAATGACATGTATCATGTAGAGAAAGTTAATACAAGCCACATACTAATGTATTGTGATTGTCCATATTGCCTCCTTTGCTGTCTATACAAATTTTTCCATCACATTATACACATCATGTTTCCATGGTTACGACCACACTGCAATCCAGCATTGGTGGCTGTGCTTGCACACTATAGGAAAATGCACCTGCCTATGTGGGCTTCTATAGTCCCGGCAACCAGAAAGGCCATTGCTTTTTTCTATAGTGTGCACACACGGCCCTGCTGCTGGATTGCAGGGTGGTCGTAACCTTGGAAACAAGAAGTGTATAATGTGATGGAAAAATTAGTCTAGCCAGCAAAGGAAGCAATATGGAGAGTCACCAACAGTGAGGATGCTGCCACCCGCAGCTGTGCTGCATTTTGGATACGTAAAAAAATTAAACAAAACGCTTAAAAAACAATTTTGCAACCACATATCTTTGTTTATACTGTGTTTCCTTCCAGCAAAGGAAAAAAAGGCAACTCACACACAGCAACATTGAATTACATTAGTTACAAAACTGAGTTACATTAATGTAATATAAGGGTACTTTCACTCTAGCGTTGTTAGAATCCGTTGCCGGAACTGCCTGCTGGGTCCGGAAATCCGTATGAAAACGGATATCTTTTTTTCTGTTAGTCTGTTAGACGTATTCATTGAAATACCGGATCCGTCTTTCCAGTATCATCCGGAATAACGGATCCGGTATTTAATTTTTTCAAAGCTAGAAAGAACTGCGCATGCGCAGACCGGAAAACCAGATCCAGTGATGCGGCAATTTCCGGAACTCTTGGTACTGGATCCGGCATTAGTACATTAAAATGGAAATTAATGCTGGATCCGGCAAGTGCGGTAGTGTTCCGGAATTTTGGCTGAAAAAAATACTGCAGCAAGCTGCAGTATTTTGTCCGGTCAAATACGGTACAATGGACGGAACGTAAGACATCCTGATGCATACTGAACGGAATACTTTCCATTCAGAATGCATTGGGACAAAACAGAAGCGTTTTTTTCTGGTATTGAGACCCGTTACCGGATTTCAATACCGGAAAAGAATAAAGGTAGTATGAAAGTACCCTAAGTCTGCTGTGTGTTGTCCCTTGCTGGAAGAAAATGCAGCATAAACACAGATATGTTGTTGCAAAAACACCATGCGTTTTTTTTTTTTTTTTTTGCTGCACCCAAAACAGAGCACCGTGCATGAAATACTGACTTGTGAATCAGGCCCAGAACCTGCATTTATAATCCATTACATGGACATACTTCACACACACCCATCAGACTGACTCTAGATATCTGAACACTGCCTTTAAAGGGGTATTCCAGTAGGTAAAAGTTATCCCCTATCTATAGGATAGTGGATAACTATCAGATCGGAGCCCCGTTCTCGTTTTTGTAGGACCCCACCGATCTGATAGTTATCCCCTATCCTAACTTTTACCTACCAGAATCCCGTTTAACAATAGCTGACTTTAATGCATTCCTGGGAGTTACAGGTGTCTGTCTCAAAAGATGAGCTTCTCCCCACCCACAGTAGTAGGTTACTTACAGAGGTAAGTTAAAAAAGAGAAAAGGGCTGAAAATTACAATGCATTTATATATTTAAAATACTGGTATGCATCAAATATATATTTAATTTGTGGGATAACCACTTAAACTACAGTCATAACTTTCTTAGAGCTCATGCACGCGACCGCTACGTGTCTTGCCTGTGTTTGTTCCGCAAATGCAAAACGGACAAGAATAGGACATGTTCTATTTTTTGCAGCCCCATGGAACAAGGAGTGCTGTCTGCATCTTTTGCGGCCCCAAAGAAGTGAATGCAAAAAATGTGGCTCAGATGCAGAACCAAACAACGTTCATGTGCATGAGCTTTTAGAGAGTCGTAGAAAAAAATCCTGTCAGTATTTATCACTTTGAGGGGGTTATTTACCTGCCAGTCATCTTGATCATCGCCTTCTGTATTAGTTTCATGATCCTCAGTTTCATGCTCGCCAGGTACAAATACCAAACACTCTTTCTTTGTCATTTCTGCAATCTGTCGTGCCTTTCTGATTTGAATCTTAATGTCATCATCTTCTTCGATCATTCGTTCAGCCTCTGCTAGTTCTGCTTCATCGCTTACTTTTATAAACTCATCATCTTCAGCAGTAATATCCATGGAATCTCCACTGAGTTCATCTGAAGGCAAGGAGAAAGTATGGCCAGGATATTACAAATTTATAAAGAGTATGACAATTCTGCTTGGTCTATATGTGTACAGGAACACACAGAGTAGAACTGGATGACACCGCCTGACATCGGAACAGGAGTAAATGCGGTGGAATAAGGGCCTCTGGCAGACTGACGGTGGTGCTCTATCTTAAAGACTAAATTCACTAAATAATCCCAAAAATAAACCATAAAATGATGGCACTCATCAAAATCGTCCGCATTAGTCTTTATTCTTGGACAAAAATACCTTGTACAATGGCAGTGGAGGTGCAGGATGCCATCAGGCATAATAGGCGGCAACGGCCGTTTCACACCAATACACTTCCTAGACTGATGTGGACGATTTTGGTGAGTGCTATCATTTTATGCTTTATTTGTGGGACAATATGTGTACAGGGATGCCTTACGCCACCTGCACATATTGCGGAATACGTGCGCTTTTTCAGCACGGATTTCCATGCAGAAAAAACAGCATAGCACAGTACCAGCAAATGTATCAGATTACACAAATCTCATTAACACTTTGCAGATTTCTTTCTGTGCGGAAATGGACCTGCATTGCGGATTAGCAAGACAAGATAAGATGCCTTTATTGTCACTGTACAATACAATTTAATACAATGTACAATACAATGAAATGTTGTTTGGAGCAATCCTAGATGCCATGGACAGGGGAACAAGAACTGACATTTAAACTAAAGCATTACACTAGAAAAAAACAAAACATTGCACTAGAAGGCATTACTATTCACAGTTCACAGTTCACAGCATATACAGTACAGACCAAAAGTTTGGACACACCTTCTCATTCAAAGAGTTTTCTTTATTTTCATACCTATGAAAATTGTAGATTCACCC
Source organism: Bufo gargarizans (assembly GCF_014858855.1). Taxonomy (NCBI): domain Eukaryota; kingdom Metazoa; phylum Chordata; class Amphibia; order Anura; family Bufonidae; genus Bufo; species Bufo gargarizans. The sequence goes on along the minus strand of NC_058084.1, from coordinate 279,222,649 downwards.
TGAAGGCATCAAAACTATGAATTAACACATGTGGAATTATATACATAACAAAAAAGTGTGAAACAACTGAAAATATGTCATATTCTAGGTTCTTCAAAGTAGCCACCTTATGCTTTGATTACTGCTGTGCACACTCTTGGCATTCTCTTGATGAGCTCCAAGAGGTAGTCACTTGAAATGGTCTTCCAACAGTCCTGAAGGAGTTCCCAGAGATGCTTAGCACTTGTTGGCACTTTTGCCTTCACTATGCGGTCCAGCTCACCCCAAACAATCTCAATTGGGTTCAGGTCCGGTGACTGTGGAGGCCCGGTCATCTGGCGCAGCACCCCATCACTCTCCTTCATGGTCAAATAGCTCTTACACAGCCTGGAGGTGTGTTTGGGGTCATTGTCCTGTTGAAAAATAAATAATGGTCCAACTAAACGCAAACCACATGGAATAGCATGCCGCTGCAAGATGCTGTGGTAGCCATGCTGGTTCAGTATGCCTTCAATTTTGAATAAATCCCCAACAGTGTCACCAGCAAAGCACCCCCACACCATCACACCTCCTCCTCCATGCTTCACGGAGGGAACCAGGCATGTAGAGTCCATCTATTCACCTTTTCCGCGTCGCACAAAGACACGGTGGTTGGAACCAAAGATCTCAAATTTGGACTCATCAGACCAAAGCACAGGTTTCCACTGGTCTAATGTCCATTCCTTGTGTTCTTTAGCCCAAACAAGTCTCTTCTGCTTGTTGCCTGTCCTTAGCAATGGTTTCCTAGCAGATATTCTACCATGAAGTCCTGATTCGCACAGTCTCCTCTTAACAGTTGTTCTAGAGATGTGTCTGCTGCTAGAACTCTGTGTGGCATTGACCTGGTCTCTAATCTGAGCTGCTGTTAACCTGCGATTTCTGAGGCTGGGGACTCGGATGAACTTATCCTCCGCAGCAGAGGTGACTCTTGGTCTTCATTTCCTGGGGCGGTCCGCATGTGAGCCAGTTTCTTTGCAGCGCTTGATGGTTCTTGTGACTGCACTTGGGGACACTTTCAAAGTTTTCCCAATTTTTCGGACTGACTGACCTTCATTTCTTAAAGTAATGATGGCCACTTGTTTTTCTTTACTTAGCTGCTTTTTTCTTGCCATAATACAAATTCTAACAGTCTATTCAGTAGGACTATCAGCTGTGTATCCACCTGACTTCTCCACAACGCAACTGATGGTCCCAACCCCATTTATAAGGCAAGAAATCCCACTTATTAAACCTGACAGGGCACACCTGTGAAGTGAAAACCATTTCAGGTGACTACCTCTTGAAGCTCATCAAGAGAATGCCAAGAGTGTGCAAAGCAGTAATCAAAGCAAAAGGTGGCTACTTTGAAGAACCTAGAATATGACATATTTTCAGTTGTTTCACACTTTTTTGTTATGTATATAATTCCACATGTGTTAATTCGCCCCTGTCAATCACCTAGTGAAAGGGATTGGTATTGACTGTTAGGTTTTAGGATAGTTTAGGCCGCTTGGTTAGGTAGTTAGCGATCGTTTAGCGCCCAGCCCACCACACTGCACCGCAGTCACTGATTCGCTGATTAGCGTATCGCTAATTAGCATTTGTACTTTTATAGTATCTGTAAGTGATCAGAACTGATCACAGTCAGATCTATAATAGTATTAGTGTGACCTTAGCTCGCCCTCCACCCAAAACGCAGTGTTTGCCCGATCAGGCCTGATCGGTTGCCCACACGTGCGTTCACCCATGCCCGCCCCGCCGCAGTGACAAAAAAATGATTTTTTTATCACTGCACAATCACTTTACAAGTGCTGCGGCGATAAAAAAAAATCCGTTTTGATATTTTTTATCAATCGCAGCGGCTTCCGGTACTTCGCTAGCCTCCCATTTGTAAGACAGGCTTGCTTTTTTTCTTGGGTAGTCTCAGGGAATACCCGCTAAATTTAGTTGACCAAATGGCAAATAAGGGGTATTCTTCTGAAGAGGCCTACAGGCTTCTGACCCAGTCGGATGAGGAATGGGAACCCTCATGTGACAAATCCAGCGGGTCATAATATGAACCTGTAGAAAGCAGTGGCAGTCTGACCCAAAGTTCGGACGAGGAGGTTGAGGTCCCTGATACCACCAGGTGTACCCGGCCCCGTGTTGCTAGACCACAGGTTGCGCAGGATCCACTTCAAGGGCAGCAGAGTGGGGCTGGCGCTGTCGGATTACGTGGTGAGGCATACACCAGCAGCGCAGCCCATCCTGGACCTAGTACCAGCACTGCCATAGAACATGGTGAAGTGGCGAGACCCAGAAGGGCAGTTGAAGCTGGTACAGTGGCACGTGCAGTAGTTCCCCCGTCGCAGCCACTGCACAGACAGGCCCGTAGAGCCCCTAGAGTCCCTGAGGTGCTGGCAAACCCTGATTGACAGCCCCCAACTTCAGCCGCACCAGTAGTTCCCCCTTTCACCGCCCAGTCTGGAGTTCAGGTTGAGACAGCTCAGATCGGTTCGGCACTGGGATTTTTTTAGCTGTTCTTGACTGCGGAGCTCTTGGACTTGGTCGTGGCAGAAACAAATCAGTATGCCACTCAATTTATAGCCGCCAACCCGGGAAGCTATTATGCCCAGTCTTTCTGGTGGAAACCAGTCCAAGCTTCCAAAATTAAAACTTTTCTGGGCCTTCTCCTCAACATGGGCCTAACCAAAAAGCATGAATTGCGGTCATATTGGTCCACGAACCCAATTCATCACATGCCCATGTTCTCTGCTGCCATGTCTAGGCCAGGGAAGTACAAACACCCCACAAATGACCCCATTTTGGAAAGAAGACACCCCAAGGTATCCCAAGTTAGCGGAAAGGGAGACTTTGTGAGAAAAAAAATAATAATAATTTCCGCTAACTTGTGCCAAAATCTTCTATGAACTCGCCATGCCCCTCATGGAATACCTTGGGGTGTCTTCTTTCCAAAATGGGGTCACATGTGGGGTATTTATACTGCCCTGGCATTTTAGGGGCCCTAAAGCGTGAGAAGAAGTCTGGAATCCAAATGTCTAAAAATGCCCTCCTAAAAGGAATTTGTGCCTTTTTGCCCACCTAGGCTGCAAAAAAGTGTCACACATGTGGTATCGCCGTACTCAGGAGAAGTTGGGCAATATGTTTTGGGGTGTCTTTTTACATATACCCATGCTGAGTGAGATAAATATCTCTGTCAAATGCCAACTTTGTATAAAAAAATGGGAAAAGTTGTCTTTTAGAGAGATGTTTCTCTCAACCAGCATGGGTATATGTAAAAAGACACCGCAAAACACATTGCCCAACTTCTCCTGAGTATGGCGATACCACATGTGTGACACTTTTTTGCAGCCTAGGTGGGCAAAGGGGCACAAATTCCAAAGAGCACCTTTAGGATTTCACAGGGTATTTTGTACACATTTTGATTTCAAACTACTTCTCATGCATTAGGGCCCCTAAAATGCCAGGGCAGTATAACTTCCCCACAAGTGACCCCATTTTGGAAAGTAGACACCCCAAGGTATTTTGTGATGGGCATAGTGAGTTCATGGAAGTTTTTATTTTTTGTCACAAGTTAGTGGAATATGAGACTTTGTAAGAAAAAAAAAATCATAATTTTCCGCTAACTTGTGACAAAAAATAAAAAGTTCTATGAACTCACTATGCCCATCAGCGAATACTTTAGGGTGTCTACTTTCCGAAATGGGGTCATTTGTGGGGTTTTTCTACTGTCTGGGCATTGTAGAACCTCAGGAAACATGACAGGTCCTCGGAAAGTCAGAGTTGCTTCAAAATGCGGAAATTCACATTTTTGTGCCAAAGTTTGTAAACGCTATACCCATTTTTTTTAACCCAAATATTTTTTTTTATCAAAGACATGTAGAACAATACATTTAGAGAAAAATTTATATATAAATGTAGTTTTTTTGAAAAATTTTACAACTGAAAGTGAAATGTCATTTTTTTGCAAAAATTTTGATTAATAACAAAAAAAGTTAAAATGTCAGCAGCAATGAAATACCACCAAATGAAAGCTCTATTAGTGAGAAGAAAAGGAGGTAAAATTCATTTGGGTGGTAAGTTGTATGACCGAGCAATAAACCGAGAAAGTAGTGTAGTACAGAATTGTAAAAAGTGGTCTGGTCATTAAGGGTGTTTAAGCTAGGGGAGCTGAGGTGGTTAAATACCTCCAATACAGCATGAGGCCTCTATATAGAGTCATGTCCCCTTAATTGGCCACACACTCAGGGAATGAGTCATCAGGAAACAACTTATTGTCAAAATCATTTTTTTTATGATAAATGTATTTTTAAAGAATTTTTTGTGGTTATTTTAAATTTCCCCTGTCAATATCTATTTTAAATAAAAAAATAAAAATTTTTATTTCAATTTCTTTATTGATATGCAAAACAAATACACACAAGATATTCAAGCTTAATATAATTAATGCCATTTTACCCCCAACCCCCCCCCCCCCCCGTGATGCGTCCCCCCCTAAAGGGCAGAGAAGGAAGGGGAAGAGGGGAAAAAAATGTATATATAGATACAGATACAAATGCAATTAAGTCAACACTTCCAGTCATCCCATATATTAGTCCATTTCTCTAGTGCATCTCTCTGCTTATAGAGAATCCGTTCATAGTTTTTAACCTTATTAACCAAGTTTATCCAGTTGTTTACCTCTGTAGTATGGCGTGCAAACCAGCTCTGACTAATCAGAACTCTGACCAATAATAGTGTTCTACCTAACAGAATCTTTTGATATTTATGGCTACTTGTTAACGAAAAGTCATTCAGTAAGAACAATTGTGGCTCAAGAGGAATCCATATTTTCAATTTATGAGTAAGAAGATTATTAATACTGTTCCAGTAAGTTCCAAGTTCTGGACAGGCCCAGATCATGTGCAGATAATCCGTACCTACAGTATCACATCAAGGACATTTTGAGGGGTCTCTTAATCCACACTTGTTTAACCAGGTGGGGGTAACATATAATCTATGACAAATATTAAACTGTATTAAAACATGATTAAAGTTGTGAGATAGTAAATCAAACTTAGTAAAAATGCTTCTCCACCCTACCGATTGTATATTTGGGCAATCCATCTCCCAGGCCCTTTGTCCCGGCGACTGTGTCTCTCCAAAACATAATTTAAGTAATAGTTATAATTCTTTGTGATATGTTCCCTAGCCACCCATTTAGCGGAGAAGTATTATCTATTTCTAACAGTGATTTGTCATTCAAACTAAAAAGTGCTGACCGAAGCAGAAAATACCTGAACCAAGAGAGGTTCACTATATTATGTGATAGTTCCACAAACGACTTAATCTCTCTATTCTTATCAACCTGTGTGATATAAAGAATCCCATTCTTTTGCCAAAATTAATCCGTAGCCACACCCTCTAAACTCTGTAAGTGAATATTGTGCCAAAGAGGCGTGAATGTAAGTGATCCCTTCACCCCCAACCATCCTCTAGTAGTAGCCCAGATTTTCAGTAGTGATTTTGTAGTCTCTTTATGGCCCCGGTCTCTATTAATCAGTAGGCTGGATTCCAGAAGCGTAAATATATTATTATGCCAGAAGCTTCTCCCTAAGCTACTCAAAAATGTACTATTTTGCCATTCATAACACATCCATAGCTGAGCAGCAATAAAATAACCTTTGAAACAAGGGAGGTTTATACAAGTATTCCAATTTGAGTCTCACACGTTTTCTTCCCCAAACTAAATCATGTATTATTTTTTCCATAAGTTTAAAATATTTATCTTCTATCCAGATAGGTATGTTTCTAAGAACATAGAGGATTTGAGGTAGAATCACCATCTTGACCAGTGAAAGTCGATCTGCCCTAGATAAAGAAAGTCTCAGCCAAGTCCCTATTTTTGCCCTAATTTTCGATATCAATGGGATCAGATTGAGTTGTACACAATTTTCAACCCTGGGAGTTATCATCATACCCAAGTATTGAAAAGTGTCAGCAACATCTAGCTGGGTCATCAAGGCCCCTTTTTGGGGCAACGGATCTATTGGCATCAGAATTGTCTTCGACCAGTTTATATCTAGGCCTGATAACTCACCAAATAGTTTAACCATCCAGATAATTCTTGGGGCGGTAATTTCTGTATTATCTATTAAAAAATGGACATCGTCCGCATATAAGGAAATCCGATACTCCACTCCTAGTATTCCAAATCCTTTAATTTGAGTGTCCTGCCTAATAGCCAGAGCCAGAGGCTCAATATAAAGATCAAATAGAAGTGGTGACAATGGGCAGCCCTGGCGAGTACCTCTATTTAAATCAAAACTCGTAGTAAGGTGCCCGTTGAGACTCAACTTAGCCGTGGGGGATCTATACAATAGATTAATCTTATTTATGAATCTCTCCCAAAGCCCATCCTGGCCAGGACCCTCCACAGAAATCACCACTCCACCCTGTCAAAGGCCTTAGAGGCATCCAGTGACAGGATGGAGTGAGCAGACCCCCCAGGGGCCTGTATATAGTGAAAAGCCGATGAAGATTATGGTGAATGCCCTTATTTGGGATAAAACCGTTCTGGTCCAGGTGGACAATGGGAGGAGATGACCCCAGAGAGTCTTGTGGCCAAAATCCTTGCAAGAAGCTTTACGTCCACGTTCAACAATGAAATCGCTCTGTAGGATCCCAGTTCTGTGGGGTCCTTACCATTTTATTGGAATTAATATTATTACAGCTTCCGACATTGAACCCGGTAGGGTCCCCTCCTCCACCGACTCAGCAAAGACCCCCAACAATTTGGGAAAGATAACCTCCTTATATTTACTATAAAATTCATATGGAAGTCCATCTGAGCCGGGGGTGGAGTTACCCGAGCAAAGTTTAATTGCCCCTTCAAGCTCCTGAATTGAGAAATCAGCCTCAAGTACCCTCCTTTGAGCCGAGGTAATAGTAGGGAAAATAATACCGTCAAGATAGACATCCATCATTTCATCCGTAATCCTACAATCAGCTCTATAAAGTTCTGAAAAGTAGTCCAAGAAAACTTTCTCTATTAGAATTTTGTCCAACAACTATCCTCCCATTAGCCAATCGGATATTGTCTATATTTTTCTTAGGTTCCTGACTCGAGATCACTCTAGATAGAAGTTTCCCCGGACGTCCCGATTCAGTAAAGTATTTTTGGCCCTTAAAGAATAAACTGTGTTGGGCCTTCTCCAGCAGGAAGTTGGAATATACTTGTGTGGTTTTCTGCATGGTTTCCCTATTTTCCTCTGTCCTATTTATATAGTAAGATTGTGTAGCTAAGGAAGCTTGTTCTTTTAAGTTTCGCTCCTTTTCCCTGTTCTCCTTTCTCAGGTTAGCAATATTACTAATCATTATTCCCCTAATATAGGCCTTAAAAGTGTCCCATACTACTTGGGTTTTTGCTGAGGTATAATTAGCCTCCCAAAATTGGTTAATTTCCTTTTGTATTATTTCATGATTTTTTATTACTGATAACCAATAGGGGTTAAGTCTAAATGGAGACCTCCTTATTTGTTTATCCTGGGTCAGGGAGAGTTCGAGGAGTAGCGGCAGATGGTCCGAGAGTGACCTAGTCTCTACCTCATTCATTTTACATATCGCAGATATTTTTTATCAATCAAAGCATGGTCTATTCTGAACATACAGTAGATCTACCTAATTTACTAATGCATGAGAAGACTCTTCTCCCCTGTTACAGACTTCCCCAAACATCCTCGAAATAAAAAATAATTAAATAAATAAAATCCTGCAATTGTCAAACTGGCCATTAAGGCTAACAACAGGTGCCACCATTCACAATAGGCAATTGTGATCTGCCTATCCTCTTGCATCCACCTGTTGCAGCTACCTTGTCATCAGCAGATTACTAGATAGCAGCCATGACTCACACAGGCAAGCAGGAGAGGGACGGCAAAGAGTGTGTTCTGGCCACACCGCCACCACCAAATGGCAGATGTAGCAGCACAACTTGAGCTGTTTGCACATACTACCTCTGCTACAGTGCGAGATGAAGACCCTATGACTACCCCTGCACTTGAGGCTGTGCTGACGGTTGTGCATGATGATGTTGGGACTGGAGGAGAAGATGGGTGCTGAAATGGCAGAAAGGAGCCTAACCATGACAAGAGACGTGGTATTTCCTCAGTTGGTGCTTCCTGTCTCATCAGCTCTCAGTGGAAAATAACCCACTATTAAATATATTTATATGGCAGTCACCCATTGTAGCAAGGCACTGGTGATTCTGAACTTGCACATGGGGACTTTGCTATAGAATGTCTAATTTATCAGACAGTACTTGAGAAAGGTTAATGAGAGGATCACAGAGGTTGAAGGCAGAGTTGGGTGCTGGAAGATCAAATTCTCCCAGTAAAAAGGGATGTTGGCAAACTGGTCCACAATGTGTCTCTATTAATCAATATCATAAAGGAAGGAAAAACAGCTCATACTGCTTCTGTACACATTACTTTATTAAAACTGTAATTCTGCATTTGCCACAAGAAGGCCGCTGTTTCCCCACACAGCTAACATACTGCAAGTAATTGAATATGCATAGAGAGGTGTGGTGATCTACCAGTACAAGAAGCAGGAAATAGAGCTTGGCAGACATCTTTTCAGGCACATAAGAGCTGGAAATCAGAATCCAGTGGCATCCAGGTGTAAGTGTGAGCTGGAGTGGGCGGAATCACTGTTGAAAGTGACAGATTGCTGTTGGTTATCCAGATATCGTCCAGAGAAAAGAACATTGGTTCCTGGAAAGCTGGAAGAGCTGTGGAACCGAGCTACACACCCTGCATGGCCTCATGGTTGCTGGAAAGTGTTTTCCAGGCTACCACTCGAGGGTGCCGTGCTATGTAACTCAGGGGTCTCAGCCTACGGGCTGAAGGGATGTAACTTTTTGCTATGTTCACTGCATTTGAAACTGTATGTGATATTCTGTTTAATACCACTATTCAGTAAAATTTCTGTTTTTAGAAAAGCTGATGTCGGTGTTACTTTCCTTGTTCGTGACGGCGTAGTGCTCTACCGACAGTGACCTTTGAAACTGTGGTCACAGCTCCCTTCATGTCATTGACCAGCTCCTCCCTTGTAGTTATGGGCTGATTCCTCACCTTTCTTATCATCAGTGATACCCCACGAGGTGAGATCTGTCATGGAGCCCCAGTCTGAGGGAGACTGACAGTCTTCTTTAGCTTCTTCCATTTTCTAACAATTGCTCCAACAGTTGATCTATTTTCGCCAAGCTGCTTGGTGATTGCCCCATAGCCCTTTCCAGCCTTGTTGAAGTCCACAATTTTGTCTCTGGTGTCTTTTGACAGCTCTTTGGTCTTGCCCATGGTAGTAGTTGGCGTTTGACTCACTGTGGGGTGGACAGGTGTCTTTAAAGAGCTCAGACAGGTGCTCAGACTAAGCTAGATTAATGAGCGAAGTAGAGGTGGACTTTTTAAAAGGCGCAGTAACAGGTCTTGGAGAGCCAGAATTCTTGCTGTTTCTCAGGTGTTCAAATACTTATGTTCAGCGGTGCAAGACAAATAAATTCTTTAAAAATCATACAATGTTATTTCCAGATTTTTTATTTATTCTATCTCTCAGAGTGGGAGTGCACCTACAATGTAAATTTCAGACCCCTCCATGATTTCTAAGTGGGAGAACTTGCAAAATTGCCACTTTTATTAGACTGTGACATATCATGGTTGGTTCCTTGGCCTCCCTCCCCATTCCCGGCTATGAATTTTCCCTCACTGCTACTGTTGCTGTCTTCACTGCCAAAACTGTGGCTATGGGTACTACTATTACCACCACCAACACAGCAAAGCATGGGGTCACCCACCTTCTCCTAAACCTCCTCCTCAGGGCAGTCCAAATGATGACTGCTCTCACACAAGTCATTAACAGGGAGATTCTCTTGACTGTGTGCCGTAGGATGTGGTGTTTTGTTGAATCTTCTTAGATAAAAAGAAGGTGGGGCAGTGAAGACAGAGAGGACTACACTGAAAGGCTTCTCTGGGGCTGCAAGGAGGAGGAGCAGGAGGAATGCTGTGACCCCTGGCTCCAAGGCATGATGTCAGATTTAGAAGTCACCTCCATATCATACTGTTGTGACTGACAGGAGGAGTGGATAGCTGGATAGCTTGTGCTGCTACTACTCACATTCTGGCTCTGGGAGGACAAGGCCTGGCCCTGGGTGTTTTGTTTGGAACCTTTCCATATTCCTGAAATATTTTGGCCTAATGTACAGTCAGACAAAATATGGAAAGGTTTGCAAGATGCAATAAAATGTTCTTCTCTTTCGACAAACACTCTGAAGACACTGCTACTGACAATTTATTTTTGAAATAATGCAGTAAATGTGCAGATTCAGAACAAAGCTTGCTCTAGTGTAAAACACAAGTTGTCTAGATTATTTCCCCCCCCATCTCTTCACTGAGAGATTTCAAAAGCTATTATCTGTATTGTGAAACATTTGTTGCACACTTGTATTGCTATTTTTTTGCAAAAAAACTACCCAAGAACAAAAAAAAAAAAAACTTGAACTGTATAGAGATGCAATGACACAGATTTGGGACTAGTATTTCATATGTTTTTACTCAAAAACTCCACCCTCTAGAATGTACATGTACATATATTGCTATTTTGCCAAACCAAATAATAAATTAACTGTCTGGAGACGTTCTGTCCCAGATTCCAAACTATTATTTCAGGTGTTCACTAAGATTTTAAACTCTAGCCTGTGGGTGGTAAAAAAAACAAGTTGTATAGTTGTATTGAGCTTATCCCACACCAACACTTGAGAAGAAAATGGGAAAAAAAAATGTTCAAATGGGAAAAAAAATAATCTTGCGGGTAGCTGCTTTTGAGGTCCTGCAGCAGCTGCAGCTATGCTAGGAGGTACACCCAGCCTCCGCCCACCCTTTCCCTATTCTACACAATTTTCTTTCTTTCTAGGGTTTCCCTAAACTGTCCCTCACTCTAGAATAGAAACTTGATTGTGACTGTATACTATGCCTAAGATCGTTTTCTGTCAGACACTGCATAGACCCCTACATCTTCATTCACAGCCCAACACAAAATGATGTTTATCCCCTGCATGGGAAATGCGTAGCTGTGTTTATTCGTTTTCTGTTTTTTTTTGTTTCAACTTATGTATATAGTTAGGGGTGCTGTGGACAGACAAGTGGGTTGATGTCTATCTGAGACCATATCTGAGATGTTTAAGGATATGGTAGGGGTTCTTGGGGAACCGTGGATTGCTCGTGCCTACCAACTCATGTGGTGTTAGTGTTCTAATCCATAAAGCTATCCTGTTTATTTATCATTCTAACAGTATAGACCCAGAAGGCAGAGTTGTTTGCCTTTCCTGCTCTGTATATAATATTTTGTTTTATTGCTATATATGTCCCACTGCTGTATTCCTGTGACATTTTGCAGCAGATAATGACATTTGTTGCCGCATGTCTCATAGATCCCATTCTGATATTAGGTGACTGTATCTGCATCCATAAAAGAAGAAATTCCATTCTGGGGCAATTCCACCTAACTTATAAGAAACTTCACTGCCTAAGCTTTTTAAGGAACAAGACTTTTTTGATGGGGTGTCAGACACCCACATACTCGACAGTTCTCATGCTTCTCTAGTCTGCATAACTCTTTATCCAGAATAGATTTACCAACAGGGTCTTAAGATGTTTTATTGTATATGTCCGATTTGAAATACCTACCTAGGAGCTTATTGGATCTTTCATCAATACATGTAAGGCTACTTTCACACTTGCAGTAGCCTTTTCCGGCAGTCTGTTCCGGTCGGGGAACAGCCTGCCAGATTCATGCTACCGCAAGTCCACTGTGCTGGTGGAAGTCTGCTCCAGCCACATTCATTATAATGCAGCACGGCAAACATGCCAAGAGGTGGCCGGAATAAAACTACAATATGCTGCTGTTTTTGTCTTGCCGCCTCTCGGCATGATTGCAGTGCTGCGGTCGGACCTCTGGCTTGCCTCCATTGTAGTGAATGGGGCCGGAGTAGACTTCTGCCAGCACAGTGGACTTGCAGTAGCACAAATTCGGCAGGCTGTTCCCCCACCGAAATAGCCTGCTGGAAAAGGCTAACGCTAGTGTGAAAGTAGCCTAACACTGAAAATGAGAGGTCAGTGTGGGGAAAAGCCCTGGAGGCTGAAGCCTTTTTGGCTTTAGTTAGTAAATGAAGGGGAAGATCTTGAGGAAATAATTCCGGGTACTGTATATATGTCCAATGGATTAGCCACCACAAATCGCACTCTAAGGTGCTCACAAACACTCTTCAGACACATAAGAGACATTGAGCAATTATTTGTTTGTGAAACCTTGAGTGCTTATGAAGCTGCATGGCAGGAGGCCCAAGCTAAATTAAAAGACCATTTATTACAGGTGGCAGACCATAAATGCTGTTTTCTTAGCCAAATTTTTTTTGAGACAGGGGAGAATGCAGGTTGTCTTTTAGTCAGAAGGTGCGAGAGGGCCCATCTAGAATATTGGAAATTAAAACAAGAGAGGGGGGAATTTGTTACGGATGACTATTCCATTCTTAGAGAATTGTATCTGTATTATAAAGATCTTCATAGTTCCAAATTACAATGGGGGTTTGTATTAAGGAACATGTTAAGGCAATACATTTGCCTTAACCCTCTAGTGAAAATACAGAATTTCTGGATAAGTCACTTTGGAGGAGTTAGAGGAGGTACTGTGGTCCTTCCCCGATGAGAAAGCACCAGGATGGGATGATTTCCCCTCTGATTTTTTTTTTTTAAGTATAAAGGTCTCCTCCTATCACACATGTTGGAGATGTTTACTGGAGCATTGCGGGAGAAAGCATTGCCTGGTTCACTCAGGGAAGCTGTGATAGTGGTATTGCCCGAACTGGGGAAGGACCCAAGAACACCTGATTCTTATAGTCCCATATCTCTGCTACAGATGGGTGTAAACATTCTAGCTACTGATGGATGAGCGAAGTTATGAAAAATTAGATTCGGCTGCTTCGCAGAATTTCACAAAGAAACTTACTTCTTCACAAAGTGCATTCCTTTGTATGAAGTGGGCGCAATGACAGGGAGTGGCATTTGCACCGCCCCCCCCCCCCCCATCCCCATCATTGAACCTCTCAGATGTCATGTTCCTCATTGATCGCACCATCTGATTCTACATATGAGGCCTCTCAGGGGCTAATCTGGTTAAAAAAATATATATATACAGAATTTAGCCATTTGCTCACGGAGAGGCCATAGCAGCCATCTTGATTGAAGACACTGCACAAAATCTCGCGGGGCAACATGTAACGTCACCACGACAGCACTCTGGCTGGGTGTAGTGATGTTACATGTCACTCCTCGCAATGATTTTGTGCTGCATCTTCAACCAAGATGGCTGCGACAGCCTCTCCACAAGCAAATAGATGAGGTGAGTATGTATTGTTTTTTTACCTCCATTTCCAAAATAGATTAGTTACCATGGAGCGTGAGTAAATTCGGCTTCACAGCGAATCAATTTTTCCTGACAGTTGGATAAAAAAAATCTTTAAGGGGCAAACAAGGTTAATACGAAACATTGTTTTCACATTTCAAATTTGATGTTAGGTTGTAGGTTTTGTCCTAATGAAGGAAATGTGACATTGACTATTGTAGCAGGTAGCAGGTATAGCTTTTGTAGTAATAATGCAAATGATTGTATTTCCAGACTCACCATTTTCTTTAAGAAAGTTTTCAATGTCCCATAATTTTACATCTGTTGGTAAAAAATAAAAAATATTTACTGAAAAATATATAAAAAAACGAATTACTAGTGCAGATCACACACAGATAACACATTCACAAACTGTAATATAACCAAAAGATTATTTATTAAAAACATATTATTCCTATACTATATTTAACCTTTTCAGGAGTCTCAGGACCCAGACAATTTTCATTTTTGATCTTTTTCTATTTGCTTTCCAAGAGCCAAATAATTTTTAGTATCATTTATTTTCCATTTCTTTTATGAAAACATAGGAAAAACATAGGAAAAAAAAACACTGTCTGCTAAAAAAATGAGCTCTAGTTTTCACTGGTACCATTTTGGGTTACATACTTTTTGATCACTATATTCAATTTTTTGGGGGCGAGACAATAAAAAAGGCAATTCAGACATTTATATTTTTTCATTATTACTGAATTTACCGCTCGCAATAAATATTTGAATTTTTTAATAGTTTGGAAATATTTGCATGTGGTTATACCAATTATTTTTATATTGTTTATTTATTATTGTATGTAAATTGAGAAAGGGGATAATTTTAATATGTAATATTTAGTTTTTTTTTTAATATTTAAAAATATTTTTTATTTTCTTACAGTACTTTTTGGTCCCCATCGAGGACTTTAAAATACAATTCTCTGATCAGTTATTCCATAGACTACAATAGTATAACCCTTAACATATTTGAAGGTTTCAATCGTGTTCTCCCTTTACATATTTACCTCAAGGATATACAAATTAAGAGGGAGATTTTTAGAGACTAGTGCAAACCAGAAGTGGACTAGCTGCCCTCAGCAATCATTGAGGTTGCAGCTTTAATTTTCAAAAGGGCCTTTGAAAAAAAGAGCTTTGCTTTGCAAAGGGAATCTGTTACCAGTTTTTTGCTGTTCTAACTCATAACAGCTCCATTGCATGCTGACAAGTCCTGATATTCCTGAGCTTCTCTCTCCATCCTGCTGCTAGTGATGGACAGCTTTTTACCTACTGCAATCAGCGGTGGAAGGCTGGGAATGGAAGGAGCTCATGAATTCGAGAACGCACAGGAGTGTGTGGAATCATTTAAAAGATTTTTTTTTAAAACTGGGGTAATTAAGGAAAGTGACCTAGTGTTTTACTAAAAGGAATGGCCAGATAAAGGCAATTTATGCTCATATAACTGGTGACAGACTTAGGCCTCATGCACACGACCGTTGTGTGCATCCGTGGCCGTTGTTCCGTTTTCCGTTTTTTTTTGCAGACCCATTGACTTTCAATGGGTCCGTGGAAAAATCGGAAAATGCACCGTTTTGCAGCCGAGGCCGTGATCCGTGTATCCTGTCCGTCAAAAAAATAGGACCTGTCCTATATTTTTGACGGACAACGGTTCACGGACCCATTCAAGTCAATGGGTCCGTGAAAGAACACGGATGCACACAAGATTGGCATCCGTGTCCGTGATCCGTGGCCGTAGGTTGCTTTCATACAGACAGATCCGAAGATCCGTCTGCATAAAAGCTTTTTCTGATCTAAGTTTTCACTTCGTGAAAACTCATTTCCGACAGTATATTCTAACACAGAAGCGTTCCCATGGTGATGGGGACGCTTCTAGTTAGAATACACTGCAAACTTTGTACAAGACTGCCCCCTGCTGCCTGGCAGCACCCGATCTCTTACAGGGGGATATGATAGCACAATTAACCCCTTCAGGTGCGGCACTATCATATTCCCCTGTAAGAGATCAGGGCTGCCAGGCAGCAGGGGGCAGACCCCCCCCCCTCCCCAGTTTGAATATCGCCCACCATCGCCCCCCCTCCCTCCCTCTAATGTTAGATATCGTTGGTGGCACAGTGTGCGCCCACCATCGCCCCCCCTCCCTCCCTCTAATGTTAGATATCGTTGGTGGCACAGTGTGCGCCCACCATCGCCCCCCCTCCCTCCCTCTAATGTTAGATATCGTTGGTGGCACAGTGTGCGCCCACCATCGCCCCCCCTCTATTGTAATAAATCGTTGGTGGCAGTGTGCGGCCTCCCATTCCCCCCCCCCATCATTGGTGGCAGCGGAGTTCCGATCGGAGTCCCAGTTTAATCGCTGGGGCTCCGATCGGTAACCATGGCAACCAGGAAGCTACTGCAGCCCTGGTTGCCATGGTTGCTTAGCAATAGTACAACAGTAGAAGATTCATACTTACCTGCTTGCTGCTGCGATGTCTGTGAACGGCCGGGAGCTCCTCCTACTGGTAAGTGACAGTTCTTTAGCAATGCGCCGCACAGACCTTTCACTTACCAGTAGGTGGAGCTCCTGGCCGTTCACAGACATCGCAGCAGCAAGCAGGTAAGTATGAATCTTCTACTGTTGTACTATTGCTAAGTAACCATGGCAACCAGGACTGCAGTAGCATCCTGGTTGCCATGGTTTCCAATCGGAGCCCTAGCGATTAAACTGGGACTCCGATCGGAACTCCGCTGCCACCAATGATGGGGGGGGGAAATGGGAGGCCGCACACTGCCACCAATGTTGTTACTGCTATAGAGGGAGGGGGGCCGATGGGGGGCGCACACTGTGCCACCAACGATTTAATACAATAGAGGGAGGGAGGGGGGGCGATGGTGGGCGCACACTGTGCCACCAACGATTTCTAACATTAGAGGGAGGAAGGGGGGGCCCGATGGGGGGCGCACACTGTGCCACCAACGATATTCAAACTGGGGAGGGGGGGGGGTTCTGCCCCCTGCTGCCTGGCAGCCCTGGTCTCTTACAGGGGAATATGATAGTACAATTAACCCCTTTAAGTGCCGCACCTGAAGGGGTTAATTGTGCTATCATATCCCCCTGTAAGAGATCGGGTGCTGCCAGGCAGCAGGGGGCAGTCTTGTACAAAGTTTGTAGTGTATTCTAACATGAAGCGTCCCCATCACCATGGGAACGCCTCTGTGTTAGAATATACTGTCGGATCTGAGGTTCACGAAGTAGCTCATATCCGACAGTATATTCTAACATAGAGGCGTTCCCATGGTGATGGGGACGCTTCAAGTTAAAATATACCATCGGATTGGAGAAAACTCCAATCCGATGGTATAAAAGAACTCCAGACTTTACATTGAAAGTCAATGGGGACGGATCCGTTTGAAATGGCACCATATTGTGTCAACATCAAACGGATCCGTCCCCATTGACTTGCATTGTAATTCAGGACGGATCCGTTTGGCTCCGCACGGCCAGGCGGACACCAAAACGACTTTTTTTTCATGTCCGTGGATCCTCCAAAAATCAAGGAAGACCCACGGACGAAAAAACGGTCACGGATCACGGACCCACGGACCGGAACAGGGGGAGGTGACCTCTTGTCAAAGACACCAAACCTCACCGCTACTGGGCCAACATCATATATGCATCCGATACGCTAATACCGAGCACACATAATATTGGGTCCAAGAATCAATCACAAATTGATACATAAGTGATATTTGTGATAAATATTGAATAAAAACATATAAAAAAATCCCCTAAATGACATAAAAACAATTGATATTCACATACTTTCATCAAATTAGAAACATAATATCAGTGGTTATGTGATTGTGTGTCAAAATAAATAATATCCATGATACATAATTAATGTAATACCGAGCGCACATAATATTGGGTCCAAGAACTAGTTCCAGCACCAAATGGATGAGGGTTCTCCTCACATTAGCAGGGCTATATATACTGCCTATCCATGTGACATTGGCGCAACCATGGTACCATAAAACATTTATAATTATAACTGAGAATATACACGTAGGTCGTAGCATTTCTCCAGTGGATCTATGCCCAGATATCTTCCAATTCTCATCCCTTCTCATCACAGCATCTACAAAAGTGAAAAAGAAGAAAATAAAAAATTCTAAATCATTTAATAAAAATCAGCTCAAAGTGTGTTTATTACAAACACACTTTGAGTATAATCCGGGGGTATGGTACTAGGGGCAAATAAACCAGAGTCAAGAGGGCAAAACACCCTTCATCCAAATACCCCCGGATTATACTCATCATTAAGGCCATGCGTCTTAAGACAATTGAGTGTGTATATCCAGTGCATCTCCCTTTTCTTCAGTAGTAGTGTTCTATTGCCACCCCTCCTAGGTAGGGGGACATGGTCGAGTATCCAACACTTTAAATCTTTTCCTAAATGATTGGAATCGGTGAAATGTTTTGGGACAGGTAAATCGCGTTGTTTTTTACATATGGACAATCGATGATTATTAAGTCAAGTTTTCAAGTATGTGGACATCTCGCCCACATATGGCAGTTTACAGGGACATGTTAGTACGTAAATGACATAATTTGAATCACACATAAGATGAAAACGAATGGGGTCCTCTACTCCCGTGTTCGGGTTTGTGAACCTACTACCCCTACAAATGTGGCGACAATTGATACAACTCAGGCAAGGTAAACTCCCCAAGCCTGGCTGTGTCAATGTGTTTTGCACCATTCTAGTTTTAGGACCAACATCGGCCTTTGTCAATTGATCACGTAGATTCTTTAGACCTGCAGTACGAGAACAATGGAGGGGATTTAAATTCTGTGATCTTGCCGAGACATCCACTCAAGATACCCCAATGGCGTCTAATGATCTGATTAATCTCCATACTACGCTCCGTGTATGTTGAAATGAATGGAATTCTAGTATTTGCTTGTCTAGATTGCTTGTTAATCAGTGTGTCTTTTCTTTCAATGGTTAGTACTTTCTCCTTTTGAGTTTGTAATAAGCTATGTGGGTAGCCCCTTTTTAAATTTATTAGCCATTACCTCCAATGTGCTGTCAAGTGCATTGGATTCAGAGACTGTACGTTTCGCCCTCAAAAACTGTGAGAATGGGAGATGTTTAACAATATTCCTAGGATGATTGCTGTCAAAACATAAAATCGTGTTTCTATCTGTAGGTTTAGTATATAAATGAGTGTGTAATCTCCCTGCCTGATGTCTCACAGTGGTATCTATAAATTGTATTTCAGAATCCAAAGTAAATTGTAGGTCCTTGTTCACACAATTCAGTGCTGTGTGGAATTCCATCAGTTGAGTCACATCGCCAGTCCATATGAGGAAGATGTCGTCGATATATCGCCACCACCTCAGAACATGTCTGAAGTGGTGGGACGGATAGACGACATCCTCCTCAAACAATCTCATGAAAATATTAACATATGTCGGGACCACATGTGACCCCATCGCCACACCTCGTACCTGTTTGTAATATGTATCCTGAAATAAAAAATAATGATATCTCAGGATAATATCCAGTGATCTAATGATGAATTCACTAGCTGGTTTAGAGAGTGTGGACCTGTCTAACTTTGTTTAACCGCTAAAATGCCTAAATCGTGATCTATGGAGGTATACAATGATGTAACTTCAAATGAGGCTAAATATATTGGTTGCATATCAGGTAATTCAATCGCCTCTAATTTACATAAGAAATCGGTTGTATCCCTTATGAATGAATTACCCCCTATAGAAAAATTGCGCAATACCGTATCCAAAAATATAGCCAAATGACCAAAGATGGAGTCCGACCCCCGACACAATAGGGCATCCCGGGGAATCAATTAAGGATTTGTGTATCTTCGGTAGTACATATATCACAGGTGTGACAGGATGGACCACTGTAAGATAATCACAAAGGTCATCATCAATGACACCCGCCCTGACTGCATCGGACAGGCATTCCTTGATCACTCTGGCAATATCAAAATTGGGATCAGAGTGAATGACCTGATTTACATTAGTATCACTTAATTGCCGCATAATTACAGCTATATATCTAGGTGTATCCATAATGACCCAGTAACTGATGTTCTGAGGTGGTGGCGAAATATTGACGACATCTTCCTCATATGGACTGGCGATGTGACTCAACTGATGGAATTCCACACAGCACTGAATTGTGTGAACAAGGACCTACAATTTACTTTGGTACTTTCCGATTCTGAAATACAATTTTTAGATACCACTGTGAGATATCAGGCAGGGAGATTACACACTCATTTATACAGATAGAAACACGATTTTATGTTTTGACAGCAATCATCCTAGGAATATGGTTAAACATCTCCCATTCTCACAGTTTATGAGGGCGAAATGTATAGTCTCTGAATCCAACACACTTGACAGCAAATGGGAGGTAATGGCTAATACATTTTAAAAAATGTGATCAATTGACAAAGGCCGATGTTGGTCCTAAAACTAGAATGGTGCAAACCACATTGAAACAGCCAGGCTTGGGGAGTTTCTCTTGCCTGAGTTGTGTCAATTGTCGCCACATTTGTAGGGGTAGTAGGTTCCCACACCCGAACACAGGGTTTTCATCTTATGTGTGATTCAAATGATGTCATTTATGTACTAACATGTCCCTGTAAACTGCCATATGTGGGCGAGATGTCCATAGACTTGAAAACTCGACTTAATAATCATTGATTGTCTATACGTAAAAAATGACGTGATTTACCTGTCCCAAAACATTTCACTGATTCCAATCATTTAGAAAATGATTTAAAGTGTTGGATATTCGAGCATGTCCCCCTACCTAGGAGGTGTGGCAATAGAACACTACTACTGAAGAAAAGGGAGATGCACTGGATATACACTCAATTGTCTCAAGCCACATGGCCTTAATGATGAGTATAATCCGGGGTATTTGGATGAAGAGTGGTTTGCCCTCTTGACTTTCGTTTATTCGCCCCTAGTACCGTATAGGTATAAGGTGATTTGTAAGAAACACACTTTGAGTTGATTTTTAATAAATGATTTAGAATTTTTTATTTTCTTCTTTTTCTCTTTTGTAGATGCCGTGATGAACCGGGATGACAATTGGAAGATATCTGGGCATAGATCCACCAGAGTAATGCTATGACCTTCGTGTTTATTCTCAGTTATAATTATGAATGTTTTATGGTACCATGGTTGCGCCAATGTCACATGGATAGGCAGTATATATAGCCCTGTTAATGTGAGGAGAACCCTCATCCATTTGGTGCTGGAACTAGTTCTTGGACCCAATATTATGTGCGCTCGGTATTAGTGTATTGGATGCATATATGATGTTGGCCCAGTAGGGGTGAGGTTTGGTGTCTTTGACAAGAGGTCACCTCCCCCCTGTTCCAGTATACACCATAACATGTATCTTTATCTCTATAATAGAAGGGCTTTGGGCAATATGCCATTTCCAAGATGATGCTCCACAGAGTGCTGTACAGGTGAACATGCGCCAGTATATTGGTTCACAGATACCATTTCAAAGATGGCCTCTGTGGTCACAATGCTGGAGTGCGCATACTTCCTGTTTGAAGGTTTGATGCAACCTGGCGCAGGCATAGTAGAATGTGCAACACATCGAGATTTAGGCTTTTGAATACACAAGGTCGTTACACCTGGTCCGTCTGTACATATGTGTATCCTCTCTCATATCCCGGATTGTCACATAATTGCTCTGATTCACATCACCTGGAACAATTATGTACACACAAGTTTTCACATTAATTATGCATCATGGATATTATGTATTTTGACACACAGTCACATTACCACTGATATTATGTTTCTAATATGATGAAAGTATGTGAATATCCCTTTTTATGTCATTTATGGGATTTTTTTTATATGTTTTTATTCAATATTCATCACAAATATCACTGTCGGAACGCTCCCTGCGCCGGCATCTTCACTGGAAAATATGCAGTCCTTTATTACAGTTACATACGCTTATATAGGCAATATGAGGTAGACAAAAGGGTGGTCCTAGATGAATGTTTATTGGCTCTGTGACAAAAAGGGAGTAGTTTACTACATTAGTGAAAGAAAGGAGGAGTTAAGTTGCTAGTTTCAAATGTGCCAATCAAACTCAGGAATAAAGTTAGTAAACTACTCCCTTTTTGTCACAGAGCCAATAAACATTCATCTAGGACCACCCTTTTGTCTACCTCATATTGCCTATATAAGCATATGTAACTGTAATAAAGGACTGCATATTTTCCATGATACCAGCCTGTATTGGTCTCATTGAGAAAGCTGTATAAGCTCATACTTATAATTCTAACTGATTTGGAGCCACACAAAAGAATAAGTGTGTCGTAGAATTTGCGACAACGCTAGTGTCAGTCAGCGAAAAATCTCAAAATCTGGTGGTAGAAACCCTTTAAAGTGTGAAAAAAAAGTGCTGGAAAGACGCCCCCATAGCACCTATATCACCTATAATGCTCAAAAAGCTACCACACAAGTAATTATAATCAATTAATCCTTTATTAGACATCCATTTACAATACATTAGTAAAAATTATTACAAAAAGCAGCAGCATGAAGCAAAACGATCATCGGGCGGCTGCTCCAGACTGGGTCAGATATGTGACTGTATGTACTCTTTCCCCTTAGCAGCCTCATTTTGTAGGGGTGCACGAAGGCTTACACCACTGTGCACGGATAGTGCTTGCGGTACATTGTAATTGATATCCTGTGTGCACTTTGCTTTATGAGCCCCATTTATCTGATGCTGCTTAAATTGTGGGTATACTAGTCCCTGTTTTTAATTTTTCTGTAACACTTCTGTGTTCCCATGGCTGCTGCTTTTTGTAATAATTTTTACTAATGTATTGTAAATGGATGTCTAATAAAGGATTAATTGATTATAATTACTTGTGTGGTAGCTTTTTGAGTGTTATAGGTGATATGCGAATAACTCCACGCAAGATATTTATGGTATTTATTTTTGGGTGTTTTACCCATAGCACCTAGAGGCTCATTTGCATATCAATAAAAGTATGTTTGACACTAGCAGATCGCTAGTGTCAGTCAGCGAAAAATCTCAAAATCTGGTGGTAGAAACCCTTTAATAGTTCCCCTGGGGAACTTGAACAAGCAATAATTAGATTGCTTCTCTGATAGACTCCAATGCATTAGTATTGTAGTTCATGCGAATTTCACTGTGTTTCTATGTGTCTCCATAGGAACCTATGTACAGTAGCCTCAAATCATTCAGGAGGGCCGAGGCTGCTGCAGACAACATTCGGCTCCCCGATCCTCACCAGGGTGAAGCGATGCACAGCCGGGTGCAGATTTGCTCCCAGATGCCGTGGGCACATTTGCCCATGGAATCTGAGGGGTTAAATGTGTGCGATCAATGTTATCATGGCTATGGCACCCACTGCACTTGCTATAGAGCGCTATCTGTAAATACCTGACCGTCGATGTATATTTGCGTTAGGCGGTCCAGAAGGGGTTAAATTGTCATACTGTCAAATGTGATGTGTGATTGAACCCTAAATAGACACTAAGGGGAACATTTATAAAGACCAGCGCATTACATGCCCGAGGGCACATTAACCACTTCAACCCCGCGAGCTAAAACCCCCTTAATGACCAGGCCACTTTTTACACTTCTGCACTACACTACTTTCACCGTTTATCGCTCGGTCATGCAACTTACCACCCAAATGAATTTTACCCTCCTTTTCTTCTCACTAATAGAGCTTTCATTTGGTGGTATTTTATTGCTGCTGACATTTTAACTTTTTTTGTTATTAATCGAAATTTTACGATTTTTTTGCAAAAAAAATGACATTTTTCACTTTCAGCTGTAAAATTTTGCAAAAAAAAAACGACATCCATATATAAATTTTTCACTAAATTTATTGTTCTACATGTCTTTGATAAAAAAAAAATGTTTGGGCAAAAAAAAATGGTTTGGGTAAAAGTTATAGCGTTTACAAACTAAGGTACAAAAATGTGAATTTCCGCTTTTTGAAGCAGCTCTGACTTTCTGAGCACCTGTCATGTTTCCTGAGGTTCTACAATGCCCAGACAGTACAAACACCCCACAAATGACCCCATTTCGGAAAGTAGACACCCTAAGGTATTCGCTGATGGGCATAGTGAGTTTATAGAACTTTTTATTTTTGTCACAAGTTAGCGGAAAATTATGATTTTCTTTTTTTCTTTTTTTTTCTTACAAAGTCTCATATTCCACTAACTTGCGACAAAAAATAAAAAATTCTAGGAACTCGCCATGCCCCTCACGGAATACCTTGGGGTGTCTTCTTTCCAAAATGGGGTCACTTGTGGCGTAGTTATACTGCCCTGGCAATTTAGGGGCCCATATGTGTGAGAAGTACTTTGCAATCAAAATGTGTAAAAAATGGCCTGCGAAATCCGAAAGGTGCTCTTTGGAATATGTGCCCCTTTGCCCACCTAGGCTGCAATAAAGTGTCACACATCTGGTATCGCCGTACTCAGGAGAAGTTGGGGAATGTGTTTTGG
The DNA here is from genome assembly GCF_014858855.1 of Bufo gargarizans. Taxonomy (NCBI): domain Eukaryota; kingdom Metazoa; phylum Chordata; class Amphibia; order Anura; family Bufonidae; genus Bufo; species Bufo gargarizans. The sequence continues at coordinate 279,198,615 of NC_058084.1, read as the reverse complement.
GGTGTCATTTTACATATACCCATGCTGGGTGAGAGAAATATCTTGGCAAAAGACAACTTTTCCAATTTTTTTTTATACAAAGTTGGCATTTGACCAAGATATTTCTCTCACCCAGCATGGTTATATGTAAAATGACACCCCAAAACACATTCCCCAACTTCTCCTGAGTACGGCGATACCAGATGTGTCACACTTTTTTGCAGCCTAGGTGGGCAAAGGGGCACATATTCCAAAGTGTACCTTTCGGATTTCGCAGGCCATTTTTTACAGATTTTGATTGCAAAGTACTTCTCACACATATGGGCCCCTAAATTGCCAGTGCAGTATAACTACGCCACAAGTGACCCCATTTTGGAAAGAAGACACCCCAAGGTATTCCGTGAGGGGCATGGCGAGTTCCTAGAATTTTTAAATTTTTGTCACAAGTTAGCGGAAAATGATGATTTTTTTTTTTTCCTTACAAAGTCTCATATTCCACTAACTTGCTGACAAAAAATAAAAAATTCTAGGAACTCGCCATGCCCCTCACGGAATACCTTGGAGTGTCTTCTTTCCAAAATGGGGTCACTTGTGGCGTAGTTATACTGCCCTGGCAATTTAGGGGCCCATATGTGTGAGAAGTACTTTGCAATCAAAATCTGTAAAAAATGGCCTGCGAAATCCGAAAGGTGCACTTTGGAATATGTGCCCCTTTGCCCACCTAGGCTGCAAAAAAGTGTGACACATCTGGTATCGCCGTACTCAGGAGAAGTTGGGGAATGTGTTTTGGGGTGTCATTTTACATATACCCATGCTGGGTGAGAGAAATATCTTGGCAAAAGACAACTTTTCCAATTTTTTTATACAAAGTTGGCATTTGACCAAGATATTTATCCCACCCAGCATGGGTATATGTAAAATGACACCCCAAAACACATTCCCCAACTTCTCCTGAGTACGGCGATACCAGATGTGTCACACTTTTTTGCAGCCTAGGTGGGCAAAGGGGCACATATTCCAAAGTGCACCTTTCGGATTTCGCAGGCCATTTTTTACAGATTTTGATTGCAAAGTACTTCTCACACATATGGGCCCCTAAATTGCCAGTGCAGTATAACTACGCCACAAGTGACCCCATTTCGGAAATAAAACACCCCAAGGTATTCCGTGAGGGGCATGGCGAGTTCCTAGAATTTTTTATTTTTTGTCACAAGTTAGCGGAAAATGATGATTTTTTTTATTTCATTTTTTTTCCTTACAAAGTCTCATATTCCACTAACTTGCGACAAAAAATAAAAAATTCTAGGAACTCGCCATGCCCCTCACGGAATACCTTGGGGTGTTTTATTTCCGAAATGGGGTCACTTGTGGCGTAGTTATACTGCACTGGCAATTTAGGGGCCCATATGTGTGAGAAGTACTTTGCAATCAAAATGAGTAAAAAATGGCCTGCGAAATCCGAAAGGTGCTCTTTGGAATGTGTGCCCCTTTGCCCACCTAGGCTGCAAAAAAGTGTCACACATGTGGTATCGCCGTACTCAGGAGAAGTTGGGGAATGTGTTTTGGGGTGTCATTTTACATATACCCATGCTGGGTGGGATAAATATCTTGGTCAAATGCCAACTTTGTATAAAAAAATTGGAAAAGTTGTCTTTTGCCAAGATATTTCTCTCACCCAGCATGGGTATATGTAAAATGACACCCCAAAACACATTTCCCAACTTATCCTGAGTACGGCGATACCACATGTGTGACACTTTTTTGCAGCCTAGATGCGCAAAGCGGCCCAAATTCCTTTTAGGAGGGCATTTTTAGACATTTGGATCCCAGACTTCTTCTCACGCTTTAGGGCCCCTAACATGCCAGGGCAGTATAAATACCCCACATGTGACCCCATTTTGGAAAGAAGACACCCCAAGGTATTCCATGAGGGGCATGGCGAGTTCCTAGAATTTTTTTTTTTTGGCACAAGTTAGCGGAAATTGATTTTTTTAGTATTTTCTCACAAAGTCTCCCTTTCCGCTAACTTGGGACCAAAATTTCAATCTTTCATGGACTCAATATTCCCCTCACGGAATACCTTGGGGTGTCTTCTTTCCGAAATGGGGTCACATGTGGGGTATTTATACTGCCCTGGCATTTTAGGGGCCCTAAAGCGTGAGAAGAAGTCTGGAATATAAATGTTACATAAATTTTTACGCATTTGGATTCCGTGAGGGGTATGGCGAGTTCATGCGAGATTTTATTTTTTGACACAAGTTAGTGGAATATGAGACTTAGTAAGAAAAAAACAAAAACAAACAAAAAATTTCCGCTAACTTGTGCCAGAAAAAAATGTCTGAATGGAGCCTTACAGGGGGCGATCAATGACAGGGGGGTGATCAGGGAGTCTATATGTGGTGATCACCCCCCTGTCATTGATCACCCCCCTGTCATTGATCACCCCCCTGTAAGGCTCCATTCAGACGTCCGTATGATTTTTACGGATCCACTGCTACATGGATCGGATCCGCAAAACACATGCGGACGTCTGAATGGAGCCTTACAGGGGAGTGATCAATGACAGAGGGGTGATCACCCATATAGACTCCCTGATCACCTCCGTCATTAATCACCCCCCTGTAAGGCTCCATTCAGCTGTCCGTATGATTTTTTACGGATCCACGGATACATGGATCGGATCCGCAAAACACATGCGGACGTCTGAATGGAGCCTTACAGGGGGGTGATCAATGACGGAGGTGATCAGGGAGTCTATATTGGTGATCACCCCTCTGTCATTGATCACCCCCCTGTAAGGCTCCATTCAGACGTCCGCATGTGTTTTGCGGATCCGATCCATGTATCAGTGGATCCGCAAAAATCATACGGACGTCTGAATGGAGCCTTACAGGGGGTGATCAATGACGGAGGTGATCAGGAAGTCTATATGGGTGATCACACCTCTGTCATTGATCACCCCCCTGTAAGGCTCCATTCAGACGTCCGCATGTGTTTTGCGGATCCGATCCATGTATCCGTGGATCCGTAAAAATCATACGGACCTCTGAATGGAGCCTTACAGGGGGGGGATCAATGACAGGGGGGTGATCAATGACAGGGGGGTGATCAGGGGTGATCAGTGGTTCATAAGGGGTTAATAAGTGACAGGGGGGGTGTAGTGTAGTGTTTTCTGGTACTTTGCACAGCTACCTGTGTCCTCTGGTGGTCGATCCAAACAAAAGGGACCACCAGAGGACCAGGTAGCAGGTATATTAGACGCCTTTATCAAAACAGCGTCTAATATACCTGTTAGGGGTTAAAAAATCACATCTCCAGCCTGCCAGCGAGCGATCGCCGCTGGCAGGCTGGAGATCCACTCGCTTACCTTCCGTTCCTGTGAGTGCGCGCGCCTGTGTGCGCGCGTTCACAGGAAATCTCGCGTCTCGCGAGATGACGCATATATGCGTGACTGTGCGCAGCGCTGCCGCCTCCGGACCGCACATCTGCGTTAGGCGGTCCGGAGGCGGTTAAGAGAGTGCATGCATATAATAATTGTGGCACAACTGTGCAGGTCTGTGCACCAATACAGAAATCTACACCAGTTTCCACTATAATCTATGTCCGTTTCCTGGAGTAGACAATAATGAATTTACCGGCCGTGGACCTCCCATATCCTGCCACACTCCTCTTACTTTTTTTTAAAAAGTGCAACATTTGTGGCTTTTTGGAGCTCTAAGCCCCCAAAAGGTTGCAAAATTTTGCGCAAGCATTTGTTTGATTTTTACGCCAGTTTTGCGGCATACAGTGGATCATACATGCCCCCCTAGGTGTTCATTTACATGTGTCAAATTTGACAGATTTTGGAGTGGATTCCACACTAAATTCTGTGTCAGATTCAATGACAATCTGCATTCCATGCATGTCAATGTTGTTTTTGTAACCTTATTCACATGCAATGGAAAGTTTCAGTGGCAAAGCTTGGTCTGACCCTGAGTCTAAGGACCAGAATTAACAGTATCATAAGGATCTATGACACTCATATGAAACTGACTTTGGGCAATATGTTTATTGATACATATAGCTAACCAAATTATTTTAAACATGTAGTCAATTCTCTGTGAAAAACATGAAAAATGTGCAAGATCTAGAATCTATTGCGAATATGCAAAAATGTGCAAGCAAAATCCATTATTCTGCAGTGTTGAATAATAATGATAGGTATCATACTTACATGCATAGCATTATTCAAATTGATCATTTTTGCATAGCAAAATCAATTACCTTGTTTTTTTTCTCGTATAGTTTGATAGACTGCTGAAATTCCCAGCCATTCTACAAGTATACTTGAAATAACCGAGGAACTTTCGACTTCCAGATATTCCTGCAGAGTTGAAAATGTTTTTTGCATTAGGTGTTGTAATTACAGGGTGCTAGTTTCCTAACAGGGCTGTATTATAGTGAGGACACAAGGGGAAAGTGTTCCAGTTACTCCACCACAGTAAGGACCTAGGTAGTTTCAAACTAAACCAGTTCTATGCCAAACACAATGCAACAGCAATCTGTAAACGCAGAATATATAAACTCATGGTATACTCACTATATGAATAAATGTGAAGTTTCTAGCATATATACAGTATTTTGATCAAAATCATTTGTGCCCATCCACCACAGCAAAGTGACCTCTTTTGGACAGGAACCTGCTCTAAATACTGCCTATTTTGATGTCAACCAGCCTTCAATAAATATAGGGAAGGCAGGCTCCACATATAATCTAAACTCACTCTGTATTATACTTTTCCTGGTGCCAGCTGGCCTCCAATGAATAAAGGAAAAGCAGGTTGTGGTGGATGGGCGCAAAAGATTTTTATTAAGATATATTTGCTAAGAACTTCAAATTTTTTCATATAGTGAGTATAGCACGAGTTCACATATTCTGTGTTTGCCGAGTGCTGTTTTATTGTGTTTGACTTTGTATTTTCAGCCATGGCGATGAGCATCTGCGCATTAGGCTGTGCTGACTTTTTCCTTTGCAGTTCTATATATCTGTCTGTCTGGAACAAACAAAATCCACAGTGGTAATGATGCATCTGATTGTACCCTTAGGGTGCCTTCACACGCTGTGGATTTTGTTGCAGAAGATTCCACAACTATAAATCAGTTTATTCATTTGAATGGGGCTCAAAGCACATGATTTTCTGCAAGCGCCATTCAGGTGACTGGAGTTACAGAGATTTCTGCAACAAAATCTGAAGCGTGTAAAGGCACACTTAGGCCTCTTTCAAACAGGTGTCGTGTGAGGGCCGGATAGGATGTTGGTGCGTTGCAGGAAAATGTGCAAATTTTCAGAGCAAGTGCAAAGCGTTTTAATGTGTTTTGCACATGCGTGAGAAAAATCTGCATGTTTGATACCCAGACCTGAACCCAGACTTCTTCACAGAAGTTCGGGTTTGGGATCGGTGTTGTGTAAATTTTATTATTTTCCCTTATTACATGGTTTTAAGGGAAAATAATAGCATTCTTAATACAGAATGCTAAGTAAATTAGGGATGGAGGGGTTAAAAAATTAAAATTAAACTCACCTCATCCACTTGTTCACGTAGCCTGGCTTTTCTTCTTTCTTCTTCTTTGAGGACCTGGGAGAAAAGGACCTTTGGTGACGTCACTGCGCTCATCACATGGTCCATTACCATGGTGATGGATCATGTGATGGCCATGTGATGAGCGCAGTGACGTCGCCAAAGGTCCTTTTCTTCCAGGTCCTCAAAGAAGAAGAAAGAAGACAAGCCGGGCTGCGCGAACAAATGGATGAGGTGAGTTTAATTTAAAAAAAATTAACCCCTCTATCCCTAATTTACTTAGCATTCTGTATTAAGAATGCTATTATTTTCCCTTATAAACATGTTATAAGGGAAAATAATAAAGATCGGGTTCCCATCCCGATCGTCACCTAGCAACCATGCGTGAAAATCGCACCGCATCTGCACTTGCTTGCGGATGCTTGCGATTTTCACGCAGCCCCATTCACTTCTATGGGGCCTGCGTTGCGTGAAAAATGCACAATATAGAGCGATTTTCACGCAAAGCACAAGTGATGCATGAGAATCACTGCTCATGTGCACAGCCCCATAGAAATGAATGGGTCCGGATTCACTGCGGGTGCAATGCGTTCACCTCACGCATTACACCCGCACGTGTAAGAGCTTTAGGCTTTCTTCACACAATTTATTGTGACAAATTTATTAAAAAAATGGCCTCAAGTTTATTTTGGGAAATTATCATGAGGGCAATATTTCAAGAAGGACCTGCACTCACTTTCTTGATGATATGAAGAAACTTTTATTAAAAGCATAATAGCATCATCAAGCCTGAGCCTTTTTCAAACTGCAGATACTCCCTATACTGGGGTATTTCATTATTAATGTCTGATTTTTAACTTTTTCGATAAAGTACTATATTCAGTTTTATTAGTTTTGTATGGTATGTATAATATAGGAGTATATTTAGAAAACTATGAACTTTCAGCAGAATTTGGGCCAATATACACAAATGCTTTCCTATACATGTGGATATACTATTAAAATATACCTCAACTTATAACAAAACGTTATTAAAACTTATTGGAAAAGTGCAAAAAAATTATATTTGTAATATACTTTCACAATTTATTATTTACTTTTACTAGTGAAATTGCATTTTGCAGTCTGTACTCCCTTACATCACTGCACATTCACACTACCGTATGGCTATTTCAGTATTTTGGGGTCCGTTTTTCACGGATCTGTTTTTTGTTTCCGTTTCGGTTCCGTTTTTCCGTATGGCATATACAGTATACAGTAATTACATAGAACAAATTGGGCTGGGCATAACATTTTCAATAGATGGTTCCGCAAAAAACGGAACGGATATGGAAGACATATGGATGCATTTCCGTATGCATTCCGTTTTTTTTGCTGACCCATTGACTTTAATGGAGTCACGGAACGTGATTTGCGGCCAAATATAGGACATGTTCTATCTTTGCACGGAACTGAGATAAGGAAATACGGAAACGGAATGCGTACCGAATGGTTCCATATACGGACCGTATACGGAATGCAAAAAATGCCCCACAAAACGGAAAAAAAAACAGTAGTGTGAAAGAGGCCTAAAGTTTAGGTACACTTTAAGGCCTCTTTCACACGACCGTATGGCTTTTTCAGTGCTTTGCTGTCCGTTTTTCACGGATCTGTTGTTCCGTTTTTTGTTTCCGTTGTGTTTCTGTTTCTGTTCCGTTTTTCCATATGGCATATACAGTATACCGTAATTACATAGAACAAATTGGGATGGGCATAACATTTTCAATAGATAGTTCCGGCATTCCAAGAGCTATAACTTTTTTGCTTTTTCATCAATATACTTGTATGAGGTCTTATTTTTTGCAGGACAAGTTCTAGTTTTTTATACACCATTTTGGGTACATGTAATAATTGATTAAAGCCAGCTGTTTAGCTAAAAAAAAACATGTTTACGTCAGTAAAAAGTCGTATTAGTGGTCACTAAGGGGTTAAAATCAGCAGTATAATGGCAATTTGGATCTGCAGTCAGTGCAACAAGGTGTAATAGGATTGTTCCTATTATTTAGGATGTACACACCCCTATTGGACCCTGTAGTATGGAATAATTCCTCCCTATCCTTTCCCTACACTTCTAATGGTCTTTCCCTGTACTTCTGTTGAGCAAAATAAAAGTTTTCAAGTCTTTCCTAGCACTGTCCCTAGCGCCTGCTAACATCTCTCTCTGAACTAAGTACACTGCAAAATGGCTGAATCCAAGATGGCTGAGGCAATTTATAGTGCTGTGACATCACAGGGCTGGCTGGGTGCTGATTGGCTGCATGCATGGCATTGTGGGTGATCCCTCGTTTCCAGAGTTCCTTGCTCCATGTCCTAACATGTGCAGCAGCCATTTTGGGAAAAAATTTGATTAGTTACCATGAAGCATAAGAAAATTTGGATTCTGTGCGAATCAAATAATTCCTGAAATTTGGATTGAATTCCACTTCGTCAGCTTCGATTCGCTCATCTCTAATTGCAACCTTTAACTTTGGTACTATGGAGCCCTGCCTGTGGCATGAGGCTGCCATAGCAACTGAACAGTTTCCTTGATGTCACACGGGGAGCCATTCGGTCCCTGGGAGCGCAGCACTCCTTGGATTTCACTGCTCAGATGCCGTGGTCGCAATTAACCAATGGTATCTGAGAGGTTAAATGCCCATCATCAGCATTATTGCCAATCACAGACATTGCCTCCAGATGTGTGTAAAACAACATCTTTAAAGCCCAGACATCCATGCCTGTAAAGTGGTTGTCCTGAAACTACCCACATTATTATTATAGATGCACTCTATGTTTGAGATGGCTTATTTCCCCACCTGCCTTCTCAACATCTCGCAGGGGCCCCATCTGTGAGGACAACTACTCCAGAGATCCTGCAGGGTCCTAGGCCACAGAAGAATTGCAAGCAACGGTGTATTAGTCAGCAGCATGATCAAGCGACTGAGCTAGCAAGACTCTGCTGCAAAAGTGGTGGGAAACATGCAGGACATGTGACTCCGCTACAAAATCGATACCCTGAACAGAAACCTAATAGGTTCCAATATAGTGTATGGGGTCCGTACGCTCAGTTATGTGACAAATCCATCCTTTCCGTTCTTCTGCTCCTATGACTGAAAGGTGAGCGCAGATGTGAACAAGACCTTAGTTTAGTTGATTCAATATTTAGCAATCGATTATATTACCTTTTTTAACATTAGACTGCGGAAATGATGAGCTGGTATATATTTTTCCAGTATGTTTTCAGGAAGAACTCCTTTAGTAGCATTTTGCAGAAGTACTGATTTCTGAATGAGCTTGTTCTGAATTGATTTCCTTTCATCTGATAACTAAAAGGAAACAGATGTCATCAGCTTGGTTTTGACACAAAATATCTCTAGGATTTCTTGTTTTACTAATATTTCAAGTAATGCGTATTTATCCTTTTTCAGCTATGATCCTAAAGGCTCATGCATTCAGCAGAGTACTGTACACAGAGCCAGTAAGGCTACTTTCACACTAGCGTTCGGCTGTCCGCTCGTGAGCTCCGTTTGAAGGGGCTCACGCGCGGACCCGAACGCCTCCGTCCAGCCCTGATGCAGTCTGAATGGAGGCGGATCCGCTCAGACTGCATCAGTCTGGCGGCGTTCAGCCTCCGCTCCGCTCACCTCCGCACGGCCAGGCGGACAGCTGAACGCTGCTTGCAGCGTTCGGGTGTCCGCCTGGCCGTGCGGAGGCGTGCGGATCCGTGCGGATCCGCCCAGACTTACAATGTAAGTCAATGGGGACGGATCCGTTTGAAGATGCCACAATATGGCTCAATCTTCAAGCGGATCCGTCCCCCATTGACTTTACATTGAAAGTCTGGACGGATCCGTACAAGGCTATTTTCACACTTAGCTTTTATATGCCAATATAATGCAGACGGATCCGTTCTGAACAGAGCCTCCGTCTGCATTATTATGATCGGATCCGTTCAGAACGGATCCGATCGAACGCTAGTGTGAAAGTAGCCTAAGGCAGGTGGTATGGAGAAATCAACTATAAAAAAAACTTTGTATGAAGTACAGGATTTTCTCCAGGGGGTTATTTAAAATTCATTAGGAAAAAAACATGCAGGTGTGCTAGAACTTCTAGCAGTACTAAGAACCCTAGCAATGCTGCACCAAGCAAGAACACTTGCTGATGACCCCAACAGACAGCAACTGTTCAGTCACTGAGAAGTAAACAATGGCGGCTATTTATTAAGGGACATGCGGCTAGTTTAGATGTACATAGCTGGTGTTGAAACATTTTCGACAGTTGGACGGGATAAGGGAAGAACAGGGACGTGTTGGGGGCACTGCTAGAGCTGTGACTATGAACCCGGCAAAAATTGGAAACAGGCGTACATGAAAAGGGGGCAAGCTGTCTCTCTACATACAACCATCATTGTTCTGCAGATTGACTCAGACTGCTGGCTATACTGACATTCTAGAACAGTTTCCCCCTTTCCTTTCCAACTAGAACTACTGTATTGGAAATGTGAACAGAGCAGGGCTAGTAGGACAGTGAGGCCCCTTTCACACGGGCGAGTTTTCTGCACGGGTGCAATGCATAAGGTGAACGCATTGCACCCACACTAAATCCGGACCCATTCACTTCAATGGGGCTGTGCAGATGAGCGGTGATTTTCACGCATCACTTGTGCATTGCGTGAAAATCACAGCATGTTCTACATTCTGCGTTTTTCACGCAACACAGGCCCCATAGAAATTAATGGGACTGCGTGAAAATCGCAAGCATCCGCAAGCAAGTGCAGATGCGGTGCGATTTTCACGCATGGTTGCTAGAAGATGATAGGAATGAGCAACCCCTTATCCCATTAAAGTAAATTCACTGTATTATTTTCCCTTATAACATGGTTATAAGGGAAAATAATAGCATTCTTAATCCAGAATGCTTACTAAAATGAGGGGTTAAAAAAAAATAAAAAAATAACTCATCCACTTGTTCGTGCAGCCGGCATCGTCTTCTTTCTTCTTCTTTCAGGACCTGCAAAAGGACCTTTGATGACATAATCACGCTCACCACGTGGTAAGCATGGTGACGTGAGCGCAGGTCCTGTTGAATGAAGATAGAAGGATCTTCTATTACGTCTTCAAAGGTCCTTTTGCAGATCCTAAAAGAAGAAGAAAGAAGACGATGCCGGCAGCGCGAACAAGTGGATGAGGTGAGTTAATTTTTATTTTTTTTAACCCCTCAATCGACATTTTAGTAAGCATTCTGTATTAAGAATACTATTATTTTCCCTTATAACCATGTTATAAGGGAAAATAATACAGTAAATAAGACAGTAAAATTGTTAATGTTAGTATATCTGGTGGTCTAGGGCAGTGAGAAGGTTCATTCCATTATGCCTGGAGATCTAGCCCTCCACTATCCTTATAATGAAAGGGACACTTTAAGGCACTGTGGCTCCTTTACTGAATTCTACTGCACTGTAGCACTTCAGGCCGCAGCCCAATATATTTAGGTATTTTATTTATATTACTTACTTATATATAGTGCTGACATATTCCTCAACGCTTTACAGACATTATCGTCACTAGCTGTCCCCAGTGGAGTTCATAATCTAAGTTCAATTTAATCCTAGCAATATGTCATAACACTCTTTAGATGTTTTCCATTCTGGAAATAAGTGGCCTGAGATAATCTATAATTTATCATCTATGACATATTAGAAGACTATACTCAGTGGATATCCCATTTAGAGGAATAATCTAGATAACAAACCTTAATGTGCCACATGACAGGCAATCAGCTTAGCATAAAGTATTTCTTTAAGAAATATTTTCTTTTAATGGAAATGAGTAAACGCTCCTTAAAACATGTAGAAAAATTAACTTGTGGTCGAATACCTCAGCATGCAAGGCTCTCATGTAGCCAGGTAGATTCTGACGACTTCTTTGGCTCCGAATTTTAGAAAGTGAACGATTTTGCATAATTTCACTGTTGCTTCTGGACCCCACTCTAACAATGTTGCAATTCAAATACTGGAGAATTCCTTTAAATGTAAAACAAAAGGACAGCTTGAAAATTGTTCTGTAATAATATTTTTAATATTATTATTAATATTGGTTGACTAGGTCAGAGTTGTGATATGTAGTTACAAATTATTAGAGTCTAGACTGTAATGTACAACTAAGTTCACACTTCAGTTATTTGGTCAGTTATTTTCTTCAGTTATTGTGAGCCAAAACCAGGTGTCGGTCAAAAACACAGAACAGGAGGACATTTTTCCATTATATCTTATCTCTGAGTAGGCTTCACTACTAGTTTTGGCTCACAATAACAGATGGAAATAACTGACCAAATAACTGAAGTGTGAACTCAGTCTAAGGCCTCATGCACACGACCGTTGTGTGCATCCATGGCCGTTGTGCCGTTTTCCGTTTTTTTTCGCGGACCCATTGACTTTCAATGGGTCCGTGGAAAAATCGGAAAATGCACCATTTTGCAGCCAAGGCCGTGATCCGTGTATCCTGTCCGTCAAAAAAATATGACCTGTCCTATTTTTTTGACGGACAACGGTTCACGGACCCATTCAAGTCAATGGGTCCGTGAAAGAACATGGATGCACACAAGATTGGCATCCGTGATCCGTGGCCGTAGGTTGCTTTCATACAGACGGATCCGAAGATCCGTCTGCATAAAAGCTTTTTCAGATCTAAGTTTTCACTTCGTGAAAACTCATATCCGACAGTATATTCTAACACAGAAGCGTTCCCATGGTGATGGGGACGCTTCTAGTTAGAATGCACTACAAACTTTGTACAAGACTGCCCCCTGCTGCCTGGCAGCACCCGATCTCTTACAGGGGGATATGATGGCACAATTAACCCCTTCAGGTGCGGCACCTAAAGGGGTTAATTGTACTATCATATTCCCCTGTAAGAGATCAGGGCTGCCAGGCAGCAGGGGGCAGACCCCCCCCTCCCCAGTTTGAATATCGTTGGTGGCACAGTGTGCGCCCCCCATTGGGCCCCCCCTTCCTCCCTCTAATGTAATAAATCGTTGGTGGCACAGTGTGCGCCCACCATCGCCCCCCCTCCCTCCCTCTATTGTAATAAATCGTTGGTGGCACAGTGTGCACCCACCATCGCCCCCCCTCCCTCCCTCTATTGTAATAAATCGTTGGTGGCACAGTGTGCGCCCACCATCGGCCCCCCTCCCTCTATAGCAGTAACAACATTGGTGGCAGTGTGCGGCCCCCCATCCCCCCCCCCCGATCATTGGTTGCAGCGGAGTTCCGATCGGAGTCCCAGTTTAATCGCTGGGGCTCTGATCGGTAATCATGGCAACCAGGAAGCTACTGCAGCCCTGGTTGCTATGGTTACTTAGCTAATAGTACAACAGTAGAAGATTCATACTTACCTGCTTGCTGCTGCGATTTCTGTGAACGGCCGGGAGCTCCTCCTACTGGTAAGTGACAGTTCTTTAGCAATGCGCCGCACAGACCTTTCACTTACCAGTAGGTGGAGCTCCTGGCCGGACACAGGCATCGCAGCAGCAAGCAGGTAACTATGAGTCTTCTACTATTGTACTATTGCTAAGTAACCATGGCAACCAGGACTGCAGTAGCGTCCTGGTTGCCATGGTTACCGATCGGAGCCCCAGCGATTAAACTGGGACTCCGATCGGAACTCCGCTGCCACCAATGATGGGGGGGGGAAATGGGAGGCCGCACACTGCCACCAATGTTGTTACTGCTATAGAGGGAGGGGGGCCGATGGTGGGCGCACACTGTGCCACCAACGATTTATTACAATAGAGGGAGGGAGGGGGGGCGATGGTGGGCGCACACTGTGCCACCAACGATTTATTACAATAGAGGGAGGGGGGGCGACACTGTGCCACCAACGATTTCTAACATTAGAGGGAGGAAGGGGGGGCCCGATGGGGGGCGCACACTATGCCACCAACGATATTCAAACTGGGGAGGGGGGGGTCTGCCCCCTGCTGCCTGGCAGCCCTGATCTCTTACAGGGGAATATGATAGTACAATTAACCCCTTTAGGTGCCGCACTTGAAGGGGTTAATTGTGCTATCATATCCCCCTGTAAGAGATCGGGTGCTGCCAGGCAGCAGGGGGCAGTCTTGTACAAAGTTTGTAGTGTATTCTAACTAGAAGCGTCCCCATCACCATGGGAACGCCTCTGTGTTAGAATATACTGTCGGATCTGAGTTTCACGAAGTAGCTCATATCCGACAGTATATTCTAACATAGAGGCGTTCCCATGGTGATGGGGACGCTTCAAGTTAAAATATACCATCGGTTTGGAGAAAACTCCAATCCGATGGTATAAAAGAACTCCAGACTTTACATTGAAAGTCAATGGGGACGGATCCGTTTGAAATGGCACCATATTGTGTCAACATCAAACGGATCCGTCCCCATTGACTTGCATTGCAATTCAGGACGGATCCGTTTGGCTCCGCACGGCCAGGCGGACACTAAAACGACTTTTTTTTCATGTCCGTGGATCCTCCAAAAATCAAGGAAGACCCACGGACGAAAAAACGGTCACGGATCACGGACCTACGGACCCCGTTTTTGCGGACCGTGAAAATAAACTGTCGTGTGCATGAGGCCTAAGACTGAGTTCACATCACCATTTAGCTTTCAGTTCTCCTGATCCATCAAAAGAACAGAAAAAATCACAAAATCAATAGATCCAGTATTTTGAGCATCAGTTATGATCAGTTTGCATTAGTTTGCGTCAGTTCTGTCTGAGGTTATTTTTGACGAGAGAAAAAGTCCTGCATGCAGACATGGCCTAGGCACAGCTCAGCCCAATTGAAGTGAATGGGGCTGAGCTGCAATACTAAACATAGCCGCTGTACAATGTACGGTGCTGTGCTTGGTGAGCACGGAGGAGCGCCAGTGCATTCTCAAACACCTGATTGATGGGGGTCCTGAGTGTCAGACCCCCGCCAATCAGATACTGATGACCTATTTAGAGGATTGGTCATCAGTATTAAAGTCTTGGAAAACCCCTTTAATGTGGGCCATTTACTGGGATGCCTCTAAACTCTGAGAAGGCCAAAGTATAGAAAACTTTTGGTCACTAGAGGACATTCCCTTTATCTTGTGCCATAAAATAATCATATTATATCTGACAGGGTAAAGAATGTTCTAAACAAAGATTGTGTGTTTCTGCAGCACAACCATCTTTTAATGGAAAGCTTGTTCATGTAATTCAAAAATTTACCTTCAAGAAACTGATCCAGGGCATGGTTTGTGTAACACACAACAAGGATTGGATTATTCCCCTGCTTCCAAAGGTCAGAGTTACTAAGGAGAGCATACATAATTTTCAGCCCCACGTAGGTTTTACCTGAAAAGGAATTGAAATGTAAAGACTAGAGGCATTACTAGCAAATAAACCTATTAAACACCATCACATTTTTATATGGCTAGGCTTATTCTGCAGAAATTTTAGCAACTAAAAATCTGTTCCTTACATGTCAATGGATTTGTTTCTGCAGCATGTGCATGGATTTTTATAAATTTTCCAGGACTTAAATATACTTTTAAAGTTAGTAAAACAAAAGTATATTAGGCATGTATTACAATTTATTATATTTTAAATAATTTTATCATATGATACTCTGCAGTTTCTACATAAACTGGCTGCCTATTACACAATATGGGTGCATTATTATGAAGTAATGTTCCATTCTTGGTGAAGTTTGTCTGCCTGCGTTGGTTTCTGATTTGGTTTTTGGGTAAAAATTAGAGTAAACTATTATGAAAAGCATAAAATATAGGGTGAAAATGAAAGTGTGTATCTTGTATACAGAGGTTAGTTTTAGTGGAGCTCTTATACAACAAGTGAACAATGTTGGCTAGTTATACATTAATTGCAATCAATTAGGGTAAGCCTACACAAAGTGGCACTGGATAGGCCAAGAATCTATCCTGGGGCAGTTGTCAAGTGACTTAGCAATTTTGAAAACAGTTTGAAAGCTGTGCAGCCTGATTCTCGGCTTTGTCTGTCTCAGCTGCACAATGCCTCCCCGTGTCACCTTGTCCTTACATTTATAATGTTCTGCTTCTCTAAACGTAAAACACAGGAGATTTTAGTAGTAACAAATTTGCTTGATTAGTAAAGGGAGTTGGTCGTTTTTTGCCTTTCAATTTGTTGGCATCTACCAAGCTCTCTAAACTGGTGACATACTAAGAAGATTTACTAATCAAAATGTAGAATTCTGGCATAATATGTGCCATAAAACTGGCATACAATGCATTTGACTTTTTCACATTTGTTATTTTGTGTTAAAAAAATTATAATAAAGTTTTCCCCAACATACTACACCTAATACCCCATAATGAGAACATTTGTGTAGAGGGACAGATCTAGAGAAGAGTAAAACAAATTCTGCTGCACTGAAAGTTCCCAAGAGCACAGTGGCCTCTTTAATTCTTTAATGGAAGAAGTTTGGAATTTTGGCTTCAACTCTAAGCATTTTGTCTGGAGGAAACCAGGCACTGCTCATCCCCTGCTTAATACGATCCCTCTATGAAGCCTAGTGGTGGCAGCATAATACTGTGGGGGTGATTTTCAGGGGCTGGGGCGGGGATACTGGACTGGGTTGAGGGAAAGCTGAATGGAGCAAAGTACAAAGATATTCTTAATGAAAACCTTATCCATACTATTCTGAAACTTATACTGGGCTGAAGATCTACCTTCCAAAAAGGCAATCACCCCAAGCCAAGACTACACACTAGTGGCTTGTGAATGTCTTTGAGTGGCCCAGAGATAGCCCTGACTTGTACTAAATGTAACATCTCTGGAAAAACCTGGACAGTCCCTGTCCAACCTGGCAGAGCGTGAGCGGATCTGCAGAGAAAAATGTCCAAAGATCCCCAAGTCCAGGTGGTGTCATACCCAAGAAGGCTGGAGGATGGAATTGCTGCCAACGGTGCTTCAACTAAGTACTAGATAAAGGGTCTGAATTCTTATGCCAATCCAATATTTTAGTTTGTCCTTTTCAATCAATTAGCAAGGATTACTAACATTCTGTTTTCACTTTGCCATTAAGGTGATTGAGTGCAAAATGGTGGGGAAAACTTTGAATTTCTTTTTAATTTTAGAACAGGGCCGCAGCATAACAAAATATGAAAATGTGAAAGGGTCTGAAGACTTTCTGAATGTACTGTACATACTTTGCAACATTTTTTTTTAGACAAGTTATAAAACTTGTCCAATAAAAGGGTGTGGCTTAGAAAAAAGGTGTATGGTTTAAATTAAGCACATTTCTTGGAATAAATTAAGCCAACAAATAGGTGGGGTAAATTTTGGCTAGACAGTCTGTGCACTAGATTTATCATCCAGCATCAGCCACCTAGTACTGTTTTAGACTGTCTAAATTTACGCTGTCTTATTATTATACAGTGTTAGTCAATGTGGGACATAGCCACTTCATACTAAAGTGTCCTACGCTATATACACTAATTACATCATCTGCAGGCATCTAATATACTTGAACTATATTCATGAAAAAAAAAACTATGTACGGTACACCTTTGGATACAATTTATTTTATTAGTGTATTGTACTCATTTAAGCTTAAAATTTTTTTTTTTACCTGTTCCTGGGGGTCCTTGAATAATAGAAAGCTCACTTGTCAGAGCCATTTGAAATGCCTTGAATTGAGACTTGTCAAGCTGCAGTTCCTCTTTGGTTGGCCAAGTACTGGGATTAAGGACATTAAATTGCTTTTTCAAATCCATGCTTGACAAAGGGGTGCTTAGTAGGCGGAAAGGGATGCCTGATGTAGGAAGTTGTAGTGTTGACTTGTCAGATTTAATTAACTTCTCTAAGGTGTAACTAGCAGGATTCCGAGAGATATATAAAGGTGGGGATATTGTTGTGTTACAATGAACAATGTAATTCTGAAATGGTATTTCACTTGCCACCATTTCCTTCAAACCTTCCAATACATGACGATATGCTTCAAAATAGGCTGTGGCTTCAATCATGAGAAAATTATCATCTACTGCATACTGTACCAGCTGCTGTCGACTCTCTTCTGTAAAAATAAGGGATATGATTCCTTTTTGGAGATCAGAAACATTTCTGTCTGCCACAGTGGCAAAAAGCATATTTTTGAAGTTGTCTTTGGAAAGGCAAACAAGAGATCCATAGAGAAGGCGTTTTGAGATCTCCCACCGAA
Organism: Bufo gargarizans; assembly: GCF_014858855.1. Lineage (NCBI taxonomy): Eukaryota > Metazoa > Chordata > Amphibia > Anura > Bufonidae > Bufo > Bufo gargarizans. The sequence goes on along the minus strand of NC_058084.1, from coordinate 279,180,862 downwards.
CGTGTTTCAAATTTTTGGTACTGAATTGGACCTCATGAACTATTCCAGCATGGGTACATACTGGAGATAAGATCTTAGTATCAAAATAAATGCGGATATCATCAATATTTGCTTTGCTGAGATCCTTTATTTCCAGTTTAATTAGTACTGAAATACCATCTCTTAGAGGACGAATAAAATCTTCTCGCATTAGGCGGAAATGTGTATCTAGGTAAGCCACTGAATCAGTATAGGATCCATCAATAATATTTGGTCGCATAGAAGGCTTTTGAGAACTACAGATGTCTTCATATGTTGGATAAATTGATAGATGTCTAAAGTCACTTTCTATGCTCTGCTTGTTTCCTATAATGTAAATGTAATTGTCTGATCTCAAAGTTCCTTCCCTTTTTTTTTCTTCTAAGTGTTGAAGGAACTTATCAAGATCCATAATTTTATTTTTATTTTCTGCAGGCACAATATGTCCATTAATTTCCATGTCATGAAAAGCATTTTGTATAAGCTTATTAATTATGGTTACTTCCAAGAAGGAACTGGATGGTAAAATACTTGCCAGTTCTGTGGCCACAGTAATAACATGTTCAAAAAATAAAGATTGTCTATGTTGCTCTCTTATAGTCT